>NC_069499.1:149023355-149390855 GCF_027579735.1 Bombina bombina | reverse complement strand
AGTAGTTTAACTCTGGTTTCTCATAGTTGTAAGCCAATTTAAACCACAGGAAGCCTTAAAATAAAATAGAAGAGTGATAAGATGTAACAAAATATTAAAAAATCAAATGGTACAAGATGTAAGATAAAATGGACTCACTATATAGAACAACATGTACTGGGGTGTTTTGGGCGAAAAAAATGCTCTAAATTAGGGAAAAACACTCAAATATTCATGATATCTTTCTTTTTATTAACAGATAGCTTTCAGATATGATATGTTTATCCCTAGTACTGTTTTTATAAGAAATAATTGTTTTTTTGTATTGGTACCTTTTTTAATCCAAGTAGAAGTGGTAATTTTTGGTCTTAAGCAATGTTTTTTTGAGAAGACAAGTTTAAAACCCTGCTAACCTGGTTCTGCGTAATGGCAAGTTATGTGTAGACATCTCTATCTTCTATGAAAGAGAAGCAGAAAATGTGACCTTTTCGTTTACATTTTTTTCTCACTCTACTTAAATGATTTCCACTTGGATTAAAAACCAAGGTCATCACCCAATCTACTGTATTTGACACTTCTGATCACACTTTTGTAAAGCTTTTAGCCTTCTGGGAATAAATGACAAAGCTAGCTTGGATTTCTTCCTATCTGTCTAATTGGGCTTTCAGAGATTCATTTTCCAAGGTATCTTTCTCCTTTAATAACCAATCAGTTGGTGTTGCTCTGGGATCTGTTCAAAGCCCACTGTGTTTTTCTGTGTAAATCTCTTTAGAAGCTCAAGTTCACTTTTTTTTGACCAAAGTGAGATAGTGATTGATTTCACTCAACTTACCAAGGAGATATCTAACATGCTTATCATTTTCTTGATCCCTCCAAACCTTGTTATTCCTTTCTACACCAAGGATGCTTAAGATTTTATTTTATCAGTAGAAAAAATGTATTGCTAGGGTGTTAGACATATCTCCAGAATTTAGTTTTTCACATTAAATAAGTTTCTGTTCTTTAAGAGCATATGCAATGGATATGATTACCTTAGCTACTCAGCTGCAAGATTTTATATAATCTTCACTGCTTCATTATTTTTCATACTATCTTTTATATCCATGCAACCCATAATGAATGGATCATCCTTCTCTCATAGATTTCTTCCTTAATTCCTACTGATATTATTTAATTGGCAGTTTAGAAAAACATAACCTAGCAAATTTAACTACTCTTTTTTGAGGCTATTTACTTACCTACATATCCAGATATAGTTAAGAAGCATACCCTTTTATACCATTCCACTTCTTCCCAAGAATGTCCTCTTACCCCACAGCACAGTCAACACATTCTCATGAGTTAATCAATGTCTCCCCTCCAAACAGACTTTAAGCTCTTTATCACAGTGTCCTTTGATTGTTTAATGCTAAAAGACATTTACATTGATTGTAATGCTGTTACATAGTTACAATTGTTTACATATGCTTTCTAAAAAATATAGAAACATAACATTACATTTTACATAGTCTTCAATAGGTGGGCTGTAAATCAAAGTTTTTGAAAAAGAATATAGAGGAATCTTCAGGGACCTCATATTTTCCCAGAAGGCACATATAGATTATTAGCAACAGCAAACACCTTGTAAATAGGTTAATGTCTTCTAATTCCTGATAATTGGTAGGCAATTGCCATACTGCACATGGATATATTTACTGTTTTTCTTAAGTCAGCATATACCACAAACACACAACACCATTCATATGAATAAAGAGATCCATCTTTTTCAATTGAGTGGTTCCATGCCCTTTTAGAGAACCAGTTGTTGCTCTAGGATTGACAACCACTTGTTTCCTAGGTTAGATGTAGTGTGTGCTGGGCTCCAAATAGAACTATATAACACCCCTCTAAGTACTAAGATGAAGAAAGTGACACCTCTTTTCAAGGTTTGGACTCAATTTATTAAGCCCTTCGCCTGCCTACGACTGCAGGTTCTAACAAGAGAACCTGCAGTCAGTAGCTATCAAGCAGCGGTCATGAAACATCTGCTTCCTTGATTCTTCTCCACCTCTTAGGTGGAAAATTTCAATCTGCTGGGTCTCATCCGACCAGAGAGATTGACAGTAAACACCGGCGCGTGATTGGATTTGTGTGGGCAGGGGGCGGGATTGCACATGAGTGTTATTTTGCAATCTTAAATTCCAGCAGCCGATTGCTGCCTTCCAGAGGTGAGCTGAGGCAGACAGGGGCACATATGTATGCCCCTGTGAGCCCCAGCTTGATAAATCGAGCCCAAAATGTCCCCTTTTAAATAAAGAGTCAAATGCTCAAATGGTAGCAATTAACTGACTGAATCATATGAAACTCATTAAGAACATGAAGCACCTTATTTGAAATATGTTTTTAGTCTAGTTCCCAGTCAATTGACACACTAGTTATTACCTCAAACAATTGGTAATTTTTTTGGAAAAAACACATTTCTCACCATAGAAATTTGAAAGAGAACTGTTTCAACATTTAAAGTGATGGTAAATCCTAGCATTTAACAATGGTTAGGATTTAAAATCACTAAAAATAAAGTCGAATTGAAGTAATCATTTATTAAAAAAGGGTGCTAAACTTCAATGAGGTGATGTTTGCACCTCTAAACCAATACCCATGCATGTCAGCTGACAGTGTTCTGTATGCTAGCACAGCTGTTGGTTTAGAGGTGGAAATATCACCTCATTGGTAGAAGAGTGATGTGCCACGGGCAGCCGGAGCCACTGAGTCTAGCAAACTGCAGCGGTACAGAAAGGGTGAGTTAAGAACCCTTTTTTTTTTTATTAATGATGACTTAAACTCCACTTTATTTTTAGTGATGGCAATTCCTAGTGTTTGTGAAAAACTTGTATTTACGATCACTTTAAATAAGGAGTTTTATGTGTTTATAGCTGTCACGTGATCATTATATTATTAATGATTACCTGTACGCTAAGACAAGCCTTATCCTGTTTTGTTGCTAGTATCAGGGTTTATATTTGTTCTATGAGATGCTGAATATTAACCTCAATCTGTTATATCCTGTGTGGACATTTCAGCTTTGATAACTTATAGAAGATTGTTTTCTCTTAACTGAATATCTATTGGATATTTACACTGCTGAGTAAACAAAAAAAACAAAAATGCAAGACAGAAATATCATCTATGAAATGTATTTTCTCTAAATCTATTCTGATCATATCTACTAATAAGATTGTGGTTTTGACACCTTCAGCAAATCTGTTTAATAAATGATAGATGATCCTCTTTGGAGTAGTTTCAAAATGGTTCTAAATACACACTGTATACAAAAATAAACCTCTGTATTGACACCAGACTCAATATCATGCTTGGATACATTAGCTAATCAACCAGAATAGTATATCTTCTGTATTCCATTAATTATTTAATAGCCAGTAACTATGTTTACATGCCAAATCCTCTTCCATGAAAAAAACAACAACTCTGTAAGCAAACATACTGTAGGGGCAATAATGGATTATCCCTGAAAAGGCAATCTCTATAGAATTTCTTTCTCTTATATACAGAAATGAAGATGGTGATGGCTAGATAGTGCATAAGGTATATAACAGTATAAATGTTTAATATGAAAACAGCCATTGTAGATTTCAGCAGAAAACTTGACATAATAAACAATGAAAGTACATTGCAAATGTTTTTCATAATTAATAATGCTATGGATAATTACATTTTGTGTTTAGTATCCTTTTAAGATGGATGCAGTATACAATTTTGAAACTTTTCCATATTTACATTTTTGACAGATTTATGAGTTTTAACATCCATATTGAGAATACAGATACTTTATCATTTTAAAAAATGTTGGCTTAGATAATATTAAAGGTGTAAACCTTAATGTCTGGTAGAAAAAATAAAATTGTACATAGCCTAAAAGAAATACAGGGAGTGCAGAATTATTAGGCAAATGAGTATTTTGACCACATCATCCTCTTTATGCATGTTGTCTTACTCCAAGCTGTATAGGCTCGAAAGCCTACTACCAATTAAGCATATTATGTGATGTGCATCTCTGTAATGAGAAGGGGTGTGGTCTAATGACATTAACACCCTATATCAGGTGTGCATAATTATTAGGCAACTTCCTTTCCTTTGGCAAAATGGGTCAAAAGAAGGACTTGACAGGCTCAGAAAAGTAAAAAAATAGTGAGATATCTTGCAGAGGGATGCAGCACTCTTAAAATTGCAAAGCTTCTGAAGCGTGATCATCGAACAATCAAGCGTTTCATTCAAAATAGTCAACAGGGTCGCAAGAAGCGTGTGGAAAAACCAAGGCGCAAAATAACTGCCCATGAACTGAGAAAAGTCAAGCGTGCAGCTGCCAAGATGCCACTTGCCACCAGTTTGGCCATATTTCAGAGCTGCAACATCACTGGAGTGCCCAAAAGCACAAGGTGTGCAATACTCAGAGACATGGCCAAGGTAAGAAAGGCTGAAAGACGACCACCACTGAACAAGACACACAAGCTGAAACGTGAAGACTGGGCCAAGAAATATCTCAAGACTGATTTTTCTAAGGTTTTATAGACTGATGAAATGAGAGTGAGTCTTGATGGGCCAGATGGATGGGCCCGTGGCTGGATTGGTAAAGGGCAGAGAGCTCCAGTCCGACTCAGACACCAGCAAGGTGGAGGTGGAGTACTGGTTTGGGATGGTATCATCAAAGATGAGCTTGTGGGGCCTTTTCGGGTTGAGGATGGAGTCAAGCTCAACTCCCAGTCCTAATGCCATTTTCTGGAAGACACCTTCTTCAAGCAGTGGTACAGGAAGAAGTCTGCATCCTTCAAGAAAAACATGATTTTCATGCAGGAAAATGCTCCATCACACGCGTCCAAGTACTCCACAGCGTGGCTGGCAAGAAAGGGTATAAAAGAAGAAAATCTAATGACATTGCCTCCTTGTTCACCTGATCTGAACCCCATTGAGAACCTGTGGTCCATCATCAAATGTGAGATTTACAAGGAGGGAAAATAGTACACCTCTCTGAACAGTGTCTGGGAGGCTGTGATTGCTGCTGAACGCAATGTTGATGGTGAACAGATCAAAACACTGACAGAATCCATGGATGGCAGGCTTTTGAGTGTCCTTGCAAAGAAAGGTGGCTACATTGGTCACTGATTTGTTTTTGTTTTGTTTTTGAATGTCAGAAATGTATATTTGTGAATGTTGAGATGTTATATTGGTTTCACTGGTAAAAATAAATAATTGAAATGGGTATATATTTGTTTTTTCTTAAGTTGCCTAATAATTATGCACAGTAATAGTCACCTGCACACACAGATATCCCCCTAAAATAGCTATAACTAAAAACAAACTAAAAACTACTTCCAAAACTATTCAGCTTTGATATTAATGAGTTTTTTGGGTTCATTGAGAACATGGTTGTTGTTCAATAATAAAATTAATCCTCAAAAATACAACTTGCCTAATAATTCTGCACTCCCTGTAATTGTTTTGTTCTCACCAGTATGTAAAAATTAAATTAGAAAAAATATAACCAAATGCAAATTTACACATTGATATACTAAATATCTTCTATATATCTTGAAGTAAAGAGATTTTAAAATGTAAAATTATATGTTAAATGCCATAGTGGATATTCAATAAATAGATACATATTTTTTATACACCAATATCAGTTTTTGTTAATGATTAGTGATGGGTAAATGTTTTGGAATCTTCAGAAAAACCACAAAGCTTGACCATGTTATTTTTTTCTAAAACATTTGTTGTACATTCAGGGCCAGATTACAAGTGGAGCGCTATTTAACACTCCTGCTTGAGCGTTAATTGAGATAGAAGTAAGCTTTTTGCACTCATAAGGTTTGGCTCAAATGAGTTAAAAGTAAACTGTTTTTGCACTCGCACTAACCTGATGAGCGCAAAAAGCTTAAGATAGAATATAGCGTGTGCATTCACTTATTCCCCCATAGAAGTTAAAAGAGATACAAAAGTGAAAAAAAAACACCCTTCTCGAGCGCAAACCTGATTCCATATTCTCAAGTGCGCTAAAGCCAACATGAAAATATGAATACTTTACATTCTAATGTTCTTCACATAGAAAAATATGTTCTATTTCTTCATAAATACATAGTTCTACATCTATCTGATGGTATTTGGTATGATTGTGTTCACTTCCAACTGGTAATACCAGCGGTAAACCCGACAAGGGCAAACACCCACAATAAACCCTATCAATCAAGCAGTAATTTAATCTGGCCCTTTACGTGTTACAAAGAATGTCAAGAGAAAAAATACTCCTATTCCTATTAAATATTAAAATATATTTCACTCCCAAAACATTAAAATATTTTGAAAGGCAGCCTAAGCAGTTTTTAGTATTTTATATTCCATTAGAATATCCTTGCAATGTGGTCTGTTCAAATCTTGGGTGTTTTTTTTTTGTTTGTTTGTTTTTTTTATTATTATTTAAAGTCACTCCAGTCAATAATAAAACATGGTTATCATTGCTAATAGATGTAATTTTTTTCATTATTTGAAGATTTTGGTTTGAAACCAAATAACAAATGACACTTTTAACTGATGAACTAATTAAGGAATCAGTAAATGAATGAAATTTAGTTAATTAGTTCATTCATTTGTTAAGGAGATAATCAAATCTAAAACACTGAAGTTTTCCTTTTCGATTATCTCTTAAATGAATTAATAAAACTTTATTTTTTTTGAGTCGCTGATTTAGTAATTAGGTTATTAGTTAAAAGTGGCATTTTTTAAAAATGACAACCATGAAATAATATAATAATAAATGTCTACTTGCTAACATGTTTACCTTGCACCATGAAAATCCACCATTTTGCACTAAGACCTATCACCAACTGTATTTTAATCCACAAAAAAAAAAACCAACTGGTTTTCACATAGCTTTTAAAATGATCTAATGCAAACTCCTTGATATCTTTTACATGGCATATCTTATATTTTTGCATTTGTAAAATGCTTACAATTTTATGCATGTTAAGCTCACATGTGCAGAAATATAATTAGTTCCTGGTTTAACAAAGATTCAAAATTACCTTAAATTACACTATAAGACGTGCACATAAAAATAAAAAATGTTCATTTATAATTAAGTGTTTTGAGTTTAAGAAATATTAATTATAAATTCATACAAAATTAATGTATAATTTAATTTTACAGATATTGATTTGTTATTTTAAGTGAAAAAAAATGCAAGATAGTCATCATTAAAATTGTATAATTTAACCACTATGTTTTCCTTGTTTCCATGTTGTTCTGATTACTTACATTTTAATGTCAGTACTATCTTAATTTATTTTTTTAAAGTTTGTTTATATCTATTATATAAGAGATTATATCATATGTGAGGTTGATGATAATATAAAAAAACTGAAAGGCAGTCTAGATTAAAAACTAGATTTTTTTCAAGTTACTAATGGAGGACATTTTTATAGTGGTTCCATTTAATGGCTTAAGCAAATTCAGGCTGATGTTATTTAGTGCAAAATGCTGTGTCTATAACTACATAAATAACAACTGGATAGTTGTTATAATCAGCCATTATAAAACTGGTATCTGCATGTCATACTTACCATCAATAAAGCTGAATAATAACCCTACCCCACCAATATTAACCCTATACTTGACCTTTCCCCAAACTATAAATGCACTACTATCCTTCCCGCTTAAACAATATTTTCCTTAACTTTTGACATTTTTCCACTGAAATTAACCTAAATCAATTCTATATGCTGCTGGTCTGGTCTTCAAAACCACATTTAGCCATATCCACCATGATTAATGTTAACTGTAATTAACCCTCCCCATATGAACCCTATACTATAATTTTGTTTTCTCAAATTAATCAACCATAATTGGTTCCATTGTTTTTTTCCCTAAAAACAGGAGGTATCCACATACTCCAACAGAACTTAGGGCAGAATGCAGTAGCATTAAAATAACCTGTTACTGAATAGGTGAAAGAAAATTCCTCAGCTGGACAGCAAGGTGATTGAACTTTTTTTTTTTTTAATTAATTCAATAATTTATTACTCTGGGAAGGTATTTTAAGTACTGGTAGCTTGGGATTGGGGAAGGGATTATGTGAATGGATACAATAAGGGGGTTATTGTGCATGGGGAATGGGTCAGCATGAGTAAGTTACTTCTGGATAGATTACTTTGCACCAGGACAGGGTCATAGAGAGAGAGTTAATTGTGGTTAAGATTAAATACAGAAATGAAAAAGAGGGCGCCACATAGTGTAATATTGTCTGGTCAGGAACAAGCTGAACAAATTTCAAAAGGCTTACCGAAAGTGCATGCACCGTTCTGTGACCGGTGCTCTCTGGCAGACTAACACTCGCAGTGGTTAGGACACTGATAGAATCGTGATACCGCTACACCTTGGCAAAGGCAGGTAAATTCCTGTAGAACCTTGGCAAAGGTAGGTGGACTTCTGTGGTGAATGGTCTTTCTGGGCTGTACTGTGGATCAGATTCTCTGGCCCTTCCAATGTGCCGCAAGGCAAGTAAAACAAACGACAACTTCCGTAGAATAAAAAACAATCAGATCTTTAATCCATAAAAACACTGCTACTCGTTTCTCGACCGTAAGCTGGTCGTTTCATCAGGCATTAACAAATTGGAAACAATTGCTGATTTGTAGAGGATGTCATATGCAGGGTTAAACACAGTGACACAGGGTTGCGATTAGAGTCAATTGGATGGCTAAGCCAGCTGCAGATAGAGTTAATTTGGATGATAGGTTAATTAAGTATTTAGGATGTTATTTTTACTCTTTTAAAATGTGTTTTGGTCATATAAAATGTTTTGTAAAGTAAATTTTGAAGTAGCACTTTGGTCAGCTATGAATATTAATAATACTGTCTATATTATTATTATCATCAATTTTATTATTATTATTATTATTTTTTATTATTATTATTTATTTGTATAGAGTCACAAATTGATATTGTGCTATAGTGTCTCTTACAGAACCTAGTGGCTGCTGATATCATTAGTGAACAGTAGTAATGCCTGGACTATTCAACTATCGTATAACTCGAGATTGAGTGGCTGTTGACAGGTCTGCTTATATTGTTTCTATCAATATTGACAAACAGGATCTAGCCATAAGTTTGCAATCTCCGGCTTTTGAGTACTGTAATAATTATCTCACACCAAAAAAATAGGTATTTTTCTGCATAAGTTGAAACCTATGTAATATGTTTATTTCTAGTCCCTGTAAAAATAAAGTAAAATAGAAATGTAATTGACTAAGCAATAAAAATTCTTATTAAGGAAGTTTTGAGAAGTTGTGAAGGAAATGGGAAATGGAAATAATACCTTGTCTGAGCTGTCATTGTTTTTGTTTTCTTTTCACAAGAAAGAAATTCAACCCACAGGATCAACCTGTGAGGTCAGTCAGCTATAACTATTTTGAAGAATTCTCCATGGAAAAATAAAAACATTGCCTTACTCTCATGACCTATCATATCTTCTGGCAGAACCTTTATAACTTAAATCTATGTTTGTGTTTATTTTTGTATTTATCCTATCTTCGTTAGGGTTTACAATGTTGTAAGTATACAGTTTTTAGAAAAAAAATGTCTATTTTATCATTATAATTGTTTCGATACAAAAATTACAACTTTTTAAATTAAAAAAGTAATTATATATACTTATAGAATAGGTACCTGTTTATATAAACTGTATATCACTATCTGATTGCAGTATATTTAAATATTATTTACTGCACATATCAGGTGTAAATTTTTTTATTTTAATTGAGCTCATACCTTCCTTTAAAGGGACATGAAAGCTAGGCATTTTCTTTCATGATTCAGAAAGGGCATACAATTTTAAATAACTTTCCAGTTTACTTATCATATCCAATTTGCTTTATTCTCTTGACATCCTTTGTTGCGGGATCAGTAATGGACTACTTGGAGCAAGATGAGCACTCTGGGTGAGTCAATGACAAGAGCTAAATATGTGCAGTCACCAATCAGCAGTAGAGCATTGCTGCTCCTGAGACTACCTAGGTATGCTTTACATCAGTGGAACCAGGGCAAGTGCAAAGTTATTGTTATACAGTGGGCAGAGCCAGGCAGTGTCAGGTGGTCTAAGGTCTAGGTATGTGACTAAGCAGTTCAGGGAGTGGCTTAATGGTTAAAGTCATTAAGGCATCATTAGGCAGAAAGGGACAGTGGAAGGGATGATCCTTTTTAAACTCCTTCACAACCCAAAAAGCAGGGTTTCAACTTAAAAGACTTGGGGCCTTTTTACCCCAGAACCACCAATGGTTTCAATAAACATTGTATATTAAAATTACACTCATACAATTATATTTTAATAAAACTAACAAGTTGATATTAATATTTTTTATTTTAGTATATATTGGAGCTTATTGTTCCCTTGTTTTGAAGTATTTGGTAGCTTTCATGCTAACACCAGAACTATAGTTTGAAGAAGGTTAATAGAGAGGAAAAGTGATGTTTTTTTACTCCATTCATATAAATGTTAATTATCAGAAATTATAAATACATTTTTTAAATTATTAATTAGCAGGACTAATCCAAACCCATGTGTAAATAACACCTGTGGAACTAAATAAATTAAATCAAATACATAATTCAGCATTGGTTTTGTTGAATTTCATGATTAGATTAATTAAATGTTCAATAGCTTCACTATTTTAAAATTACAATTAATTTCCATAATTTTCTAAAAATGAGGCCTTAGCTAGTCACCTAGTCAACTCTCAATTGATTTATGATTGTTTTTAATAATAAATAAATAATTTAATAAATAAATAATTTTAACTTATTTACACTTTTGAAATACAAAGATTTTGTGGGGAAAAGGCAAGAGCTGCAACTGACATAAAATAAGGCTTTTACTCTGCAAACTATACAATAGACCCTATGGGCCCTATTTAAGAAAGTCTGGCGGACCTGATCCGACAGTGCGGATCAGGCCCACCAGACCTCGCTGAATACGGCGAGCAATACGCTCGCCGTATTCAGCATTGCACCAGCAGCTCACAAGAGCTGCTGGTGCAACGCCGCCCCCTGCAGACTCGCGGCCAATGGGCCGCCAGCAGGGGGTGTCAATCAACTCGATCGTACTCGATCGGGTTGATTTCCGGCAATGTCTGTCCGCCTGCTCAGAGCAGGCGGACAGGTTATGGAGCAGCGGTCTTTGTGACCGCTGCTTCATAACTGCTGTTTCTGGTGAGCCTGCAGACTCGCCAGAAACACGGGCCCTCAAGCTCCATTCGGAGCTTGATACATATGCCCCTATGTATAAATACTGTGTATATATGTTGCTGCAAACTCAGAAGTTGCAGATGTAAAAAATCACTTATTCATCCTAATAAAGACTACCAAGCTCTGCTTTTACAATATTAGTAATAAATATGTCCTCCTTTAGCCTGAAATTACCTTCTGAATACGTTTTTGATATAGACTCTACCAGTTTAGAGCAAATATTTTTCACTTCATCGTCATAGAACCACTCTTTTATAAAAAAAAATCATCAATTTGTCGAACAGCACATTTTACAAAGAAGTTGCGTCAGAATGCTCCACAAATTTTCTATTGGGTTTAATTCTGGAGACATACCAGGCTAATCAAGCACATTGATTTTGTTTTCAAGCATGAACTTCTTGTCAGCTTTTGAATTGTGGCATGGGGCCAAGTTGTGTTGAAATGTACCTTCAAAAGTCTGCAGGAATGGCACAACTCTCTTTTTTATGTAGAAAAAGGGTGTTTTACAGTTTATTGGAGATACTCAACTCTTATTGTTTCACAATTGCTCCATCTGACAACACTGGCTCTGTAACCTTGAACAACAAAATGTGACTCATCACTGAAAAATACCCCTTTTCAGTCATCAGGGGTCCAAGATTAATACATTTTAGCCCATGCCAACTGTTTTTTTCTTTATGTGAGATGTCAGCAATAGCTTTTTTATCAGCTAACTTGCCTTCTGCCAAGCTTCAAGAAGCCTACGCTGTACAGTTGAAGCATCAATGTCAACCCCAGTAGCCAAAAAAACTCTCTGAAGATCCTTGCTTGATTTTGTTGGATGAATTTTAGTGTGTCTGAGAAGATTATATCAGTTCTAGGGGTGGTCTTTTGCTTTTTTCCAAATCATACGTTTCTTTTTTTGAAGCCAATGATCCAGAATTGTTGTGTGCCCTAAGAAATCTTAAAACACCAAATTTTCCTAAACCGATGGCAAGGGCAATATCTCTTACAGTCATAGATGTGTGTTCTTTGAGAGTTGTAATTTGTGTCTGCTTCCTTAGAATAATGTCAATTTTTATGTACACAAAAACAAAACATATACCACAGAGAGCACAATAACTAACATACACTTGTTACAGACACTAACCCTCAATTAAAGCTGAAGTGGCTATCCTTTGACTAAAACCAGATAAAACTGGTTTGAGCTACTCAAGGTCAGACTCCCACAAGAGATCAAGGCAGATAAAACTGGTTTGAGCAAAAATCTGACAACCAACTTAAAGGGACACTTAAGTCAAAATTAAACTTTCATTGTTCAGATAGAGCACACAATTTTAAACAACTTTCCATTTCACTTCCATTGTGTAAATGTGCTCATTTTTTATAAGCACACTTTGCGAGGCACCAGTAGCTAGTGAGCATATGCAAGAGTCACAGAATATACGTATATGCATTTTGTGATTGGCTGATGGCTGTTACATGAGGCAGTGGGAGGGAAAATAGAAATAACACATATTTGTTAAAAAAAACGAATTACTCCTACGAGCTTGTCCAAATAAATTTGCACACTAGTATATATATATATATATATATATATATATATATATACACACACAGAGAGAAGCACACTCACAGGAACGAACAACTGGCTCAATACTATTGTTAGCCTGTTTTATGGCGATTTACCACCTGGGTGCAGCTTCTTTTAGCCCAGTAATGCTTTTCACAGAGAAAAACTTTCCTGTAGTATATCAGTCTGATCCCGCCTTTAACGGTCAGTCCAGCGCCGAAATACCAGGCAATTCCTCTCTGAACAAGGAACACAGCAACCCCAGACGATCGTTTCGGCCTTCATTGGGCCTCGTCAGTGAGGTGTAGCCATATTCCTCTAAGCACACTGAGCAAGGAGTCCACGTATGGATTCCCCTTTTTCCCATAGGGAGACTAAATACACACAGAGAGAAGCACACTCACAGGAACGAACAACTGGCTCAATACTATTGTTAGCCTGTTCTATGGCGATTTACCACCTGGGTGCAGCTTCTTTTAGCCCAGTAATGCTTTTCACAGAGAAAAACTTTCCTGTAGTATATCAGTCTGATCCCGCCTTTAACGGTCAGTCCAGCGCCGAAATACCAGGCAATTCCTCTCTGAACAAGGAACACAGCAACCCCAGACGATCGTTTCGGCCTTCATTGGGCCTTGTCAGTGAGGTGTAGCCATATTCCTCTAAGCACACTGAGCAAGGAGTCCACGTCTGGTTTCCCCTTTTTCCCATAGGGAGACTAAATACACACAGAGAGAAGCACACTCACAGGAACGAACAACTGGCTCAATACTATTGTTAGCCTGTTCTATGGCGATTTACCACCTGGGTGCAGCTTCTTTTAGCCCAGTAATGCTTTTCACAGAGAAAAACTTTCCTGTAGTATATCAGTCTGATCCCGCCTTTAACGGTCAGTCCAGCGCCGAAATACCAGGCAATTCCTCTCTGAACAAGGAACACAGCAACCCCAGACGATCGTTTCGGCCTTCATTGGGCCTCGTCAGTGAGGTGTAGCCATATTCCTCTAAGCACACTGTGTGTATATATATATATATATATATATATATATTTATATTTATTTCAAACACATTACTCAGTCAACACTAAAATTAGTAATAATAATAATAATAATTAGTTACCATGTCTTATAGTTTGTTAATTGTATATGCAATTGAGGCATAATGTGGCTTGAATTATTAAAAGACTGAAGTTCAAATGACTTGCAATAACTCAAAAGAGAAAGCCACAAATCACTCAGGTTGTATACTGTCATAGATCGGAATGGCCCCTTATGTTAGATACAGATTGCACTACCGATTCCCAAATAAGTGTAATTGTATCGTGTTGAATTTCCCCAAAGGTTATTATACATAGATCAGAGACAACTTGTACTATATTGTTTCTGTGAGCTGCATTCATGAATTTAAATCAAATTCTAACAAGCAATATTTTATAGTACTTACAATAAAACGGACTTCAGACTTACAATAAAGTAAATGCACTAAAATTGTTGCACATTGTGCTTTGTCTGTGAAATCTAAATAGTTGTGACATCTCTTAGTCGCATTTTTATATATAGAGGTAGAACTTGTTCTGCGGTTTGCGGTTACAATTTTGTGTTTGCAACTAGGAATATATGAATGTATAATGTGAGGATTCGGAAGGAAGATATGCTTGTAATAGAGAAGTAAGCATAAGAGTATACAGGCTGCAGCTTATACAATGGATGTAAATTATATTTTTGCGCGGGGACTTGTATATCCTGTAAACATGTAGAAGTAATATTTCTCAATAAAGCAGTAAAAAGCTTATTTTGCTCTCAATTTCTAGAAAATTGTAGAAAAACAACCCTTCAGAAAACAGGTATTTTCCACACAAATGCCCTAGTGATGAAAAAAGTTTTTTAAAGGGACATGAATCCCAAAATGTTTCGGACAGAGAATACAATTTTAAAAAAACTTTTCAATTGATCTCTATTATCAAATTTGCACATTTCTCATGTTATTGTTTGTTAATTAGCTATCCCGATAGGTTTCGTGCACATATCTGCAGTACTACATTACAGGAAACAGTGCTGCCATCTAGTGCGAATGCTACTGTATAACATTATTGCAAAACTGTCGCCATATAGCGCTTCAGTCATGTGCACACTCCTGAACTTACCTTCCTGTTTTTCAACAAAGAATAACAAGACACTTAAGAAAATGTGATATTGGAAGTAAATGATACATTTGTTTAAAATTGTATGTTCTATCTGAATCATGAAAGACAAAATTTTGGTTTTATGTCCCTTTAAGCTTAATTCAAACTGTACTGAACAGTTGTGAATGTGATCTCTGCATTATCAATGGAATGACAGGTGCACGCTAATCGACCCTCTTATATGACTTAACATTTAACATATTTTTTTTTTTATACCCTTGCTAGAATACATACTGCGACCCTGCGCTAAGAATAGTGCACCTTCTGGTATTACAAGTGAATAGTAAAAAAGGATTTACCAGAGACTCTTGGCTCACCTGTCATTTTTTCTATAGCAATCTCTCTACTTTCAATGGATAATGCAGTGTGCTCTATCACCGCTCAAGCTCAACACATAATAACAAATGAAAAACATAATAACGAATGAAAATATTTTAGAACAGTTAGAAACCTGAAGTAAAGTGTCCTGGCTAGAAATAAATGCACAAAACACACACACACACACACACACACACATATATATATATATATATATATATATATATACATATATACATATATACATATATACCTACACACATATCTTTGAGCACTTGTCCAACACCTTGTCATATACCAAATCTCTTTAAATCAATGTTAAAATATTTATTGCATGTTGTTCTTCTGAGCATGTGCAAGCAGCATCATAATATGGTTACTTTATATTTTGGGATCTATTTAGCTTTCTACAAGTGGCACGCTCTTTAGCGCTTTCCCTTTTTGGAGTGTTAGGTTTTTTTACATTTGTAATTTAGATGTTTTAATTGGTAGTATTTTTTATTTTATTAGAATAGTAAGGTTAGGTTAATTTATAATTATTAAATAATGTTAGGTTTATTTGTATTCCACAGGGAAGTTTTTATTTATTTAAATATAGTTATATTGTAATATTAATTTAAAGTTGGGGGGGTGTTAGGTTAAGTGGTTAATAGTTTAATTTAGTGCTTTGCTATGTGGGGGGGCGACTGTTTAGGGGTTAACAGGTTTATTTAGTTGCAGAGATGTGGGAGGCCAGAGGTTTAGTGGTTAATAACTTTATTGTAGTGTCGGCGATGTCGGGGAGCAGCGGAATAGGGGTTAATAGCTTTATTATAGTGGCAGCGATGTTGGGGAGTGGCGGAATAGGGGTTAATAACTTTTATTAGTGTTGGCGATGCCGGGAGCAGCAGATTAGGGGTTAATAACTAATAGTCGAGATGTGAGTAGGTGGCAGATATGGGGTTAATAGGTTTAATATAGTATTTGTGATGCGGGAGGGTGGCGGTTTAGGGTTTAATAGGTAGTTTATGGGTGTTATGAGTTTTATAAAACATTTTTGTGGCGCAAAACTCATAACTACTGGTTTCAGATGGCGGTATGGCTCGTGTCGGTATAGGCTGTAATGCAAGCTTTTTAGCCTGAATGCACGTAATACCTGTGCTATGAAAATCCCACGAAAAAACGTAATTTTTGGAGTGCGGAATGGACGTTGCATTACAGGCTAAAATGCTTGTGGTATAGCTATACGGACACGACTCGCAATAGCTTCATTACTGCCATTACGCTGAAATTGCCATTTTTTCAGCGTTAAAAGCCTTAACGCAAAAACTCGTAATCTAGATGTCTGTTACTAATAAATTGTATAATCATACCTTTTCTGATGAATAATTTGTACTAAAATTAGTATTATTTTATATAATCCCTTAGAAGTTTTTCACATTATTTCTGATTTACTGTATCTTGTATTTTGTTTGGCTTTTTTTTTTTTTTTGCTATAAAGTAGATATCATTGTATGCTCTAAATTTAAGCACACACAAGAAGCAAAAAGAAAAATGTTCTGCAAAATAGTTTTATCCTGGGGAAAAAAATAAGTTTTAGGACATTTGTCTCTTGATAGCCCCTGTGCCAGGATATCTGGCAAAGTACAGGGTCTCCTCAATAATTTAGAAGAACAAATGTGACGGATAATACAAAACATATTCTTTTCACATGGGAAAAGCAGGTATTGGAGAATAGGCAACCATTATCTTCTTTGACAATTCTCTAACAAAAGTAGCATTTTGTGATGGCTATGAAACTAGGCAATTGTCAATGAACATTAAAGTTACAGATACTTCCAGCTTGCGTCAAAGTGTCAAGATATTTTGCTCAAATTGTTCCCAATGCAAGTAATTTGAGTTTCACAATACACGGTTACTAAAGAATTTAGGACACATATTATATCAGTATGGATTATATTCTGTTTTACTGTTATTTTTTTTTTGTGATCATTCAAGGTTAAAAAGACAAGCAATAGCTTACAAAAAGCACCCAGAAAAGTGCAGTTTTCTATTGTACTGTAATGTAGCAAGGCATTGTCTGTTTTTTGGACACTCACATCTTAAAATTCAGCTTTGTATTAAAATGATCACAAAACATCAATTTCCTATGATGAATTAAAAAGAGAATGGTTGAACATTACATTCTGCCCATAATTATGAGAAGAGTTCACAAAATGTCCAACATGTTGCAGGATTGACAAGTGAAGGGAACGTTGTCCTGCTTCCCCCTCCCCCACAGCTACTTCTGCTATACTCAAATACCAGCTTTGGGAAAAGAAAACTTGTAATAACTTGCACTTTCTAAGAACATGTGAGTTTGCTCTGGGATAATGCAGATTTTGCTCTGAGACTGTCCAGCTCGTCTACATGCTATATAGACAACAACAAAAGATTACCCAGCCTCTTCAGAATGATAATTAAACCTCAGAGAATTAATGAGGTCCATAGACTAAGTAAAATATACTTGTGGTATTAAAGGAACATGAAACCCAAAGGGCCAGATTATGAGTAGAGCGCAAAATTGCACTTAAAGGACTCATTTTTTCTTTGCTTAAATGTTTTGTAGATGATCTATTTATAAAGCCCATAAAGTTTTTTTTTTTTAAAAAAAATGTATAATTTTGCTTATTTTTAAAGAACATTGCTCTGATTTTCAGACTCCTAACTAAGCCCCAAAGTTTTATTTGAATACCGTCAGCTACCTTCTCCAGCTTGCTCCTGTTTGTGTAAAGGGTCTTTTCATATGCAAAAGAAGGGGGGGGGGGGAGTGTCTTATTTCCCACTTGCAGTGGGTTTTCCAACTGCCTTTTCAACAGAGCTAAACTGAAAGCTTCTAAGTACGTTTTTAAACCATTTTATACTGGATTTTATATCAGTATCTGTGTATCTTATTCTTTATAGTAGTATCTAATACATGCAGTTATATGAAAATGAGTGTATACTGTCCCTTTAAGCGAGCCTGATGCTAAGTAATACCAACTTGTGCTAATGTGTGCTGGTATTACAAGTTAGGCGTGGTCGCATTGCATGGAAGTTTTGTGGTCATGAGAGAGCGCTTCCATAAGCTCCAATGAGATCCTCATTCACATGCCGTGAGACACGGCTGAGAACCTAGCGCAGCGAACGTGGTAAGTCGCGCAGCAATGGGCAGCAATGTGTAACTTTATATGTATATGAATATACATATTAACACATAAATATATATGTATATAAGCATATACATATACAGTATATTTACAGGGAACACACAGTTTCAGTGTCAACACCCGCACAATTTAACCCATAAAAACTGCTTAGTGCAGTTTTTTTTGTTTAAAAAAAGGATGCTATATTTTTTTTAAAACACAAAAAGAATACAAAGGCTTTATTTTGGGGCAATTAGGGGATATTTTAAAAATAATTTTTGGAGTGCTAATTGCTACTGCAAGCTCATGGTAGCAATAACCAGCCACTTGTAATGGCTGGTTATTTATCGTGCACCTGTAAATGGGCGCATGCTAAATGGAAGCACAATAAATTAGCCCAACGTTTTTCTTTCACGATTTATACAGAGCATACAATGTTAAATAACTTTTCAATAATTTACTTTTATTATAATATTTTCTTAGTTTTTTTATTATTTTTGTTGGAAAGCAGGAATGTAAGCTCAGGAGCGTGCACGTGTCTGCAGTACTATATGGTAGCAGTTTTGCAGCAATATTGTACATTAGCAAGAACACTAGACGGCAGCACTATTTCCTGTCATGTAGTGCTCCATACGGGAATCATGAATGAAAAATGTTGGGCTTCATATACCTTTAATGTAATCTATCAGAAACTGACATGAGGTACCAAGATATTTACCTCAGAAGACGATACGCAGCTAACATATTTTTTATTATTTTCTCAATAAGGTAAAATAAGTTCATCTTGCCATATTAACCAAGGGTTGTCTGAGCTACCCTTGCCATTTGTTTAAAGGGATAGCACACCTTGTAATTAGAAGACATGTCTTTTGTTTTGCTTTGAAAAGCATATCAGCCACGTTAAAACATTTAGGTCAAGATTACAAGTTGCGCGGAAAATCTGTTTTTCGCAGTTGCAAAAACACAGTGTGCGTTATGGTTGTTTCGCATTTGGGGTTGCACAGGTATTACAAGTTGCAAAATAATTTTATTTGGCATTAGCGTTAACCCTCGTAATCCAAAAAGTCAAATTGCATGTGCGTTCACGTATTCCCCCAGAAGAAGAAGTCAATGGAGAAGACAAATAGAAAAAACAAAAACCCTAATATGTTGTGCAAAGCCCATGACGTATTCTCCTAAAAAATTGTACATGAAAATGCGAATATTTCATATTGCGAGAATATGTTCTATTTATTTGTAAATAAATATTTCTTTATATATGTGATGATTTTTGGACAGATATATCTATTTTGAGCAAGATATATATATTAGTGATGGGCGAATGTTTCGCAACATTCGAAAAATGAAACGAATTTTAACACATTCGTTCGTTCGAATCAAATTTCGAATGTTAACATAACAATCTAACATTCGATTTTCTAATGTTCGGTTTCGAATTTTACGATTACATTCGAAAATATTTGTTTCGAAAAATTCAAATTTATATTTGTAATAGTATTTCTAATACTTTCTTTAAATGTAATATTCAAATTATGCAATATTCAAATTCGAAAAATTTAAATTTATATGTTTGTAATAGTATTTCTAATGCTTTCTTTAAATGTAATATTCAAATTATGCAATATTCTATATAGAAATATTTGAAATGAAATATTTGTATCTATTATGTATCAGTTTACTAGATTCCCACCCTACCACATGAACTATTGAACTTCTGACTAGTATTTGTTAAATAGAATGTTAAATTCGAAATTTCGAATGTGGACATTCGATATAATTATAAACATTCAAATTCGAAAGTGACATTCGAAAACTGTAAATAGCATACGATTATAGATTTTTTAAGGATATTCGTTCTTATCAACATTCGGATTTATAATTCGAATTTCGGTAATAGCATTCGTTCTAACATTCAAATTCGGAAATTTAAACATTTGCCCATCCCTAATATATATATATGTCTAGATATCTTGAGATCTATATGTGAATATTTCTTTGAAAATCCCTTTGATATATTGTTTAATGTGCATAAGATTGTAATATGAAATATTTCCATTATCTCCATAGTTAAACATACTTCTATACCAGGGGTGGGCAGATTTTGTAAGGCAGGGGCTACCTCTAATTTTATTCCAAGTGACGTGGTCAACTAACTAAAAAAGAAAATTACCAGTTGCTGGCTGAAAATGTTATTTTTGCCACAAATAATACAGCTTTAAAAATCATCCACGCTCTTTAAAGGGGCAGTTAACACCAGAATTGTTGTTGTTTTAAAAGAATGATAATCCCTTTATTACCGATTCCCCAGTTTTGCATAACCAACAGTTATAATAATACACATTTTACCTCTGTGATTATCTTGTAGCTAAGCCTCAGCAGACTGCCCCCTTATTTCAGTTCTTTTGACATACTTTCATTTTAGCCAATCAGTGCTCACTCCTCTGTAAATTCTCCTATTCTCCAATCAGTGCTCACTCCTCTGTAAACACTCCTCTGAACCTCCTAGTCTTAGCTTTCAACTAAGAATACCAAGAGAACAAAGCAAAATTGGTGATAAAAGTAAATTGGAAAGTTGTTTAAAATTACATGCCCTATTTGAATCATTTAAGTTTTTTTTGGACTTGACTGTCCCTTTAATAATAAATACAGCCGTGCTCTTTACTTACTGTGAGAGCTCTCTCTTTACTTCACGCTGGGACCATCAAGCAAACTTATCTGTGTACCGTGCCTGCGTATAAATAAGTAGTCTCACAATCAAGATGGCTCGAGTGGAGTAGTCAAGTCAGGAACACATGGGAAACCCACAGCTCAGGTACAACGATGACACTGAACTATTCTCAGCAATCATAGACAGACTCATTCTATAAAGTAATTGTATTGGCTGGATGCCATCATGTTGATTAGCGGGCAGGTCCCGTCCACTACTAGCTGAACACTACTGCAAATATTTGGGACAGTGATTGCGGCAGGCTCTGTACCGCCTTACACAGCAACCAGAGACTGGTATAGCAGCAACAGCACTGACCTGCACAATTTGGTGACAACAAATTCTGGGGACAGAAAGCTGCAGAAACTAGCACAAAGTATAGTTAATATTAATGTGTCAGAGACAGTATCAGAGAGCAGCATCAAAGCCTGGTACAGAGTAAGTAAAAGAACGTGAGTGGGAGTAACAGACCATGGGGGGAAAAAGCAACACAAGACCATTCACCCAGCAGAGCCTGGTGACAAGTAACGGAGAACAGAACTATAAAGTAGCAGCAGAATATTAGACAGAGCAGGACCTGGAACTGCCAAACCCAGGGATACAGAGCAGCAACTCAGCCTGGCGCATGAAGAGTCTGTACTATGGGCTGACCGCTTTTGAAACAAAAAGTATGAGAGTTTGGGACAGGCAGTAACCAAAGCTGGGGCCGCAAATTCAGCTACAACCACATTGCGCATGCTGAAGCACATATACC
Organism: Bombina bombina; assembly: GCF_027579735.1. NCBI lineage: Eukaryota > Metazoa > Chordata > Amphibia > Anura > Bombinatoridae > Bombina > Bombina bombina. The sequence continues at coordinate 149,368,932 of NC_069499.1, read as the reverse complement.
CCCGTCATAGACTCATAGTTGATTTTAAAAATCTGCATAAGAGAAACATTCCTCATACATTTACGGTGACGAGACTCTTCACTCAGAATCTAGATGTGTGAGAAACACTTCTCTTATTATGCAGACTTTGAAATCTTCCAGACGGTCACCTCAAAATTCACTTGCAGTCCACTGGTAGACCGCAATCTACCTCTTGCCCACCCCTGCTCTATACATATAAATCCATGTTTCTCTATGTATGTCAATGTAAAATACCTGCATCTGCTTTTTTTTTTTAACACCCAAGATCTCCTATCTTTTAGCTCTTATAACTTTTGTGTGCAATATATATTTAAAATATTTTTAATAGACACTGTTAATATGAGTGTAACTGTACTTTGTAATGTATTTTTGAAGTGTTTCGTGAAACTTTTATGTCTCGGAAAACTGTTAACTACAGCTCTTTTAGCACGGAAAGGATTGTTGCGTGCACAATTGTGATTTTTCAAGACTTGTAATATCTGCGCAATGAAAATTGATTGCGAAAAGACCATATCGAGCGTGGAAAACTCATACCGTACAACTTGTAATCTTGCCCTTAGTTAGTTAGTTAATATAAAGTAATAGTTTTGCAGCTGTAATCCATAAATTAGGGAAATGTATGTAACAGGGTTAGCCTTGAGAAGTCTACATTGTACATTTCAAGTTCTGAGAATTAGAGAACACAATTTTCACAGCTAAATTACATGAAATGAGGCAAAAAGTACATTAGAAAGTTATTTTACTATGTATAACTAAACATTTTATTTTAACATTTTATGGTGTTTACTGTCCTTTTAAATAGGAGTTTTAGAAAATCTGTTATTAAGATAATCAACTATTATTTCAGGGCTAAGTTATATTTGAGCTTAGAGATAGATAGATCAATGTCAATTTAAAAGATAGTAGTACTGAGTAGTATTTTGGGTTGCTTGTGCAGAAAGATGTTTTCTAGATTGTATATCCCTCCTTTTGCATTCCCCAAAAAAATGGTGATTAACATTTTTTATATATAATATAAATAGTAACACAATGTCTGTCGTGGAAGGCTGCAAAATTGTACTTTTACATAGATGATTAAAAGGTTGCATAGTATTGAGTTTTTTCCCTGTCTCCCTCTAGCCATGGGCGCCGCCATTTTGAAATCTGAAATGTATTTAGCGTTCAGTGTCCCTTTAAAAAAGAAACAAATACAATGGGGCCCATTTATCAAGCTCCGAACGGAACTTGTGGGCCCGTGTTTCTGGCGAATCTTCAGACTCACCAGAAACAGCAGTTATGAAGCAGCGGTCACAGGGATCGCCGGAAGTCAACCCGATCGTATTGACACCCCCCTGCTGGCGGCCGATTGGCTGCAAGTCTGCAGGGGGCGGCATGGCACCAGCAGCTCTTGTGAGCTGCTGATGCAATGCTGAATATGGAGAGCGTATTGCTCTCTGCATTCAGCGAGGTCTTGCGGACCTGATCCGCACTGTCGGATCAGGTCCGCAAGACCTTTGATAAATAGGCCCCTATGTTTTAAAGGACAATGAAAGTAAATGTTTTATTATGCAAATAAAGGAGTAACAGCTACACACATTTACAATATTTCTCGCACGAATAAATGTTATGTCAAATCTAGTAGGAAACACATGTTTGAGTACATCTTATATTGCTATGTTTATGCTTATTGGCTAATAGGTAAAAAACTCGCACGGATGTATTTGAAGACAAGCTTTCACAAACCTGAAAAGCAAAAGTTGGTTTATTTAGCAAAAAGACGTCTGTTAAAACATTTATTTATAGATGCAGCCAATAAAATTAATACATTTCATAATCCTTTAATAAGATTTCTTTATATTAAAGGGACAGTAAAGTCATAATTAGACATTCATGGTTTAGACACAGAGGCCCATTTATCAAGCTGCTCCATAACCCTGTGCGCCTGCTTAGAGCACGAGTACCATCGGGTTGATTGAAACCTCCCAGCTGGCGGCCAATTGGCCGCGAGTCTGCAGGGGGCGGCGTTGCACCAGCAGCTCTTGTGCAATGCTGAATACGGAGAGCGTATTGCTCTCCGCATTCAGCGATGTCAGTCGGACCTGATCCGCACTGTCGGATCAGGTCCGACAGACATTTGATAATTCGGCCTCAGAGTATACAATTTAAAACATCTTTCCAATTTACTTCTTTTATTTAATTTGCTTCCTTCTCTTCTTATGCTTTGCTGAAAGATTTATCTAGGAAAGTTCAGGAGCAGCAATTAATCTAGGTTTTCACTGCTGATTGGTGGCTTGTTTACCATTACAGTTTGAAACCAGTAGTGCATTGCTGCTCCTTCAGCAAATGATACCAAGAGAATGAAGCACATTTGATCATTGAAGTAAACTGGAACCTTGTTTAAAATGGTATGTTCTACCTAAATCATGAAAGAAAAAGTCCCTTTAATGTTTTTATTAAAAAACAAAAATATATCAAGCAGTCTGTTTTTAAAAGTTTACATGCTGCCTGTAAGTTTGAATGCTGTAAACATAATTCCTATTTATGATCTTTTTATGCCATAAATTACATACAATTGATTTCAACATTCGTAAAATATTCAATGGAGAAAAAAAAAATTGACAAGTGTTTGGAGTTAGAAAAAGAATCCCTGGCAGCTTATTCAGAAATGGAAGAATTATTACTCTGCATGCAATGAGATTTTGTCAAAGATTTTGACAAGTGGCATGCAATAGTGACTTGAAACATGTTTTTACTACAATGGACAAAGATTGAAATCGCTTGAAAGCTTGTTTCAGCTGCCTGAATAGTACTTCAAACACAATGAACAAGGGTACAACCAAGCAGACATCTTGTCTTCTGAGTCATTGCATCCTTCTTGTTCCTCCACCTGCTTATCTTAAAAGACTTCAATCACCATTACTTCTACAGGTATTAAATGCAAGACTGAATACTTGTAAATGTTTTGTGATATATATTTTTTACATTGTTTAGCCAATTTTCTAGCTTAATTCAATGTGTTGTAGCCATCTCTTTCCGACAGCTTAAAAGAGGGTTTTTCTGCTTCATTTTTCAGGACACCCAACAGGGCTTGTTTTTTTCTGCTTCTGATCAGGTGGATAATTTGTACATTAGCTAGTTCACTTACATACTTTAGCAGAGATATTGCTAAATCATGGCCTTTTTTATGTATCCAAAGGCCTAGAGGAGAAAGGCTGACAACTGAAATAATAATAATAATTCATTAGAGCATTCTATTATTAAATAAATGTTTGATGTTGTATGTTGACTCCCTGTAAAGCATTGTTGCTCCTAAAACAGGACATGATTGATGAGCCAATCAGGAGCTGCTTATGTACCTAGCATCCAAATGTTGGCCATACCCTGCTCAGAAATAGGAATACTGCTAATGTGGGTCTTAATGTGTAGAGATTAAACACAGTTAGGAAATAATATAACATTTAATAATACAATTATCTTATAAACTAGGGCACTTTATTATTGCAATGTCCCTTTAAAATGTTAACGGGAACATTAGTCAAAATAGTATTTTGTTTCTGTTTCGGGTGCTAATCTTTTATTTTTGTGTACGATTAAATTTCAAGGACAACGAAATGAGGAGAGGGATGGGAGGGTAGGTTTAGGGTCATGGGAATAGTCATACTGTTTCATGGGTGGGGTTGTGCAGTCTTGTGTCATCAGTAAAGTTGGGGAAGTCCCTAGAAATCAGGACATTTGCCAGGACCAGGAAATGTGCTAGTGGAAAAGCGAGCATACGATCAAACCTTTGATAATCACGCACTATCCGGTATGGTTGGGATGTGCTTGTTTTTTTCATTGGTTTCCCTTGTTTTCGAGTTTAACCAGATTTTCTTTTTAGATCTTTTATTCATTTAAGTGGGTTTACAGATTTAGCGGAAGTGAAAAATAACCAGAGCTGACGGAATTGAATGTAGATAATGGGGTAGATTTATCAAAGGATGAATGTCCCTATCAAACACAAGCTTGTTTATGTGAGCTTGTAATTGATATTTAAGAATCATTGGTTTAAATTTCTACTTCCTAAACCCTCTACAGCACCTCAAATCTGGTCTGACTGAATGCTGCCTACAACTTGTGAACTTGGGTGGACAGTTTAAATAACTGAACCTTGTCCATCTGGACTATGTTAAATATGCCCCAATATATGAAAATGGCATCAGTTCCATTCCAATATTTTTTTCTTAAATCTACATGGTGTTTACCAAAGCAAAGTATTGGTGAGTGTTGATAAAGATTTTCCGAACCCCCACACTGCACATGGAACATTCATAAATGTTATTTGCTATAGAAGAAAAAGGATTTGGACAAACTGCATCAAACATGACAAATATGACAATTTTGTTTAATATTCAAGTGAAGGTTTATAATATAGATTTGCATTTGATGAATACATACACCTGACAATATGATGTATTGGACTTGTTTTCATGGTGCATTTGCAAAGTCAAGAGAAAGCTATCAATTCATACAATCTATCACAATACAAATAATCACTGGAAAACATTTTGCGCTACTTTCCCTCTCTACGGCTCTTATAAACAGGATGATCCTTTTACGCGAATAATGGAGGAAGATGAGTTGCAATTTTTGTAAGCTTATCTGTTGTATGTAGATATAGCTGTAATCTTTAAATGTGAATTATGGAGCCCAGATTTATTTAAAGATTTATAAAAAAATATATATTATAATGTGTAAAATACATTTATTAAAAGTTAAACTAATTCTGGAGATATATGCTCTTCCCAGTTAGCTAATTTTGTGGTACGAAATGATAATTAATGCTTGCTCATTGTAGAGAAGAAGATATACCTGTAAACAAAGTTATATATATATGTATCCAAAAGTAAAAAGCACTCACCGGGTCTTAAGTCACTTGTATTAAATTGTTATTGAACTTAAGACCCGGTGAGTGCTTTTTACTTTTGGATACATATGCTTTGCTTTTTAAAGCACCCCGGACTGGATGTATTAATTTATCCTGGTTACTGTGAGTGCTATACCGGCTTGGATGAATATATATATATATATATATATATATATATATAGAGAGAGAGAGAGAGAGAGAGAGAGAGAGAGAGAGAGAGTATATGAACAAAGCACACACTGGTCTTATCAAGTGATACAAACTTTATTCCATAGTGACGTTTCAGGGTGTTCACCCATTCATCAGAACAACGTTGGTTGATGAAGAGGTGAACACCCCGAAATGTCATTATGGAAAAAAGTTTGTATCACTTGATAAGACCAGTGAGTGCTTTGTTCATATACTCTGTGGATCTCTCTGAGCACTCTAGCATTTGAGTGAACTGGTAGTGACAGTGTGCACGTATCTCAGGATTTATATATATATATATATATATATATATATATATATATACATGTTTAGAATAGACATTGTATTGGGAAAGTATATTAATTGTAACTGTGTAATCGCACATTTATTTGTGCCACTCTTTTTTACTATTTCATTTAAATAGGGGTATTTAAAAACACATAAAATAAGTTTTTTTTTATTTTTATTAAACAGTTTGGCAGTAATATGTAATATTATCCAGTGAACATTTGATCCCTTAATTATCAGTTCTGCACAAACATGAATTTCATTTTAGGTTAAATATTGCTTTAAACACATATTCATTGAAGGCACAATCTACCTGAAAATTGTTATTGCTTAAAGGGACACTAAACCCATATTTGTTCTTTCATGATTTAGAAAGAGCATGCAATTTTAAGCAAATTTCTCGTTTACTCCTCTTATCAATTCTTCTTTGTTCTCTTGGTATCTTTATTTTAAAAGCTGGAATGTAATGCTTAGGAGCCGGCCCATTTTAGGTTCAGCTTCCTGGAACTAATTGGTAACCAATAAGCAAGTGTAACCCAGGTTCTGAACCAAAAATGGTCCAGCTCCTAAGCTTCATATTCCTGCTTTTTAAATAAAGATAGCAAGGGAACAAAGAAAAAATAATAATAGAGGTAAATTAGAAAGTTACTTAAAATGGCATGCTGAATTTATCTGAATCATGAAAGAAAGAAATTGGGTTTAGTATCCCTTTAAAAAGATAGATAAACCCTTTATTACCTATTCCCATGTTTTGTATAACCAATAATGTTATATTAACCCCTTCCCTACAGGGATTTTCGGAGAACTTGCTCAAAATACCAGATAATTTTTTAGCATTTTTGCTATTACTCCATTTAAACAGAAATAAAACCTTGGTTTTTCTTATTTACCTGACAAAAATGTATAAAAAAATTTAAGTTGACAATCTAAGGTATTGATGTAGGCTCATTTTTATATATTGCATGCCTCCATTTAACCACCAAATGTGATTATACAAAAAGATGTTTAATATTTCACAAACTTCGGGGTTCTCCCTTAAATTATTTACATACTGCTTGTGCAATCATGACACAAATGATTGTAAAAGCTTCTCTTGGATCCCCTTTGTTCAGAAATAGCAGACATATATGGTTTTGCCATTGCATTTTGTTAATTAGAATGCCGCTAATTGCAGCTGCTCATTACACTTATGCAGTTTAGTTTTTAAAATTTTTAAATATATATATATATATATATATATATATATATATATATATATACTGTATATACTTTTCTGCAGTGTTAGTGACCCTCAGCACTTCCATCTCCCTGGTCATCCCAAATAGCTGTCTAACCCTCCCACTAATTGTGGCCATCTTTAGTACTGGCTGCTGTCTGCAAGTACCTATACATACTTTTTATAATTCTTTAATATTTTATTTTTATTTTTCTGTAGTGTAGTGGACTGGTCCCCCCACCTCCTCCCCATGGTGATCTTTAGCTAGGGCCCCCCAACCCCCTTAGCCAAAAAACATTTCTGTAGTGCAGCTTCCCATTCATTCTTCTTCCTTCATTTATTCCAGTGCGAGGCCTTCCCCACTTCCTCCATCCCCCCCTACTGCTGCTAGACTGCCAGCAGGTGATCATTGCAGACAGTGACACACGCAGTAAAAAATAACAATAATAAGTTGTCATCCTTGATATCCAGTTTATCTAACCAACAGGCTGATTTTATGAGAAAAAAAATGTTTCTGATCAGAAATAACTGCCGTTCTAAAAATCGCATTTGAGTTTATTAATTAAATAGATTATGTATTATGTTCAAAAGTTTTTTTCCATTACTTTCAATAGAGTAGAGTAGGGGTATCAAGCTCATTGTATCCGGGGGCCCCTTGCCAAGTGTTCTTCTCCCACAGGGGCAGATTGAGTGCTCTGAAACTGGATATGCTAAAAACTGGAAGTGACATTTACCCAAGTAATAGTGGATGGTAGGAGCTGTAGTCCACTATAGACATATGCAGTGTATATTTATCTGGTGTATACCAAGTAAAGTAATCATTCTGCAACTGACTAAAAAGTGACCTTTATCCAAGCAGTGCATAATGGGAGTCTACACTGGACAATGCATGTTTGTCTTTATATTTATCTTGTGACTGCCTTTATAGAACAGTAACACCTCTCAGAAATCTAAAAAAATTGATGGGGCCAAATTACTAATGTACCTAGTAATCAAGGGAGAGCCAGATTAAACTATCTTGAGGGCCGCATATGACCCCAGTGCCAGTACTTTGAGACCACTGGAGTAGAGAGTTTTAAGATCTGAACACAGCAACTTAATGGTAATACACTATGCTAAACAAGCCTAAGTTAAACACCAGTATAATGCATCATCCTGAAATATACGTATATCACAATGCAGGAGATTAATATAGCTCAACCTTTAAATACTTATCTCATGCTTTTGGGTTTGTTTTAGAAAATGGACACATTGCAGAAACAGTTCTATGGGATTTGCAAGGGGTGCAAAAGACTCTCAATAATTTTGGATACCATCCTGTTGTGCAGGTTGTATTGAGAAGGAGGATGAAAATTGCCTTTCTCAGCAATTGTTTCTTTTAACCTAGCCATGCCCCTGGAAACCGTAATCACATAAACATATGCTCAGAATGCACAGCTTCACCCAAGTCACTCCTTCTCCACCTGCAACTCCACCCATAGGGCTACCTGAGTTTCAAGCTTCTTGGCCCCTTCTTGGAACTCTGTATTATAAGTATTTGCCCTCCTCCTCTATAACACTTTGGAATTTTACCATTTTTTTCACACAGTGAAAAATAATTAGCATGTGCACTCTAAAAATGTACTAATACATGTAAAATAATTTGTAGCAATTGAAGATGCGAAGCTTCCTTAACCTTCACTAACCAACACTTTGAAGCTACAGCCACAGGAGGAAAAACAATCGCATGGGAAACAGTAACCTTGTTACTGTATTTGGGCCAAGGTATTTAATTTTCCTTTAAATGTAATGAAATCAATAATTTAGGTTTATTCTTGCGAGTGAAATACCTGGTTTTGTTCACTGAAACCATTGCCCATAATGAAAATATTACTTAAGTATTTGTCTTTGGCTTTAGAAAGAAATACAATCAGCAGGTTTGCTCTATCTGCAGGCTTGGTCTATTTGAATGGGTATGTTTCCATTCAAAATCATATACTTAAAAAAAAAATAAAGTAGATACTCCCCATGCCATGGATGTAATACTCTGCAGCTGCTATAACAAGTAATTGGAAACATATTAAGGGTAAACAAATGTTACAGTACATTGTCCCTTTGATCTATATTGGGTTAACAGAGCCACAACTACATATGAAAGACCTAATTCTAAAATTCCCTGCCACGCAACAGAAGACAAATATGCTAAAGAATAAGAGGGCTTCTATGGTTCAGAAGATAGCATTTCATGTCCACATGTTGAAAGCACCTTTCATTTTCATATGATATAAGTTGAAACAAGCTTTCTAATGATTTCATTCTCTATCTATTATTGTTATAGGCACATGTGATGTAATTTGTCATTAGCTTTGTCACACGTGTGGCGTTTAAAAATTCTTCTTACTAAAACAGACTGACAGTATTGGATTCTAAGACCATGAATAGATAAAGGGAAAACTACAAGACATTCATTAGTTTTAATAGTTTTACAAAAAAATCAGTAGGGAAAACAAATTAAAGGGGCATGAAACACTTTAAGATTGTAATATATTTAATTATCTGTAATAAAATAAAATAAAAACAACTTTGCAATTGAGTTTCATTATTTAATTTGCCCCATGTTTACGTAATTAAAAAAAAAGAAAATCTGAGTAATTGGAAACACAATAGGGGAAACCAATTTTACAGCACACTGTCTTAAGCAGCCTCTTACTGTTAACCAACATCAGCGTTTGAGTAACTCTTCCAGCAAATAATGTTGAATAACACATTTTCCCCCACTTACCAGCAAATTTATGTTCTAATTGTATTGGTTTGCAAGTTATCATATTTAGATTTTTATTTTAAATATTCATTTGCAAGTCTTATCTTTCATCATTGTTTATTTATTTATATTTAATTATATATATATATATATATATATATATATATATATATATATATATATATATATATATATATATATATATATTATTTGATATGTTTCAAAATGGAGACCTAGCACAACTAATCAACATTCCAATGTGGCCCTCCATTTGACAAGGTTGGACAACACCATTATATTTTACTTAATCCCATTGCTTTTTTTTTTCCTCTGGTAAAAGACAAGACTGTGGAAGCTTTCCAATGTTCTTTTGTGATCAGTTTAATTAACACCACAATCAATCTTCATCAATGAAAAATGTGTTGCTGCTCATGATTGAACTAAAAGTCTAAAGTAAATTAAATTATACATACATTAGTAACATAACTGCATCCTCTGTTTAAGAGCTACAGTTGATGTTCAGATTATGCAGATGTGATCTATTTCTCATGCTAATAAACAAGAATTTTACAGCAGATGATTATTGACTAGTATTTTACTGGCCCACAGATGCTGTCACATATTATTTCTACAAAATGATGTGCACTGTTTTATGAAATTTATTCAACTATTAAAGGGTCATTGATGCCATAATTTTACTATGGTAAACTTGATATTGTATAAAGAATAATATTTACACAGTTTGGTTGAATATATATAAACTTTATTAATTTAGTTTTAAACTAAATTTGCTTCTTACCATGAGTAATTTAACTTTTTCAGATTTAGTTCTGTCTATATATTGCTCTTATTTCAGGATTTTGGATTTTTTTCCTCTAAAAAAGTATATTTAACATATATTACAACATTTTTTTTATTGGAACACACATTCAGAAAACTGTTTATGGGCCCTATTTATGAAGCTGCAGTGCCCAAGAATTTTAAGCTAATGCAAGTGAACCTGAAACACTACTTAAGTATCTGCAGTCTTAAGACCACTACTGCTTAACCTATCCGCCATCTCAAGGCTTGTGGAGTTGAATCATCCATTCCTGATCAGATCTTAACAGGATAATTAATATACCCTGCTCTCACGCGATTAACTGCTTATGCAATGTTAAATACAGCCAGTGGATGCTGCCCGTTTGTCATGATGCCCGGCAGAGACAAAAGGCATACCATGTTCACCTGGACTTCAATAAATGGGGCCCTAAATATCAGAAGAGTACAAAAATGTCATTTAATCCATAATTAAAGGGAAAGTAAAGTCAAAATGTCTGCCATGGGCAGGAAAGTGCAGTATTTACACCAACTCTCTTTTATTGCTCTCTGTCTGAATTTATATTCTCTTCATATTATTACCATCCATCTTAATTATCCTACTTCAATGAGGTGTCAGCTGCTTTTTCTGGTTTCAAGCAGAAAACTAAATACTACTGCAAATGTCAGTCAACTGCAAAGCAAGGCTGAGCACTGGACAAGTAGAAACATATCTGTCTTCCAAGTTCAGGGATGTTGGTATTTTTGAGGATTTGTTGTGCTACAATAAATATTTAGGGGGGTTATAGCACCAGAAAATTCCTCCTCAAACCACCAGCAAAAGATTCTTCATTGGAACAGTAATGTCATTTGCACTTGTTAACATTTGAATTTTTTCTTATATAACTTATTTTCTGTGTGATGTGGTGTGCAAGGTTTTGCAGGTTAGTTTTAATTAGAACACTATATTCAGATTATTTTAATAATTAATTAATTATTCATTAAAGCTTTTTTAGCTCAACAGCATTAATTTTTGGTCATCAGAACAGAAGTTTTTGCTTTTCCAAAAAGCAGATCATGATCTACCAAAAAATTTAAGCAGGTGATTTTCTAAAGCTCTCTGTTCTGCAAAAATGGAGGTCCCTCAAAGATCTTTAGAAAGGCAAAACTTAGCTTTAGAGGTTTTTATTTTGCTAAGAAAGCATGATTGTGAATATGAAGGAGAGAAACATAAATCACAATATAATAATAAAGAGCAGGATTTTATCTCTGTAATGGCAAGTTGTTAATAAACAGGCCAATAACTTAAAGGGACATAATACTCATATGCTAAATCACTTGAAACTGATGCAGTATAACTGTAAAAAGCTGACAGAAAAATATTACCTGAGCATCTCTATGTAAAAAAGGAAGATATTTTACCTCACAATCTCCTCAGCTCAGCAGAGAAAGTTCTGTGTAAAAAGTTATACTCAGCTACTCACAGCTGCAGGTTAAAAAAAAATTAAAAAAAAATGAAGAAATGAACAGCAGTCAATCAGCATCAGCAGTGCTGAGGTCATGAACTATTTTACTGTGATCTCATGAGATTTCACTTAACTCTCATGAGATTTCATAGTAAGCTGAATAGGGAAATAATATGAGAGTGCACGAGGCTCATCCCCTTAGCTGTCCCAGGACAGACATACTAAAATGCTTCTTAGAAATCCTTTACAATGGGATGTGGCTACTGAGGAACTTTTGAGATAAAATATCTTTCTTTTTTACATAGAGATGTTCAGGTGATATTTTCTATTCAGCTCAGCTTTTTACAGCTATACTGCATCACTTTCAAGTGTTTAAACATTTGGGTATTATAGCCCTTTAAACCACTAGATCATCAGATTACTTTGTGATTATCGTTTTTTCAAAGTCTAAAAAAATAATATGGATAAGAAAAAAACCCCACTAAAATCTAGACACTAGAAACCCTTGACATATTTGTTTGGATGTTCCTTATACAGAAGCCTTCTATAAAATACAGAAATTTTGATTGAATATGAGGTATTTTTAGCCATTTCAATTTGAGAAAGAATATGTTATTTAATTTGATGTATTAAATATTCAAGAATTTGGATATAATGATAAAAGCATGAATTTTCTATACAGTGGCTAGTTTTTAATAAACAGGCCCATAACATAAATCACTAGATCATCAGATTATTGTGTGATTATCTTTTTTCCACAGTACAAAAAAAAATACGGATACAAAAAATAGATGCCATTTCACTAAAATATAGACACCAGACACCCTTGTCACATCTGTTTGGACATTTCATTGTACAGGAGCCTTCTATGAAATTGTGACATGTTGATTAAATATGAGGTATGTTTAGCCATTTCTATTTAAGAAAGAATATGTTATTTAACTTTGATGTCTCAAATATCCAAGAATTTTGAAGTATCAAAGCTGAACTGGTCTTATCATGTTATAAACAGATTTCTGCAACCTCAGAAGTAATTATGAGACATTTTTTTTTAACATACAGTGTACCAAATACTTAAAATGTGTATTTATATTATATAGCTGCTTTCCTATTGGTTTGAAATTTAATATAGGAATTTTATTAATTCTGAAAAAATGATAATTCAAAGTCCCAATTTTAATGCTCTCCATATATTTTCTGCTATTTCTGTCTGCCCTTTTCCTAAAACTCACTGCACTTCCCTGTAGCAACAATGACCCCACACTATCCAGATCTCACCCTCCCTTCTCTCACCCTCTATGCTGTCCTCTCACAAACTACTCTGTCTCCTTAGAAATACTTCCCCATCTAACTCTACTGTGTCTAATCATAACCACTCCTACAAGTCTCACTCTCACCTTCTGTCACTCACACTCCTTCTACTGCTTGCTGCTGGTGACATCTCTCCTAACCCTGGCCCTGCAGCAATCACCACACTTTTACTCTCTCACTCAGTCCCCCACTGCAAAAACTCTAGGTCACGCAATCGTAACAATCTCATCTCTATTAACCCACAGCGCTTTTCCCCTCTCTTTTCTTGTGCTCTTTGGAATGCTTTGGAATGCTCGCTCTGTCTGTAACAAACTTAGAACTGTTCACACCTTCAATCTTCTAGCAATTACTGAAACCTGGTTATCATGTTCTGACACTGCTTCCATTGCTGCTCTCACACACGGTGTTCTCTACTTTAGCCACCCCTATGCAAGGTGTGAGACATGGTGGCGGTGTTGGCATCTTACTCTCCCCCTCCTGCCTCTATCAGCACCTGCATCCTCATCCATCTCTCTCCTTTTCCTCCTTTGAAGTTCACTGCATCCACCTGTTCTCTCCCCTCTCCCTCAAGGTGGCAGTTATCTATAGCCCCCCTGGACCAACCTCCCAATTAATCCTTGATAACTTTGCTCCCTGGCTTTCTCACTTTCTCTCTAGAAATACACCTGCTCTAATCCTAGGGGACTTCAACATCCCCATTGATAACCCATCTGCCCCTGCTGCCTCTAAGCTTCTCTCACTCACAAACTCCTTTGGTCTCTCACAATCCACCCTATTCCCTACTCATCCTGATGGAAACTCTCATGATCTGGTATTCTCCTACCTCTGCTCTTTCTGTGATGTCATCTGTTGCCTATTTCCCATCTCAGACCACCATCTGCTCACCTTTAATCTTAATATACAGGCTAAACCTACTTCTCCCCCTCACCCCCGCACCTGTAGAAATCTGCACACTGTGGATCCTCTCCAACTTTCCAAACTTATTCAAAAACGCCTCCCCCACACTTCCACGATATCCTGCCCTGACCTTGCTACAACCCACTATAACAATACTCTCTCCTCTGCACTTGACATTTTTGCTCCTCCCCAAATACGCAAAAGCCCATGTCGTCAGCTCAAACCCTGGCATTCTAAGCAAACCTGCTACCTGCAAAAATGCTCCCGTGCTGCTGAATGTGCCTGGAGGAAATCCCGCTCTGAACCTGATTTCCTTCACTATAAGTTAATTATTTATTCTTACTCCTCTGCCCTTCACTTAGCCAAGCAAACCTACTTCTTTTCTCTTATATCTACTTACTCCTCAAAACCTAAATGTCTCTTCTCCATTTTCAACTCTCTCCTCTATCTACCTGCACCACCCTCTTCATCTGCCTTTAGTGCTCAAGACCTGGCAGACTACTTTTTCAACAAAACACCATCCGAAGTAATATCCCAACACAAGACTGCAACATTCCATCTCTGCCCCCAGCCACCCCCTCCACCACTCTCAGCACCTTCCCCCAACCACTGAGAATGAAGTGAGTTCCCTATTGTCTTCCTCACACCTCACCACCCGCACACTTGACCCTATGCCTTCACATCTAATACCTTCTCTGTCTTCTACCCTCATTCCAGCTCTTACTCACATCTTCAACCTATTCCTTACTACCGGTTCATTCCCATCGTCTTTCAAACATGCAAAGATCACCCCATCTTTAAAAAACCCTCCCTCGACCCTAATTCTCCTGCAAACTACCGCCCCATATCACTGCTTTCGCTAGCTTTAAAAGTCCTGGAAAAACTAGTTTTCAATCGCCTAACCCACTTCTTGTCCTCCAGCTCATTGCTTGACCCCTTGAAATCTGGCTTATGTCCCCAACACTCAACTGAGATTGCCCTCACCAAGGTTACTAATGATCTACTTTCGGCTAAAAACAACGGCCACTACTCAATACTTATCTTACTTGACCATCCCCTTCTCCTACGTACTCTCAGCTCTCTTGGGCTCTCTGACACTGCCCTCTCCTGGATCCACTCTTATCTCTCTAATAGGTACTTTTCTGTCTCCTTTGCTGGCGACTCCTCCTATCCATTGCCTCTGTCTGTTGGAGTACCTCAAGGCTCTGTTCTGGGTCCTCTACTCTTCTCTATTTATACTTCCTCACTAGGTAAACTTATCAGTAGCTATGGCTTCAACTATTACCTCTATGCTGATGATACTCAGATCTACTTATCCAGCCCTGCACTCTCTCCTTCTGTCCTTTCTCACATCAGTGTCTGCTTATCTGGCATTTCTTCTTAGATGGCCTCTCACCACATAAAAATCAACATGTCCAAGACTGAGCTTCTTCTAATCCCCCCTCTAATTCTACCCCGGTTTCTAATTTTTTGAATCACTGTTGGTGACACCACTATCTCCCCATCACCCCAACCGCTGCCTAGGAGTTACACTTGGCTCCAGTCTGTCATTCTCTTTATCCTGTCGCAACCACCTACGCAATATCTCCAAAATTCATCCATTTTTGAGTGCTGAAACTACTAAACAGCTAATCCACTCCCTGGTAATTTCCCAACTTGACTACTTTAATAACCTACTAACTGGCCTCCCTCACTCCTGTCTCCCCTCTTCAATCCATCCTAAATGCCTTTGCTGGGCTAATCCACCTCTCCTAACGCTCTGTATCTGCTGCATCTCTCTGCGAGTCCCTTCAATGACTTCCCATTCACAGCAGAATTAAATTCAAAATTCTCACCCTGACCAACAAAGCCCTTACCAACACAGCCCCCCTACCTATCCTCACTCATCAACAAATATACTCCAGCCCGCCCCCTAAGATCCAACAATGACCTGCTCCTTGCTTCTTCTACCATCACCTCCTCCCATGCTAGACTACAGGACTTCTCTTGTGTGGCACCAACCATCTGGAATGCACTTATTCAAGCTGTCAGACTTTCCCCTAAACTTTCCTCATTTAAACACTCCCTAAAGACCTTTTTGTTCAGGAAAGCCTATCTCCAAGTCAGTAACAAATGAATTCCACTTGCCTTATAGCTGCCATCATCTAACTCCACACTAACATCATTCTCTCCTTTGCAGTCCCCACCTCCTGTTTCTCACCCTCCTATCCATCTAGATTGTAAGTTCCCACGGGAACAGAGCCCTGAATTCCCCCTGTATTTGTTTGTTAAACTTTGGTGTCTTTTATATTGTATTGTACGGTACTTTTATCTTTGTACCTATGGACAGCGCTACGGAATCTATTGGCGCTTTATAAATAAATAATAATAATAATTGCACAAATGTAAAAATATTAACAGCTGTCACCTAACACCACATATGGACTATCTACAAATGCCCCCTACCTGACTGTTCTGGAGCGCTCTGGCTACACCCTCATAGTTTTTTTATGCCCCTCTCTAAAATACCAAGGCTGCTTCCTGGTCAAATCTGGAAAGAAAAGGCTTTGGATTAATTCAGAGAGTATTTTTTTGTTTTGTTTAAAGGCAGAGGCCATCACATCAAATGATTTAACAAACCGACATCCCACTTCCACAATGCTCAATAAAACCTCAAGAGACACTGGTCTACTGTGAGCATCTCTGCCAAATATATAAATCCTCTTATTTACTGATTAGGGTAAGGCATGATGTTCCTGAAATTGTATTTAAATAAAAAAAATTCTTCATTGCCCTCATTTTCCAATTTAGTGCACAATCCAAACTAATGAATTAGATAGAAAATGTTAAGAAAATGGAATTTTAATTTTTTAGAAAACTTACAACAGATATATGTGATGTTAACATTACTTTTTTTTAGCAAAAAAAAATATTTTTAATAAAAATTGGGCCTTACTAAAAAAAATGGTGGTATGTATCAATCTTTAAGAAAAGGTTTTCCAAACAAATCCTAACGGCTGTTGCACAATTTACTTTATTTATACTTAAGTTATGGTTATATACCTCTCAACAGTGAAACATTATTGACCCAAAGATTAATCTACTGCTGTCCTCATTACAGAGCACAGCCATCTGCTTTCTCATTGTCTGCCCACATCCTCCTCATTTCAGTGGTGGAAAAGACAGTGCTGCTTCATATTAAGTATAATGGTGTTAATAGCAGTACTTTTCAATTATTTCATATGTCTTTGTATATCCATTTAATGTAGGAATGTAAGGGTGTTTTTGTTATGCATATTTATCTTGGAATATGTAATATATATTGTTCTGTTTGATGTACAGTGAGATAAAATGTTTGCTATGAAAGGTGACCATTTATTTAGAAACTCCTTATCCTTCATAAATAATTTAAAATAACAGCTGGATAAAAAGTATTATACATGTGAAAAAAAAAGATTTAAATTAAATTGTATTCAGTTTAGAAATTGAATATTCATTTAACCTGATATCTGATAATGGATCATCCCTTTGCTAGTCCCAAGATATAAGGGAAGTTATGTAAGTGCTGAAATGTCTAATATTTAAATGTTTACATTTTGAATATTAAAATATTTTAATATTTATTTACTTTATATAATGATTTTCATGTAATTATATATATATAATTTCTATATAAAATATATTTTATTCTCTTGGTATCACTTGGGTGAGCCAATCACACTCAGTATATATATATATATATATATATATATATGCAGCTACCAATCAACAGTTAGAACCTAGGTTCTCTGCTACTCCTGAACTTGCCTTGATAAACCTTTCAGAAAAGGATAACAAGAGAAGGAAGCAAATTAAATAATAGAAGTAAATTTGAAAGTTGTTTGAAATTGTATTCTCTATCTGAATCATGTAAGAAAAAAATTGGGTTTCATGTCCCTTTAATAACTTGTAATTTTTCAACACATTTACAACTATTGTTAAAATATATTTAATGCTTGTATATGTGTCTTTATTACTAATATTCCTATTATATTTTTGTGAATAATATATTTAAGTTATTTTTTTTTTTTATTGATAAACTAGTAGGGTAACTTAAGCTAGATTGCAAAGATAGAAGAAAGTAACACATTTTTAGGCTCAAGCTTCATATTTCATGGACTGTTAACAATGTATTATTATTATTATTATTATTATTATTATTATTATTATTATAGAAATGTCTGAAATATATTATTTATTTGTATGTATGTGATAATGTTATTAATGTATTTTAATATTATAAAGAAATGCAAAACACATAAATACATTGCAAAAAAAGTGAAAAGGTATAGAAGTATTTAATGAAATACATTTACTAATGATTACAAATATGTGTCTTTATTTGTCTCTGTCTTTTTTGTTCTTTCCAATGTGATAAATGCAATTTAATATTATAGAACAAACCTTCATATCAATTAAGGTGTCCTACTATGAAGAACATGCAATCTAATTAACAGTGGGAAAGAGTTATGGAATACGGATATGACAAGGTAAGTGAGCATGTAAAGCACAATTTGTTTCTAATTACTCAAGATAGATGTTTTTAAACAGAGAGCTACATAAATGCTTCTCTAAAGGGTTAGCAAACACAAAAATGTTAACAGCAATATTTAATATGCTAACATATGTTGTTTTATAAAAAAATATTAATTTAAAGATTTTAAATTAATACTTAATCTTGAAAAAAAAAAAAGCATAATTGTGCCTAACTGATCCCTTGGTATTGGTTGTTTACTGACTGGTAAGGACAACACTTATAGATACATTTATATAGTTTAATTTAGGACAGGAATATATTTAAAAAAAAAACTTTAAAAATACACATCACATTTTAGGTAAACAATAACTTCAATGTCCCTTTAATAAGGCGAATCTTTAAAGGGACACTGAACCCAAATTTTTCTTTTGTGATTCAGATAGAGCATGAAATTTTAAGCAACTTTCTAATTTACTCCTATTATCAAATTTTCTTTATTCTCTTGGTATCTTTATTTGAAATGCAAGAATGTATGTTTAGATGCCGGCCCATTTTTGGTGAACAACCTGGGTTGTCCTTGGTGATTGGTGGATAAATTCATCCACCAATAAGAAAGTTCTGTCAAGAGTTCTGAACCAAGAAAAAAGCTTAGATGCATTCTGTTTGAAATAAAGACAGAAAGAGAACGAAGAAAAATTGATAATAGGAGTAAATTAGAAAGTTGCTTAAAAATGCATGCACTATCTGAATCACAAAAGAAAGAAAATTGGGTTCAGTGTCCCTTTAAGTCTGTAATAGAAATCTGCAACTGTCAGGGATAAGAGGAGATGGACAGACTGTGTAGTCATACTAAAGATTTAAAGATGAGTAGAAGAACATTTAGGGCTCTGTTTATCAAACTGTGAATTCAGCTTTGGAGTGCCTTTGGGGAGGGTTACACAAGCAAGCTTGCAGTCGATAGTTAAGAACCATTGTTTCCTAACCAATATGCCAGCTCTAAGCTGGTGGTTTGCAATTACCCAATACTAGTCTCACCAGGATGATTGACAGTCCCTGCTCATGTGCGATTGGCCACTCTCGAGCAGGGGGCAGTGTGACACAAGCAGCCCCTCATGCAATGTTAAATGAGGGCAGAGCATTCCATCCAGCGTTTGTTAAATGTACGTCCTTAGTCTTTAAAAGATAATTTTATAATTTGTGTGTAAATGGACTTACAATAAAATTGTCAATAGCGACAGTAAAGGAATGACTTCGCAAGTAAAGAAGGTATCAAAGATAACCAAACCAGATGCATTTTAAACAGAGAGAGGGAGAGCCCAATGATCTAAAGCTCTCTGAACTGGTGAGATTATTTAAAAACACTCATCAGTATTGTAAGGTCTTGAATTTTAGACGGTCAAATTTCACTTTGATTGATGCTTATCTAGATATGCAGAGTTATGTACAACATGCTAGAAAACCAGGAAATACAATGTTGCATTAGTCAAGGTGGGAAAGGATAATGACTTGTATAAGTAAAAGCAGTATAGTGACAAAAAGAAGAACTTATATTAAAATGTCAGAAAAGCACTTCAATATCTTTCCTCTATCTACTAATCCCAAACATTTTTGCATTGTTATATAACAATCTAGGGGCGCGATCCGATATCAATCGCAGTTTGCGGCGCAAGCGAGGGAACCGGCGTCGCCCGCAGTTTCAGCTCGCAACTCGAGCCATCCCATATAAGTCGCCGTCAGATGCTAACGTGCCGTAAGTCTCACAAACCAGCGATGTCCAGAAATCTGCGTAAGTACAAATTTCTGGCGTCGCCAGTGACTTGCGGCACGTTAGAAACTGCCGGCGCCTATAAAACCTGACTAAAGTTTAAAACACCCGCACTGTCTAACACGCCTCCCTAACATAGCCTGCACTGTCTAACACGCCTCCCTAACATAGCCCGCACTGTCTAACATGCCTCCCTAACATAGCCCGCACTGTCTAACCCTCTATCCGCTATCCCCCCTCACTAGCCTAACAATAAAAAGGTTATTAACCCCTAAACCGCCGCTCCTTTACCCCGCCGCAACCTAATAAAGTTATTAACCCCTAAACCGCCGCTCCTTTACCCCGCCGCAACCTAATAAAGTTATTAACCCCTAAACCGCCGCTCCCGTACCCCGCCGCCAGCTATATTATATCTATAACCCCCTAAAGTGAGCCCCTAACACCGCCGCCATCTATATTAAAATTATTAACCCCTAATGTAAGCCCCTTACACCGCCGCCATCTCTATTAAAATGATTAACCCCTAATTTAATCTACCTACCCCGCCGCCAGCTATATTATCTATATTAACCCTAACTATATTATAGTTAATATAGGTATTACATTATATATATTAACTATATTAACTCTAATTATATTAGTGTTAATATAGTTAATATAGTTACTATAGTATTTATATTAACTATATTAACTCTATCTAACCCTAACTAAATTTATATTAAATTAATCTAATTCATTTATAAACTAAAATATTCCTATTTAAATCTAAATACTTACCTATAAAATAAACCCTAAGATAGCTACAATATAATTAATAATTACATTGTAGCTATGTTAGGGTTAATATTTATTTTACAGGTAAATTGTTAATTATTTTAACTAGGTATAATAGCTATTAAATAGTTATTAACTATTTAATATCTACCTAGTTAAAATAATTACCCAATTACCTGTAAAATAAATCCTAACCTAAGTTACAAATACACCTACACTATCAATAAATTAAATAAACTACAAACATCTATCTAAAAATACAATTAAATTAACTAAACTAAATTACAAAAAAAAACAAACACTAAATTACAAAAAATAAAAAAAGATTACAAGATTTTTAAGCTAATTACACCTATTCTAAGCCCCCTAATAAAATAATAAACCCCCAAAATAAAAAAAATTCCCTGCCCTATTCTAAATTCAACAAATTTCAAAGCTCTTTACCTTACCAGCCCTTAAAAGGGCCTTTTGTGGGGCATGCCCCAAATAATTCAGCTCTTTTGCATACAACAAATACAATACCCCCCCCCCATTACAACCCACCACCCACATACCCCTATTCTAAACCCACCCAAACCCCCCTTAAAAAAGCCTAACACTACCCCCCTGAAGATCTCCCTACCTTGTCTTCACCACACCGGGCCGAACTCCTGATCCGATCCGGGCGATGTCTTCCTCCAAGCGGCAAAGAAGAATTCTTCCTCCGGCGACGTCTTCCTCCAAGCGGCAGCAAAGTCTTCATTCTTCCGGCGGCATCTTCAATCTTCTTTCTTCGCTCCGCGCCGCGGAGCATCCATCCCGGCCGACTGCTGAACTTGGAATGAGGTACCTTTAAATGACGTCATCCAAGATGGCGTCCGCCGAATTCCGATTGGCTGATAGGATTCTATCAGCCAATCGGAATTAAGTTAAAAAAATCTGATTGGCTGATTGAATCAGCCAATCAGATTCAAGTTCAATCCGATTGGCTGATCCAATCAGCCAATCAGATTGAGCTTGCATTCTATTGGCTGATCGGAGATAGACATTGCGCATGCGTTAGGTGTTAGGTTTATTTTCTAGTTAGTTTAGGGAGTTACGGGGCTCCAATAGTCAGCGTAAGGCTTCTTACGGCTGCTTTTTGTGGCGAGGTAAAAATGGAGTAAGTTTTCTCCATTTTCGCCACGTAAGTCCTTACGCTGCATATTGGATACCAAACTGCGCGGGTTTGGTATACCTGCCTATGGCCCAAAAAACTGCGGGCGACGGCAGAAATATACGGGCGTAACTTCTAGGTTACGCCGTATATGTGATACCAAACCCGCGCAAATATTGGTGTCGCCGGCTTTTGCGGGCGACGATTTATATCGGATCGACCCCCTGATATATATTTGAAGTAAATTACATAGCTGACAATAAATTCATCTAATATTCTGTTTAATACCCTTTTGGTTTACAATAAAGAAAAAAAAGACAACAACTGTATGTTGTTTTTTAATATTTATTTATTTATTTATTTATTTATTTACTGCATTGCAAAATATTTGTATTCAGAATAAATGTACTGAAAGCATTTAAAAATGTAATTTTTCTAAAAGACATATGCATTATTTTGCAGGCTCTGGACACACACCCTAAAAAGCATCTTTAATGTTGATTATGTTACTTTTGTTGTGGCAAATTAAGAAAATATATAAACTAACTCCTACATATTTTAACCAATCAATATGCAGCATGTAGGAGTGTCAGGGTTCTGCATTCCATAGAATCCATTGAAATCTATCTGGGGAGAGTAAATGCATAATTAAACATAATGGGCCTGATTACAAGTGGAGTAGTATTTAAGGCTCCTGACCAAGCAGCAAGTTCCCTAGATGTATTTGTTTTTGCGTGTCGGGTAGCTCTCTTATTGCAAGTTGAAAGTAAAAAGTTTTGGAGTCAATGGAGAGAAAAAGTGGGAAAAACCTAATATCCTACTAGCACGCAAACACTATTGCATATTCTTAAGTGTGCTAACCCGACATGAAAATATGAATATTTCACATTCCAATATTCTTTATAAATATAGAAGAATGTGTTCTATTTTTTCTTAAATACACACACACACACACATATATATATATATATATATATATATATATATATATATATATATATATATATATATATATATATATATAAGGGTATTTTGGTACAATGTAACAATGTATATCTATACCTATATATGTGTACATATATAATTATTTGTTTAGATATCTACATATGTCTGTAAATATATATATATATATATATATATATATATATACACATATAAATACATATGAACACACATGTAAACATTTGTAATGTATTTTTGATGTGTTTTGAAACAGTGTGTTTTTGTGAAAACAGTTAACCACAGCTCTAAGGACACACTTTCCCAAAGAGCGTTAACTTCAATTGCGCTCAAGAGATAACGTTTACTTTCAACTCATAATCTAGCCCATTATGTGGAATACATTTTGTGTTTATTGCCCCTTTAAAAGTTGATTGGTTATGGAATTTAAAGCATGTTAAAAATATATTTTGTATTTATAAATATGTAAAGGTTAAATATACTGCAATATATCCTTTTAATAATCACTCCTACTTTTCAGCAATTAAAGGGCAGCAAATTAGATGAGACAGCTTAGATAAACAGCTTTTTAATTAACTTTATAAACCAGCTTCACTTTCATCTTTATAGTTTATCATCACCTCCTCTACACATTTGCTTAACATGCTAAGAAAGTTCAAGGGTCAGACAAAATATAGAAGAGCTAGCAATAAAGAATGTTTCCTCCCAATGCCTATCTCATTACACACAAATAACTGTGGGTCAAGCCAACTCCTACTTTTCTCCTGTGATTTGACAGTATGTGTATGAGCACATAGGATGTGCAAGTCATTTGAAATGCAAATAAAACTAATTATTTCAAGACCTTTGGCCTGTGTGAATTTATCACTTGACATTCTCTTTCCATTGATTTTCACATCCACTCACTCATTTTTCGTTTGCTACTGCAAATAAATATAACATATTTAGCAGCTACTTGTTATATAGAATAAGACAAGTGTTGATAAATTTCATTTTTAAATATTAATAAGCTTCTTTTTTTGTAGGACTATGATTTTTTAGTTTTTTACATGTATTTTAATCACTGTATTTTGCATTTTAAAGCTTAATTGGTTTAGTTAAAGGAACATCAAACCCATTATTTTTCTTTCATGATTCAGACAGAAAATACATTTTTTAAAAGGTTTCTATAGGTAGGTAGATTGCACCTGTCTGGATCACATGACAGGAAATAGTGCTGCCATCTAATGTTTTTGCTAATGTATTACATTGTTGCAAAACATCTTACCAATCCAAGTAAAACTTTGCAATATATATTTTTTGATAAGCATTGATTTAAAATATA
Source organism: Bombina bombina (assembly GCF_027579735.1). Taxonomy (NCBI): domain Eukaryota; kingdom Metazoa; phylum Chordata; class Amphibia; order Anura; family Bombinatoridae; genus Bombina; species Bombina bombina. The sequence continues at coordinate 149,344,671 of NC_069499.1, read as the reverse complement.
TGATTTTGTTGGTTGAACCACCAATTAAAGAATTTCTTCAACCTTTAGATTATCAGAATCTAAGATTAAAGTAGCTTCAGATGATCAGATTTATATTCCCCATTTAGGACAAGTAAAGCCAGGTCAAAGGGGGATCATAGGGTTAAGTGGTGGGACTGGGAATAGAAAAGTGTATGATTGGGGGGGGGGGGGTTAAATGTATGAAGAGAAGACCCTGTTCTCCATCCTTGTTGTTAAAGTTAGTCAGTGGGTTCTTACCTGTTTGGTGGGGACCCAATATAAATGGCAGAGATCAAATTGTTGGATGATTTTGTGTTTGTCTATAGTTAAAGTAGGGCACATTTGCAGTAGTAAGACAATCATCTAATAGGCCAGATTATAAGTGGTGCGCTATTTAGCGTTTTCGCTCATGTTTAATGTTAGCTTGCCACTTGCAATCTAGCCGAATGTGTTTGCTGTTCTAATTATTATTTAGACTATGTTAATATTAAAGGGATATTGTAGCTAAAATTGTAATCCACTAGGATGCATTTCAGTTTTAAAAAGAAGCATTTTTGTATTATACATATATTAGCAAAAATGCTTCTAATAAAAGCTATAGCTGTTTCAGAGGTGTATTTAAGTATTCACCATGCACCAGCATTTTAAACACAGCACTTGCTCAGAGATCCTAAGGTGCATTAACTTCTGATAATTACTCAATTTGTTCATTGCTGACGTATTTAAAAAGTTGGTGCACTGAGAATATCTAGCTATGCTTCACATGAACGTGCAGAGAAAAATGTTAACACTAAAACAGTGATAGCTTTTACTGGAAGCATTTTTTCCAATACATGTATATTGCAAATATGTTTCTATTCAAAGATGTAATTCATCCACATGCATTTACCTTTTTACTGTAATGTCTCTTTAAGTCTGCTGGGGCATTTACAATTCACAACATGTCTGAGTTACTTTGTATCATAGCATAGTGCCTGCTGTTGGATCAAGTCCCAAAGGGATATTCAGCCTTGTAATGTCAATAAACTGCATACCATATTATTTTTAATGAGAACAACTATTACTAATCAACTGCCACTAATCAATTAAGAAAAAATGGCATTTAAAGCATGCTGTGCTTCTTTAGAGAATTATGCTCTACAAACATGTTTTGATTGTTGTACATTTTATTACTATTACCATTATCCTTATGGAAAGTGGAATTTATATCTGAATATGAATCTCTTACTCTCTCCACCATTAATCTGTATTTGGGACAGCTTGACATTTGGTAGGTTTAATCTTAGATTTCAATCAGATGGAGTTCACCCAATAATGATATTCAGCTTATTAATCATCTTTGTTGAAAGGTGTTTAAAGAATGTTATCTTAGAAGTTCCTTGATAATGTGTTAGCTAAAGATGAAATAAACATTGCTCAATATTTTCGACTATTAAAATAGGTTGCAAAAATGTATTTAAATATATAGTTAGCAATGATAAATACATTTTTATTTGGGTGGGGTATTCTTCATTAAAGGGGCATTGTACACTAGATTTTCTATGCATAAATGTTTTGTAGATGTTCCATTTATATAGCCCATCTGGGAGTGTTTTTGTAACAAGCCCCAAAGTATCAGATGTAGACTGAGGGGGTGGGGGGGGGTCTGTTCTTTCTGATTTCCCAGCCCCCTTTCACTTGATTTTTAAACCTTCAGGCGATCCTGTATTCTGCTTAATTTTATATTTGAGGAGGTTTTCTCTCTTCATATTATTGACATATTATTTGACAAATACTCAAGAACAGATTCCTTGAAAGGGGCTATAATGAATCCCATATAGATAAGACCATAACGGATGTCAATAATATGAAGAGAGAAAACCTCCTCAAATATAAAATTAAGCAGAATACAGGATCGCCTGAAGGTTTAAAAATCCCATTCATAACCCAGTACAATGAAAGGAAGAAGACCATAGAGGATATAATAAAACGGCACTGGCACCTACTTAAGGACGATGACATCATAGGTGAACATCTGTCTGAACAACCATGTTTCATCTACAGAAAGGCAAATAATTTGAAGTCAATCTTAGCTCCTAGTGTCCCTAGATGCAATGCAACAAGAAAACCTATAGGAGTTTTAGGCAAGGAACTATGTGGATTTTACCCTTGCCACCAATGTAAGGCTTGCAAGCATGGCATCAAGAACAGCTCCTTTAAATCCAAAGTTACCAATGAGGTATTTAAAATCGAACAAACTCTAAGATGCACAGATCATTATGTGGTGTACTTAATTGAATGTGGCTGTGGTCTGCAGTATGTCGGACAGACAACTAGAAAGTTGAAAGACAGAATCCGGGAACATTTACTGCAGATAAAATGGGGAAAGACAGATCTGCCTCTTTATAAACATTTTAAAGAAATACATGGAGGAAGTAACAAAAGTTTTAAATTCATGGGAATATGCAAATTGAACAAGGATTGGAGGGGTGGAAACATGGAATCCAGAATGTTAAAAATAGAATCAAAATGGATATTTAATCTGGACTGCATCTACCCCAAAGGACATAATGCCAACTTTGAAATAGTGCATCTATTCCATGAATAAACGAAGCAATTTAAACACCTCCCGTTCCACATTGAGTTATATCTTTTGGTGGTTCCCCCTGTTCTCCACTTAGATACACTTTTAGAGAGCCCAAGCCCATCAGTTTCCCAAATACATGTGTTTTTAAAGTTTATTAAATTCCTTCACGGAACCTAGTATTTATGTATATGTTTGATCGATTTTAGTAATTGTATTCTAGGACAAGATACAACATTTGATAAACTCAAATAGGTGCCTTATTTCACATGTTTCGAATGTTCAGCCTATACCTGTCGTTATAAAACTTCCAGTAAGATCCGTATACTAATTACATATTGTAGATTCCTTACATATTTTGAGTATTTTAAAACATTATATTACCACATAGTTAGATTAGATGTTGCCAGTGTACAGTTTTGTTTTTAAATTTCTTGTCATACACCTCAGTTGTAATTTGTAAATATGTAAATCCTGGTATTTATGAGCCTAAAATCTAGTCATGGACCATTTCCATATTTTGATATAGCAAAACTATTTAGCCCATAAGCGCCCCTTTCTAGCCCATAAGCAAAATGGCCACGCTACCACCGGAAATACTGTTACCGGAAGTTGTTCGGAAAAACCGGAAATGACGAAACCGGAAGTGATCCGGAAGTAGAGATCCGGTTAGTGGCATGACAACGCGGTAAGCGTTTGGCAGGAACTTAACCATCTGTAAGTCAATTTGGCGCCACTTTCATTAGAGACACTCCCACACCATTAGATATATAAGTCAGTGATATTAAAGCCTCATCATGTCTTGAAAAAGGCCCTATTGTTGGGCCGAAACGCGTAGACTAACCAAGAGATTTGTGAGGCTTCATATTTCACCAGGATCCATCGGCATTTAGGGGGAAAGTTTATTTACCGATAAGCTACACCCCATAGGCCCTGTTTGTTGAGGAGTTTTTTCCTTTTTTTCTGATTTCAGGTCCATGTTTTTGTCAAACTAGGATACCGGATCAGGACAAGTTCTTAGGATCGTTTTCCCACCAGTTGGATTTAATTATGGACTCTTTATAGGACATTTTTGGTTATTTATTTGATCCACCATTTGAGATTCGATATTTGTCAAATTTGTTGTAATTTTTTATATGTCATTTTTTATAAGTTGTTTGTACACTTTATTCGATCACTCCATCTGATACACTAAAGTATACACAGTCAGTTTCAACTTGGACCACCCCATTTTTATATTTTTATATTTTTTCAATTTTTTATTTTTACTATTGCCACTTTTTGATTTTGAAAACGTTTTCTTTTTTCTTTTTTGGAGCACCCATACACAATTGATATACATTCATTTTGACATTGTTTCATTTTTTCACATGTTGATTTATTTCACTTGCCCTACACCCCTCGATTCATTGTGATCCTACACCAAATTTGTTTATTTGTATTGATATGTATTTGTTGTGCACTTTACTATAAGCTCCTCTTGATCATCATTATTGTATATGGTGAACCATTTCACCATCACCTCATTGGAGTCTTTTATCGATTTGACATATTATAGTGATTTATTGATTTTATTGAGTTGGATAGTGGAGTCACCCCCCCCCTCATTTTATGTGTATTAATTCTCAGCATATTCCGTGATATTTTAACAATTGTCTCATGATGTTATAACATTTTATTGTGATTTTTTATTGTGATTAAATATCCCCATTGTTTTTTATATACCCTCTGGTCTTATACCCATTTGCGATTTTACTTGTGTGGTCGTAATTTATTTGGAGCTCTTTTAGCTTTGGTTTTATGACTATGTAATAAAACTGTATATCATTTTTACTGTGAGTAGTACTCTTGTTAATTGTTACAAGTACTGGTTCCTGATAGATACCTTAGCCTTGTGGCGCTCCTATATATCCACAATTGAACTATTTAAAAAGAGACAATAAACTTTAAAACATGTAAATATTATTTAAACAGTATGCTAATGATGATACTTAACACCACCTATCTTTTCTACATTGCTAAATAATCTTTTAGGACTCTATCACTAGCTGCAGCATTTTTTCTGCTTTCATTATAGTGTGCTATGGCTCTTGGCTGAGCACTGGCATTTTGGTGTCTAGTTGTACTGGCCATCTTCTCAATCTGAAAAAAGCTGTAAAACAGGGGAAGTTCAAAAAAGTATTTATTATATATTTACCTATTTATTATAGGTAAATGTTAACCCTTACTATAAACTATATAAGTAACAACTGTTTATATGTAAAGTGAAATTAAAAGGAAGCGCATCTGCATGACTTATACCTATGTATCTGTTGCTAACTGGCTGATACAAGCAACTCCCACAAAAGTTGGCTTATTCAGTACTGGAGCACACATTAAACAAAAGAAACAAAACAAAAACAAAAATTCAAAATGCAATTATGGTATACTTTTAGATGGAACAGTAAATGTCTCTTTGTACAATGTCCCTTTAATGAATAAATATTCCCAACTGAAAATGAATTTACACCATAAAAAATAATTGATAAATCTCTGATAGGATGTCTACTTTGCAGAGAAGAAAAAAAAAAACCTTGTTTAGAAAGATCACATAAATGTTTCTTTATAAATTATTGTTAATCATAGAAGACGAAAAAGCAATTGGCATTCTAGTTGTAATGTATGCATGCTTATATCAAGCAAATGTGTGTATGCTGATTACATTTCTTTTCTTGTGTTATAGGTAGGAACGCAGCTGGTTGCCCAGTGTAACTCAGCAGGTCTCTAATTCTTTATTATCATCTGAAAAATGATTCAAGTTGTAAGGAATTCTTTATTTTGCATGTCCACAAGACTATACTGAATGTTGTATGCCAGCTATAGTTGTTTGGAATGGATCGGTTACTTTGACAGTGGAATCAGTCTAATGTTAAATTCTGAGCACTCTCCATATAATCTAGGACAGGGTTCTTCAAACCACGGGTTGGGACCCATTACTGGGTCACAGCACCATGCTTACTGGGTCGTGAGTGACTTGTGTGTGTGTTGTAGGAGAGTGTGTGTGTTTTTTATGAGCATGTGTGGGGTGTGTGTGTTGTGTATGAGTGTGTGTGGTGGTGCTTGTGCTGTATTAGAGTGTCTGTAGTGTGTGTGTGTTATATAAGTGTGTGCGTTATATGAGAGTGTGCGGTGTGTGTGTGTGATCCACAAGAATTATGACTATGGCTTTTTATACAAAATGCTGCAATCTAATCTATCTATCTGTCTACTTTATATCTATTATTTATCTATCTATCTAGTGTCTGTATATATATTTAGTAATGTCTAACATCAATCAATTTACCTTTATTTTGTTACTTGCTTAATTTTTATTAGTTTATTAGTGTTAACTCTCTCTCTCCATATATGTATATATATATATATATATATATATCTTACAAGATTTATCTTTCATTGGCTAAAATGCAAATCTTCTCTCTTTTTGATGCATACAGGTAAGAGGCTGGTTCTTTCAGAGAAAAGTACAATTTCAAAATTGAGTAGTTTTGGATTTATTAAAGTCATTTAATAGTAAGAGATGTTTTTTATCTGCAGAAAAATATACGTGTTCCAAGTTGAAAGTAGATTAAGTTTGCTTCACATCTAATTCTTGAGAAAGAACTGTTTCAATCCACTACATCTGAAGCATCTGCTTTCACAGTAAAGCATTTGGTATCGTTGTCTATTGTCAGAACAGAGCTTTACACAGAGTAGGCTTCAAGCAATTTCTGTCTCCACTGTCCAACACATTACTTCTGCAACTCTAGCTCTAGTAGCATCTGTAATAAGGGCTTCTCTCATAGCTCTGTGAGGTATAAACATCCCTTTGTAGTGTATTGTTCAAGAAATGTCCTTCTTTTTGTCCTGCACTTAAAGTTAACAATTATCTAAAGCTTCACTATTGTTATTCAACAACCTGAACTTTTATAAACCCTATATCACAACCTAGTAGAGTATTTCAACATTATTGCAAATAAGTATTGCTTATGTTTTCTTACTTTTATTTACGGTCTTAAACTGTGTTTCATAACTATGGCTATTATATCACTAGATTTCATTAAAAAATTATGGTTAAGGACCTTTTGGACAGTTATGTTCATAACACAGTAGTTGAGTTTAAGGACGGTATAGACACATTCATGTCCAGATTATCTTAATATCTTGCACACTAGAAGTTCAAGTAAGCTCACTACCTTGTTGTATGCCACCCACACAGCATCTGGACCAACTAGAAGGGCTTTAACATCAATGGTTAAAGATAAACTTTGGTATTTAAAGTGCAAAGTAATAGATAAAGGATGAGTAATAGATAAAGGACGATTGAGGCCTTATTAGAAAGTCTCCTTTAGCAACACCAGAAATGCAGTGGTATATGTATTTGAATTTGCAGTTTCATTATATGGGCTAAGATTAGCATTCAGATTTCTTAACACAAATAACATTATAAAACTCCACAATCAAGATGAAGTAAATATATATATATATATATATAGTTTTAGAAGAAAAGGATACAGAACTCCAAATTTGCATTTGTGATTTTTATTCCAAGCAGATATATATATATATAGTTTTAGAAGAAAAGGATACAGAACTCCAAATTTGCATTTGTGATTTTTATTCCAAGCAGACACACATAGGCATATTTATATATATATATATATAGTATTTTTAATCGCATGAAGAACCATGTTTGTTTTTAATTCATGTGAAACAAAGTAGTTTTTTTTAACATATAGTAACTATAAACCTTGCAATTTTTAAATATGTTTCTGTACTTGTATCTATGGGAATCGGCATGTGTTGCTTGACGTGTGTAGTGCAGGCTACACCAGATTTATAAGTCTTGCCTTCTGTTGATGAAATACAAATATTCTTTATTATAACCTCTTTGCATATAGCTATCCTATGTTCTTTACGTATAGAAAATGATATGATTATATGATTATCTGCCTTAGCATTACAATGTCTTTTGAAATACATAGATTGTATTCTAAATTTTAGAAAAAAACAAACAAAAAAAAACCCATGATATCCTGGAGAATAGCATTGATTTTGGGATATATTGTGCTAACAATAGGAACAGCTGTATTTCCATTGTGCTGCGCCAATTCCTTCAACAAATGGATGCTTTCTCCTTGCTCCTTTTTATTGTTGAATAAAGTCCTCTATTCATTTTGTTTACTGACTCCTGAACATTATGACAAATAGGCTGCATACTTCACTATTCTTACTCACTTGTCTTTCTAATTTTTTCCTAGGTAACAGCAAGTAAAGCTGCAAAAAGGACAAGATTATACCCATTAAAACAATGAATGGATAGCAGACAATTGTTTTGCATAAAATCATTATCATTAAGCACAGACAATACCATATATATTCCCTCTAGATCCAAGGCCAAACATGTCTGTAGATTTTGTGTTTTTCCATCACACAATTACAGCTTGATAACATTGTAAGCCACACTATGCAGTGAGTTATAAAACACAGACTGCAGTAAACTGCTGAATTTTAACTGAAGAAGAGAGATAATGACCTAGAATTTAAATCCAGGCATTATCAGTAGCAGTTACTGCACATATCTCCAACAAAAAGGTAGCAAAAAGCAATATGCAGTATGGGCACTTTATCCTTCCATGACTTGAATATAGATCAGGCAGAGACTCTGAAGGTTTTATTGATTCCAGTGTTTGAATTAAGTATTATAATACATATACCACTTTAATGGTGCTGTGATTATTTTTCTACAATCAAAAGTAGTTTTCTATTTTTTATAATTTTCCCCTTTTATTCTTTTCTCATAATAAATATGCCAGATCAAAGTATTGATCAACAATTTAATAAAGGGAATATTTTTTACCAGTCCTTCTGCTGTAGAGACACAGCCCCGTTCCCAATAATCACATACTAAAAAGATCTATTATCCTTTTACAATGCAGTAAATGCAACTGAAGGTATATTTGATGTTTACAGTATCCGACCACTAGCTTAGTTTCTATTGTATATGCTATGTGCATTACAAAACTGTTATGGCAAGCCACATTTTATTAATATTCCCATGAATGAAATGTGATATTGGAAACTGTCTACCTGTTTCAGCTTGCTATTTGTTTTATGAGCTCTGGAACAGCCTGTTCCTACAAGTATGAATAATATGGAGAAAAATTGATGGGAAGTATTATTTTTTACTCTGTATTTGTTTTTAATTGCATATGTTTTCAAATATGTATAGTAAAACATACATTGATAGTGTATATCAGTTTACATCATTATCAGGAGCTTATATAGATGGATTCTCTTCACTATGTATGAAATATCGTTAATAATGAGAAATAAAGATTTTAAACCATTAAAAATAAAAAAAAATTAAACTAATTCTTATATAATAGCTATAAGCAAGGCAAAATGTACTATATGTTAGCATTAGAATATAGTTCCTCTGCTGAGTCAGATTATTTTTCGTTATTGTTGTTGAATTTTCATTTCAAACTGCAATCTTCTGCCTTAGTCTTCTCCTATTCATTTAGAAATAAGGGTATCCCTCTTCGACACAACTCTTACCATATTCTCTAAGTTTTTGTGGCATTTGAATTGTAGGATATTCTACTTGATATTCTTAAACTTGAATATTTATATAGAATGAAAGTTAAAATTATAATGTGTGTGTATCAGTATGTATATATATATATATATATATATATATATATATATATATATGTCCGTATATAGAAGGGCACGCTCAGTATTTGTAAATGAAAAAAAAAAATTCTTTATTCGTTACATCAACAAAGAATGGTCGACGTTTCGGCCCTCATTCAGGCCTTCATCAGGACATATTAAATCTGAAAACAAACAAATAAATCAAAACTAATATGATGAACATTTAAATAAGAACAAACAACAAAACCACCCATCACCAACCTATACATTAATAATTTAAAAACAATTTCAATAGAATTCTTCATGTTACCAAGGAGGCTAGAACATAAATGCCAGCAAATATAATCATATATGCAGCACCAGTCACGGTATCAAACACATGCCTATCATAGCAGTCACTTAAGCCAATAATTGCATCAGGAACCTAAATACAATAAAAAAATAAAACAATTCTAAACCGATAGATATATCAGAGTACCCAAATACCAAACAGGAACCTCACAGCATATACTCAAATACATATCTGGAACATGACAATCCAGAAATAGATGTTCCAACTAAAAATCAAAAACATTTAACTCCATAGGAACAAACAGCTGTGGAGAGAAAGTGGTGAGAAATAAAATTATATGCATGTAACCAGCTAATAATCATTGCTGTCCGTCCAATAGCCATAAGATGTTACCGCTGATCTGTATAAAAGGAATAGAGCCAAATGAATAGTGCTTAACCAGCAACAGTTATTGTATACATGTAACCATCTAGTAATCACTACTGTCTATCCAAAAAGCATAAGCTGTTAGCGCTGTTCAATACAAAAGCAGTAGAGACAAATGCGTGGTGCTCAAATAGCACCAATTACACTACCCCGTCATATTCAAATCAGCCACATTGGTTGCGGCTACATAACAATTGCAACTTATCACATTTCACAGTCCAGAGAGAGCCACAGATCAAAAGTCACCTGCTCCTGGACGTCTGGCGATGCCATATTTTTAAAATTTATTACAACAAAAACACGGGCTGTGAACAATCCCCTTAAAACCCCAGTCTCCGCAATGAAACTAATATCCAAAACCAGAACAAAGCGAACCGCTCGTTCCCCAGTACCATATAACAGTTCCATCCCAATATAATCAGTCTAATCACTACAGACAACACTGAAGGCTACTATATACATCGGTTAGATACAATTTCCCACTGCATGTTCTCACTATAATACCTGTATTATACCACACCATCGCAAACTAACTATCCTCCTATAGTGCTAAAACAAACACCCACAAAAACACAGGCTTTAATACGTTAATCGCAAGAGAAAGATCCGAATATACTCCTGTATCGTAGCTACATTGATGATCTGTTGGTGATATGGGGAGGTACACAATCTGAACTCACAGCGTGGATCCACAGACTGAACACAGCTGAAGAGTCTATAGTCCTCAAGAGTGAGAGTGATCCCTCTAAGATTCATTTTTTAGATCTGTGCATCTATAAAAGCGAAGTGGAAGGCGGGTGCCTTTTGAGAACCACACTTTATTCCAAACCTACGGATCGTAACACACTGCTACAAAGTAATAGCTATCATCCCATGCAACTCAAGAGGGGTATCATTAAGTCCCAGTTCCTGAGAGTCATTCACAACAACTCAGAACAAGAACAGAGAGACACTCAACTGGACACTATGAAGAACAAGTTTTTGGAACGAGGGTACAGTTTAAAGATGATCACTGACATACTAAAAGAGGTTGGTTGTTTTAATTAAGCCTCACTTCTGAGAAGGAACCCCAGAACTACTGATGGGGAGGCAGACAAAACTATCAATTTCATTACCAGCTATACCTAACGAAACAGGTTGTGAACGTTCTTAGAAATAATTGGCATCTCATTAGGGATGATCATTCCCTCCCGTTTGGCAAGTGTTCTCTGCCTAGAGTTGTACACAGGAGTGGTTCAAGCTTGAAGAAGCTATTGATGAAAACAGACCCGTGGCGTAGTAGTAAAACCTGGTTAGCTAGATCCAAACCTGGTTGTTATAAATGTGGCAGCTGTGTCACCAGCAGCTCATTGATCACTGGACACAAATTTCACCATCCCAGTTCTACCAAAACATACACGATCAGACATCGGCTTACTTGTACATCACAGTTTGTTGTTTATTTTCTTTCTTGTCCATGTGGCCGGTACTACGTTGGGAAGACCAGCACCACCTTTAGAGAGAGACTTGCAAATCATAAAAGTGCCATACGGCTGCCTATAAAGATGGGCATGCCGATCAGCCAGTGGCCAGACACTTTTTGGACAATAAACATCCTATCGCCACACTAAGGGCGATGCTCTTTGATATGGTCACCCCTTTAAGACGAGGTGGCGACAGGAATAATGAACTGTTGAGATGTGAATAAAAATTGATCTACAGATTAAACACTCTTAGTCCACATGGTCTAAATGCTCAATTGGATTTCTCCCTGTTTTTATGATCTTATCCATGTATCTGATTCTCATTATCCCTTTTTTTTTGACATGACATAAACGTATTATTCATGAGTTGTGGTTAATTGGCATTTGAATCACCCACACTAACCTATTCATCTAGGACAGTTTTTCACTATGTGATTTGTTGCTGGTCATGGCCTATGTTGTGTATCTGTGTTGGTTCACAGCAGCTGAAAATGTTCTGTGGTTTCCCCTGGAGGGTGGAACTCATGTGGTCCAGCCATAGATTTCCCCGGAGTGGGACCTAAGCAGGATTTGATGGTGTTGGTTGGCATGGGGCATGGTGCTCTTATTTGTACCTTTACATTATTAGGCTGGAGTTACTGATTTATACCTAGCTGAGGGACCTGTTGCTGGGTCTGTGTCAGATTGGTTATTGTCCTAGAGTTGTGACTCATTCAAGTATGCTGATACTGTTATCACAATTGACATAGTCTATTTGCAACTTTCTTTGACGTTTGCTTGAACTGTTTGTGATCACATACCATTCTAATGGACATTCTAGTTCACCCATTCACGTAGTGAGGTGTATAAGTTGTCTATTTGTATTTGACGAGTATATATAAGAGTCTAACGTATTAGTGGGCTGTCGTGATACACTGATAGGGCGGGTACTTGTCAGTCAGTGCTTGTATTTGTTTATTACATGATCATGTTTATCTCTCTCTACGAGAAACCCTGGGACTGAAGGCTAGTATGGTTATCAGCTTGGTGAGCTTGATATTTTGAGGGGATTTAAACTTCCCATCTCTGTGTCATAGTGTGATTAGTTGCAGGTGTCTGCACTTGGGGATTGCCCAATGGTTGTACAAGCGGCCACAGAGGTTCTGATATTTAAGCACATACGGGTCTTTGATTGTATACACGCCTTTTTTCCGTTTGGGAATTCCGCTGCACAGCTGTTTGCAGGTACGTCGCACTTTCTGAGTCTCTTGCAATTAACGTATTAAAGCCTGTGTTTTTGTTGGTGTTTGTTTTAGCACTATAGGAGGATCGTTAGTTTGCAATGGTGTGGTATTATTGTCTTGAGATCATACAGGTATTATAGTGAGAACATGCAGTGGGAAATTGTATCTAACCGATGTATATAGTAGCCTTCAGCATTGTCTGTAGTGATTAGACTGATTATATCGAGATGGTACTTTGCAACTGTTATATGGTACTGGGGAGTGAGCGGTTCGCTTCGTTCTGGTTTTGAATATTAGTTTCATTGCGGAGACTGGGGTTTTAAGAGGATTGTTCACAGCCGTGTTTTTGTTGTAATAAATTTTACAAATATGGCATCGCCAGGCATCCAGGAGCAGGTGACTTTTGATCTGTGGCTCTCTCTGGACTGTGTAATGTGATAAGTTGCAGTTGTTATGTAGCCGCAACCAATGTGGCTGATTTGAATATGACGGGGTAGTGTAATTGGTGCTAGTTGAGCACCACGCATTTGTCTCTACTGCTTTTGTATTGAACAGCGCTAACAGCGTATGCTTTTTGGATAGACAGTAGTGATTACTAGATGGTTACATGTATACAATAACTGTTGCTGGTTGAGCACTATTCATTTGGCTCTACTCCTTTTATACAGATCAGCGGTAACATCTTATGGCTATTGGACGGACAGCAATGATTATTAGCTGGTTACATGCATAAAATTTTATTTCTCACCGCTTTCTCTCCACAGCTGTTTGTTCCTATGGAGTTAAATGTTTTTGATTTTTAGTTGGAACATCTATTTCTGGATTGTCATGTTCCAGATATGTATTTGAGTATATGCTGTGAGGTTCCTGTTTGGTATTTGGGTACTCTGATATATCTATCGGTTTAGAATTTTTTTTATTTTTTTATTGTATTTAGGTTCCTGATGCAATTGTTGTCTTAAGTGACTGCTATGATAGGCATGTGTTTGTTTTCAGATTTAATATGTCCTGATGAAGGCCTGAATGAGGGCCGAAACGTTGACCATTCTTTGTTGATGTAACGAATAAAGAATTTTTTTTTTTTCATTTACAATTCCTGAGAGTGCTCTTCTATATACGAACTTACATACTTATTTTCTGAGGATTGCAACCAGGTCTACTACACACCACCTAGGTTGGAGTGCTGGGCTACAGGCTAATTGATACATTATATATATATATATATATATATATATATATATAAATATATATCTACATATATATCTATATATATATCTATATATCTATATATATATATATATATATATATATATATATATATATATATAAGAATAATAATAGAAATGTTAACATTCTAATATTTAATGTGACTTTAAATATTCAAATGTAACATTCAAATATTATATTCAAATACAGTACTGGTTCCCTTTAGAGATTTGATCATTTTGAGCAAGCATTTTGAACAAATCCTGCCATCATTTCTTATTTTTATTGTGCTGAAACATATCCCCATTCTTATTCATAAGAACCTTACAGAGAAGGATGTGATACATTTACAATTTTGTATTGCAGGTCCTTTGTATTTGCTGATTTTAACCACCTAGTATTTTCTAAATAAAATGCATTAATGAAATAGGGTATTTTAGTTATAAACAGAAATGTTCAGTTAAGTTTCTATCTATATGTTAAATTTGTGAACACGGTGTGCCTTTATTTTGTAACATTATCTGAATGGCTCCTATAATAAAACAAGGAGAAAAAAAAAAACATTTTTGCAAACATTATTGTAAATAGTAAATTATTATCAGCTGTTTTTTTCCTAAAGTTTACACAGAATAATTTTACATTTCAATAACATATATTGTAGAGCTTCATAGTTTGTACAAAACAAATTGATCAAATTAACTTGGAACACATACAAAAAAATGCACAAAACATCTTTTAGCATCAGTTTAACTGACAAAATTACCTGGTTATGTTTGTTGTGCCAGTTATTTGCAACAGATGTAATTGAATAATACAATTTGTTGAAGAAAAGCAAGCAGTTTATATGTTAATTTCATTAATACATCTGAATGCTGCAATGTGGTATAATAAAACTCAATTTTGAATTGCCCACTGGGGACATAGTGTTCTTCCAAATTATATATATATTTTTTGTATAATATCATCAGCTACACTTTTTTTTAATTTAGCACTAACCTTACCATAACCTTTATATTTACATCCACGTGTATTAGATGGTATCTGGATTTTGTGGAATAGATGGGTTTACTGATCACCATTTAACCGAACCATGAAGGAAATCTTCATGGCAATTGGTCAAATGCAACCTATAATTAAATGTAATTATCCTGAAGTGCATTAATATATATGCATTCAACTGTTGAAATAAATCAATCAATAAGAAAAGCAATTGCAATTTAGCATCTAGCTCAATGTAATGTACACTTTATATTACCTGTATTTGAAAGCAACAAAATGAGCATACTGATGTATTTACATTAACAAAAAAAGTGTTAAGGTGTTATAAAATAAAATCACCCATTTATGTATTCTAAAGCAAATAAAAAACATAATGATATTGATGATTAACATTTTTATGCAGTTTTTTTGAGGCATTGGGTTGTAATTTAATGTGATCTACTTTTTGATATCTTGATAATCATCTACATAAGCCAGAACAATTATGCATATGTAAGATATTACACATATTGTTATATCATTATTATTATCATGGTATATCTGAGTGTATATGTTACCTGTCTGATATCCCTTGTCAAAAGCTTATACTTATTATAGTGTATATAACAGAAATGACAGCAATTTTAGTGTTGAACAAACTATTTGTTCTCAGTAAACTCCTCTACAGCAAACCAGACAAAATATATAAGGAAAATAATGTAATAAAAATGATAGAAATTTTGAAATGACCAATCATTCCTTATCTTTTCTGAAGAAGACCTACAGAGAGGAGAAACACTACCCCATTGATAATCACTAGATTATTAGAGTAATATTAGATTTTCTATCTTAAACTACAGTATATTAATTATAATGTGAATCCTTAAATGATTATAAACATTTTGCTAGCTTCATGGAGGTAAGAAAATTACTTCAAAAATAAACAAACATACTAATAATAATAATTGTCATTAAAATATTAAAAACCTAATGAACTAATTAACAAATATTACTTTATGTATGATTTCTGTTTTTTATAAATAACATATTTTTAGAATATTCATCTTAAAATTCAAAATAAAGACAAACCTTTTAACATCACAAAGATTTATTTGCAGAAAAAAAATCAATATTCAAATTTATCATCATGGATGTTTCTACCACAAATCAAAACTTGTGTCAAAGTCTTGATAATAATGTATTTCACATTTGATCTGTTGATCAATATGGTTAGTTAAAAGGAAATAATAAATTAAATCTGTACTTTTGGCAGCATTTCATACCCAAGGATACATTTATGTCTTTAATACTGGAATAGATCATATTAAGTTATATCTTTAGCTGATGTAAATATAAATATATACATTATTTACTTTATTACAACCTTAAAATCCCCCACATTTTAGTTACAATACTAACCAAAATGACATTAATGAAATTAATTACTGGCCAGTACATTGATGCTCCACAAGTCCTCATCAAATGTATTTAGAAACCAAAAGATAATTTTAGTATTGTTTAACTGTAATAAAATGTTGCAATTAATAAAAAGCTCCCCAATAGCAGTTTCATATCATTCTATTGCCCTATGGGGTTATTCTCAATCTATTGTCTGATTATTATCGTCATGTTAACGAACCATTAGAGTCAAAACAAATTATGTGTTCTAAATTGTTAGAACTTTAAATTTTAGGAATAGGCCACACTGCACATCCATCAAAAACTGTCTCTGTATAATATATAATATATCCTAATAATTTCTGTATCTCACAAGTCATTCTTTTATTAATCCCTCTATTTGAGATGATTGCCATAATATTAATAGTTAATTGGTACAAATCAACACAGCTATGAAAATTGACTTTGTTCAATCCAATTAGAATAATTAGTGCGTTTTTTTTTTTTTTAATATTGGCATGTGACATATATATATATATATATATATATATATATATATATATATATATATATATATTAGTGTACCTTAATACTATACTTTTTTGAGTGTACTCTGATGCTATTGAATGCACATTTATAACATACTGCAAATATAAATAATAAATGTGGAAATTACATCTTGGCAATTAAATGGGAATCTGGCATTGTAGCTGTTTTTCCAACTTGTTTATATGTGAAGTGAGTATCACTGTCAGTGTAACCACTATACCACTAATCAGTGCCAGAAGTTGTTGATAAAATAGTAATCATGCTTGTCTCCAGTTCCTAAGTGGATTGGACAGTTTTCTGGTTAAAGATGCCTAAAGGTTTGAGTGTATGGTCATGAATGCTATTAGTACAGACCAATGCAATTCCATTACATTTGCAGTCTGTTGGTTAGCAGACAACAATGCATAATACATAGAATGCTTCTAAATAAATCACTAAATGTATAAGCAGTGGTTTTAAAAGGTCACATGGAACACAGTGTTTAAATGGATTAACTGAAACACAGCATACTTATCAATAATATCCAAGCATTTTGCTAAAAATAAAATGCATTTTTTTAATCTTCAAGCATAACAAGCTTCTCAATGTAATCCAAATCTAAAAAATTAGATCTATTTATCTGATCCTGAGAGATCTTTTGTACTCTTTTTGTATTTTGTCTCACCTACATCATTTTCAAGCATAAATCAAAACCAACAGCCAATTTTTTTTATTTAATTATATTCCTATAATTTTAGAATCAATTTCACCATAACAGGACCCTTATTTCAGTATGTTTTGTTTATTATCTAGATAAAAACCTAGTTTATAGGACCCTATTGATCAGATACCTAGCGGACAAGTTTCCTGTCTGGGAAGATTGTCTGCCTGGAATAGTGGCAATGCTGCTTGCAGTTATAAATGCACAAGAAATTGCTTGTGCAAATGCATCCCCTGCTCTTGAGCAACCAGTTGTGTGAGAACAGGACTTGTCAATCATCCAGGTTGATCATGACCTTGAGGTAGTGGAGAGGTTAAATGGCAGCATTCTTAAGATTACAGCTACTTAAATAGTGTTTAAGGCCTGCTTGCTTTAGCCTGAAACACTCGGGCTCTGAATCTGCATCTGCAGCTTCATAAAAATAACAATCTGCAGCTTCATAAAAATAACACACAGAATTTACTTTTGGGCCTGTCTAGAGAGCATGGGACAAACACAATTGTTAAAAAAAACCAGAAGGGTTTAATGCCTTTTTAATGTGTTGAACTGCACATATTTTGATTAATCAATATTTTAATCATGGCAATGTGAAATTTACAACATCTAGGCTGTTTATTGCAACCAAAAATAATTATTTTCATGCTTGAATTTAATTTGTATAGAAGTTTAATCATTTAGGCTACAATATCTTAAAAAAATATTAACATGTAAACTGGGCATGCTCAAAAACTTTGACATTAAAAAAAACTTTGTGTAAACAACCAAGGCTTACTATGAAACATATCTAAATGGGTTAAGGCAAGGCTGTGTAATTTGAAGACCCTAATACACAATTTTTTGTGTTAATAGTCCATAACACTAATATTATTGAATTGTCCCCATGCAAGATATGTTGTGTTCCATTCCAATGAATGCCTTCAACTTGTGCTAGGCGTATTCTAATGTGTTTTTCTATTGATTGAGATGCCACTGAATTTGAAAAACTTTCAAAATAACCAAGCTAGGTACTTAATTGAGATATTCTGGTGATCTTAAATAGATCCCCATGGGGACACACAAAATAAAGCAGAAGCTGTCTCCCTGTCCTGATAGATGCTCTCTGTAGTAGATTACAATTCATCTGCAAATTGGATTACCTTGGCATAAAAAAACTTGTCTCTGCAGTGAGGGCAGCTGATACTTGCATTACTTAAACTTCTCCCCAAAAGTTGTCTCAGCTGCCTAAACTAAGTTCCTCTTACAGGTTGCCTCATTTCTGCTAAAGTAATACACAAAACTGCTGCCTTCCATGGTGTACACAGCATACTGTGCACTGCTAGTACTTCCACAGCCAGTGGTTCATGGTAGCTGATTAGGTGGCTCTATACATGTGCTCCGGCTTGCTAGGAAGCATAGAAAAATAGTGAGCTGTGTGGAGAAGACATACTACTATAATATCATAAAATTCATAACAGGAAATGACAAAACAGATGATTTCACTCTCAATATTAACAACTTTAGCTGCACCAAATGAAATACATATACAGAATATTGCAAAACTGCTATTTAAGCTCTCTCTCTCTCTCTCTCTCTATATATATATATATATATATATATACCTTTACTAACTCCTGCTGTTTCAACTTAAAAATAATTATAATTTGTCACTTGTTCACACAACACACAACTAAATGAATCCTCACACATGTCAATTTCTCACATTTCATGCCTTGGCTATTGCAACTACATCCTCTCAGATCTCCCAAGCTACTGACTGTACCCACTGTAACCCATAATGAATACCTCTGCCATACTTCCTTCTAAATCGTTACACATCTGATGGACCTCTCTGCTAGTAACTCCATTGGCTTCCCTTAGACCCAAGAATGAAATTCAAAAGTTTACTGTAACATGAAAAAACAAACACACAGACACTGCCCTCTCCTATATTTCTTTGCTTGTCCTAAACACCTTCACTCTGATTACAACCTGCTTTTCCCCTCAACTATTACTTGGAACCTTTTACATTGTTCAGTGAAAATTAACTCTACCTCTGAAGTGTTGCTTAAATATTTTTAAGCAACACTTCAGAGCTAGAGATAATTTTCAGAGATGAAATATACATTAAAATGTTTCTCTTGCCATTGATCTCTTTCATAATCTCTTCCCTGTACTTCCTTTTGAATCCATCTGTCCTGGAAATCTGTTTAGAGCTAGCATTGACTCATGGGCAGTGTCTCTACCCTTAACGATTCATATAAATGTTTTTTTATTTTTATACTCTACAATTTTATACCTAATGTCATAATCTTGTATAAATGTGGTAATTTATAAATAAATGATAATAGTAATAAATAATAGTGCTAGTAACAGTAATAATAATTAGCTAGATTACGTGTTTTGTGTTATGAGTGAAAAAGCATCATTATGCTTCATAGCAATGCTTTTTCCCTAACACCGCTATTAAAAGTCTTGTCAGAATAGGTGTACCTCACACCTTTTTGGCCGTCACGCAACGTCAGTTCCGCACTTTAAAAAAAGTCCCTTTTCAATGGGACTATCATAACGCTGGTATTACAAGTTTTGCTGTGAGGCCAAAAAGTGAGCGGTACAGCCTAAAATGACAAGATCCGTACCGCAATCTAAAGTCAGAAGGTATGAGTTTTATGCTACAAAGCTGTACCATAAAACTCATAACTAAACTGTCACAAAGTACACTAACACCCATAAACTACCTATTAACCCCTAAACCAAGGCCCTCCCGCATCCCATATACTAAAATAAAAATATTAACCCCTAATCTGCCACTCCTGACATCTCCGCCACTTAAAAAATGTATTAACCCATATTCCTCAGCTCCCCAACATCGTCGCCAGTATAACAAACCTATTTACCCCCAACCTCTGCCCTCCCACATCGCAAACACTATTTAAATATTATTAACCCCTAATCTGCCGTCCGCCAACACTGCCGCTATAATAAACCTATTAACCACTAAACCACAAGCCCCCCACAATGAAATATAATAAAATAAACTATTAACCCCTAAACCTCTGGCCTCCCACATCACTACATAAATATATTAACCCCTAAACCTAACCCTAACGTAACCCTAAGCCTAAGTCTAACCCTAACCCTAACACCCCCTAACTTAAATATAATTAAAATAAATCTAAATAAAACTTACAATTATTACCTAAATAAATCCTATTTAAAACTAAATACTTACCTGTAAAATAAAAAATAAGCTAGCTACAATATTACTAATAGTTATATTGTAGCTATCTTAGGTTTTATTTTTATTTCACAGGTAAGTTTGCATTTATTTTAACTAGGTAGACTAGTTAGTAAATAGTTATTAACTATTTACTAACTACCTAGTTAAAATAAATACACATTTACCTGTAAAATAAAACCTGTCTTACACTAAAACCTAACATCGCAATAAAATAAAATAAAATTAATTAAATTAATACAATACAATTATTTAAATTACAAAAAAATAAACACTAAATTACACAAAATAAAAAACAAAATTTTCAAAAATAAAAATGAATTACTCCTAATCTAATAGCCCTATCAAAATAAAAAAGCCCACCCAAAATAATAAAAAAAACCTAGCCTACACTAAACTGCCAAAGGCCCTTAAAAGCCAACAGCCAATAGGATTTTTTCACTTTTAATTCCTATTGTCTGATAGAATTCTAGCAGCCAATTGGAATGTAAGGGACGCCATCTTGGATGATGTCACTTAAAGGGAAACTTCATTCTACAGCAGCGATCAGAAGAAGAGGATGCTCCATGCCGGATGTCTTGAAGATGGACCCACTCTGCACCGGACTTCTACCCACTTGGATGAAGACTTCTGCTGACTTCGATGAGGACTTCGGCCCACTTGAATGAAGACTTCTGCCGGCTTCGATGAGGACTTCTGCCCACCTGAATGAAGACTTCTGCCGCCTGGATGAGGATGGATGTCCGGTCTTTGAAAACTGTAAGTGGATCATCGGGGGTTAGTGTTAAGTTTTTTTAACGGTTTATTGGGTGGGTTTTATTTTTAACTTAGGGTTTGGGCAATGTAAAAGAACTAAATGCCCTTTTAAGGGCAATGCCCATCCAAATGCCCTTTTCAGGGCAATGGTTAGCTTAGGTTTTTTTAGAAAGGTTTTTATTTGGGGGGGTTTGGTTGGGTGGGTGGTGGGTTTTACTGTTGGGGGTGTTTGTATTTTTTTAACAGGTAAAAGAGCTGATTTCTTTGGGGTAATGCTCTGCAAAAGGCCCTTTTAAGGGCCATTGGCAGTTTAGTGTATGCTAGGGTTTTTTTTTTTTGTTTTTGGGTGAACTTTTTTATTTTGATAAGGCTATTAGATTAGGAGTAATTTGTTTTTATTTTTGATCATTTCATTTTTTATTTTGTGTAATTTAATGTTTATTTTTTTTTGTAATTTAGATCATTGTATTTTATTAATTTAATTTATTTTATTTTATTGTAATGTTAAGTTTTAGTGTAAGACAGGTTAGGTTTTATTTTACAGGTAACTTTGTATTTATTTTAACTAGGTAGTTAGTAAATAGTTAATAACTATTTACTAACTAGTCTACCTAGTTAAAATAAATACAAACATACCTGTGAAATAAAAATTAAACCTAAGATAGATACAATATAAATATTAGTTATTTTGTAGCTAGCTTAGGTTTTTTTACAAATAAATAGGAATTATTTAGGTAATAATTGTAAGTTTAATTTAGATTTATTTTAATTATATTTAAGTTAGGGGGCTTAGGGTCAGACTTAGGCTTAGGGTTACGTTAGGGTTATGCTTAGGGTTAGGGTTACGTTAGGGTTAGGTTAAGGGGTTCATATATTTATTTAGTGTTAGTGATGTAGGAGGCCAGAGGTTTACAGATTAATAACTTTAGTATAGTGACTGCGACATTGGGGGCGGCAGATTAGGGGGTAATAAGTGTAGGTAGGTGGCGGTGATGTTAGGGCCAGCAGATTAGGGGTTAATAAATTTATGTAGGTAGCGGCGATGTTGGGGGCGGCAAGATTAGGGGTTAAAACTGTAATGTAGGTGGCGGCGATGTTAGGGGCAGCAGATTAGTGGTGTTTAGACGTGTTTTTTATGTTAGGTTGTTAGGTTTAAACGTAACTTTTTCTTTCCCCTAAGACATCAATGGTGCTGTGTTACAGAGCTTTTGTTTCCGCAATCGCAGGTGTTAGGCTTTTTTTTAGCCGACTCTCCCATTGATGTCTATGGGAAAATCGCGCACGAGCACGTCAAAGCAGCGCTTGTATTAGGGTGAGGTATGGAGCTCAACGCAACCATATCGCCCGTACAAGCCAGGTTTTACAAAACCTGTAATAGCAGCACTATAGGGAGGTTAAATACCGCCACTTTTGTGGCGGTCGTTAATTTCCCTATAGCGCTCAAATCTCATAATCTACCTGAATAATAATAATAATAAAGTACACTCCATGCAGTGTACATGGAACATGCTTATTTGGAGTGAAAAAAAGGCTAGGGCAGACTTCTCTTTAATGCCTTTTGAATTGAAAAGTGTCTTGTAGTATGCTGGGCTTACATCTTTAGCTGTTCTTCGTGTCCCTTTAAAGGGACAGTCAACACCAAACTTGTTATTGTTTAGAAAGATAGTTAACGCCTTTACTACCCATTCCCCTGCTTTGCACAACCAACATCGTAATATTAATATACTTTACATTTAAACCTCTAAGTTTCTGCCTGTTTCTAAGCGAATACAGACAGACACCTATCACATGCTTTTTTATTACCTTTTCACAACAGGAGACTGATAGATGATGTTGGCCATATAGGTAACATTGTGCTTTCTCCCTTGGGTTGTGGATGATACTGCACTAATTGGCTAAACTGCAAGTCAATAGATAATAAATAAATAGCCGTGTGATCAGGGGGCTGTCAAAAGAGGCTTATATACAAGATAATCACAGAGGTTAAAGTATATTAACCTTTAAATGCCATTAGGACGTTCCATGCCGTCCTAACTGCACTTGGCTTTAGCCTAGTTGTTTAGCTGTCCTAAAGCCAACGGTGCTTCCAGAATGCGATCGGGTCATGAGGGGTGTGCCTAGCTTCATAGGAAAGCCCCCCTGACACGATCCCATCAATGAAATCTCACGATCACTTGTAAATTAACCCTGTCATCAAAGGGTTAATATAACCACGTTGGCTCTGCAAAACTGGGGAATGGCTAATAAAAGGAATGATCTTTTTAAACAATAAACATTTTGCAGTTTACTTTCCCTTTAATTGCACATATTCTTTAATTCAAAATGAACACATCTACAGAATTCCAATGTCAAACTAAATTAAATCTCACAAGAAGAATTGGTAATCATTGAAGCTAAGGATGCAATTCACAACCACAAACCACCCTATTTCTACATTAATATTTGCTGTTGGGAAATGAGATTTGCTTTAATATGTTTTAGAACCTGTAAATTTGTTTTTCTATTTATTCTTATTTACTGTGTTTGTAACGCAGCTTCAAATGACAATACAATAATAACACAAATAAATATTTACCTAATCAATTCTACAACACAGTTGTGTGTTGGTGAAGGCATTTTGTAATTTTGTTTTCTATGGCTGCTTAAGAAAACCCAGGTAGAAAAATAACTAAGGAAAAAAATAATAGACAATATTGTTAGATTAGCTTTGTCTCTACATTAAAGGGACATGAAACCAATATTTTATCTTTCATGATTCAGATAGAGAGTACAATTTAAAACAATTTTACAATTTACTTATTATTTATTATTACTTATTATTTAATTTGTTTCCTTCTCTTGTTATCCATTGCTGAAAGGTTTATCTAGGTAAGCTCAGGAGCAGCAAATAACTTAGGTTCTTGCTGCTGATTGGTGGCTGCATATATATATACCAATTGTCATTGGCTCACAAATGTGTTCAGTTAGAAACCAGTAATGCATTGCTGCTCATTCAACAAATTATATCAAGAGAATGAAGCAAATTAGATCATAGAAGTAAATTAGAATGTTCTTTAAAATTGTATTCTCTATCTGAAACATGAAAGAAAAATGTTGGGTTTCATGTCCTTTTAATTGTTTATTGATGTACTGTATTAAATTTAAAGAGACTTAAAGGGACATTGTCTGTAAAATTGGTGTCCCCTTCAAGGGATGTGATACCTAAATGTTGATGCACTTGAACGTACTGCCGTATAGCTGTAAAAAGATGACTAGAAAATATCAACTGAACATCTCTATGTAAAACAGGAAGTGATTTACCTCAAAATGTCCACAGTAGCTACATCCCATTGTAAAGGGACTTATAACAGGCAATCGGGATCCTAGTCCCAGGACTTGCAAGGGAGAGTGCATCTGGCATGTGCAGACATAGTCATGTTTTTTTCCTCCTCAGTTTAAGGAAAATTACTATGAAATCTTGCAAGATTTCAGTGAAATCTCATGAGATCATCGTACACTATACACTAATAAAGCTGATTGGCTGTTGTGTTTTTTTTTTCTTCAATATGCAGCTGACAGTGACTGAAGGATAACTGTTCACAGAGCACTTACTATTGTAGGCTTTAGAAATGTAAATATATATATATATATATATATATATATACATACAGTATATATATATATATATATATATATATATAATATTAGCAATTTAAGGGACACGTAATTCTAAATTATTTATTTTGTTTTGATATACAATAACATATTAGCAAAGTCTAAACATTTTAAAAACAAATTAACACCTTGTTTTCTCCAAAAAATTCCATAGCCAAACTCCACCCACTCCTTACCTTATTTTTAATCACATTTATTTAATTTTTTTTAAAAATTCTCTTTTTATTCAATGAAATGTTACATGTAATATTTTATATCTGAAATGTAACATATATATCAAAATATAACCATGTCCAGTAATCATTCAAAATTTGCTTAGACTAAATTATTGTTGCAGTCATTTTTAATTGTAGCTGAAACATTTACTGTATAACATGAGCATCTCTTTGTAAAAAGATATTTCACCTCAAAATGTCTTCAGCTGCTGTTAGCTGAAGAAAAAACAAACAATCAATCAGCTTCAGCATTGTTGCGATCACACTATACTTTTCAGTTATCTCATAAGATTTCATAGTAAACCTCCTTAAACTGAGGAATGAAATAAAAGAACTGTGTCTGCACATGCCAGATGCACTCTCCCTTGCAAGTCCTGGGACTAGCATTCTGATTGGATGTGGCTATTGAGGCAATTTTTTAGGTCAAATATCTTCCTTTTTTTTAATATAGAGATTTTCAGGTGATATTTTCCTGCTGCTCTTTACAGCTATGTTGCATCACTTTTAAGTTATTTTGCATTTGCGTAATATGTCCCTTTAACTATGATCATTTCCTAATATCCCTAAAAAAAACTCCAAACCCATACATTTTTAGTTATTAAAAATATTTTCTGTAGTTTTATTTTTCCATTGCCAGGATTCAGTCTTTCATCCATATTATGTGCCATTCTCTTCCACTAAAAAAGGCAGTTTTTACAGTTCTTTAGTATAAAGCTAATATTACTAATTGGTCTTGAAAAAAATATATATGTAAGTTAAACCCTGTTTTTCAGGTGCTTGTAACTTTGGATTGAGTGAACACATTTCTTTGAAATCTGGTAGCACTATGTTTATATGCAAACACTCACACACATTTCTAAAATTCTTAGCTATCTAGATATTTAAAGGACCACTCAATGCAGTAGAATTACATTATTAACAAGTGCACAATGAAAAGATAAGGCAATAGAACTTCAAATAAGCAGTAGATTTTTTTTCTGACAAATTATTTTTTGATCCCATTTTCCAGCCCCCTGTATCATGTGACAGACATCAGCCAATCACAGACTAGTATACGTATACCCTGTAAACTTGTGCACATGCTCAGTAGGATCTTGTTGCCCAGAAAGTGTGAATAAAAAAAGACTGTGCAATATTTTATAATGGAAGCAAATTGGAAAGTGTCTTAAAACTGCATGCTCTATCTGAATCATAGATTTTTTTATTTTGTCTTGAGTGTCCCTTTAAAGCAGCAAACTTCAAATCACTTATTTTTCATAGAAAAGGTATATTCAACTCATATCTTTTAAACCTGTTAGAAAATGTATAAATGATGTATGGCATAAATACAACATGGAATTATGCATCTAGAAGAATTATTTTATTAATTATTGTAATTGACTTTTAATTGGTGTCATAAAGTCTAACCCTTGGCCCAAGTTCTTTGTAATTTAAAATAATATTCATTCTATGTCTACCATACATAGCACTCTATAGATAGATTTTGTATTCACTGGAAAAGAATACGCTTGATATGTTTACGCATTGAAATACATCAAAGGTACCTTGAGGCTACCTCTGAATCCCTGTTTGTTCAAAGCAAGAAATAGAAAAACGTAGGTCACAGTGTAGAACTGCTGTAAGAAAAAAAAATGTTATCAGTAAAAGGAATGTTTATATCAGTAATATAATCATTTTGTTTGGAACACGGGGAGTCCAACGCTATTCAACAAGGGCCAGAAACAGTTCAGGATTGAAAGATTTCTCTAAGGAATAATTGAATGAACAGAACTTGATTGAATGACTTTTTGCTTTAACAGTAAGATACTAAAATCCTACCTGAGCCTATCTTGGGCTCTTGAGAATATGAGGTAGACACTCCTACAATACGAAGAAAAAAAAAACTTGCTCTAGTGTGTAAACTTTAATCTGTTAGAAGAAATTTTTTATTGGTTTATACAGTACATTATATATTTTTACAGTTAACCCTTTCGCTGCTAAGCCTTTTTTTACACCCAAGGGTTGAGACAATTTTGAGCTTTTTTTGACTACCTACATTTAAACCCTCATGTAAGTAAATTTTCAGTGAGTGACCCACACAACTTATATACTGTTTGTTTCAGCAGGCCAAGCAGATTCATAATATGCCATTATTATATTTATAATTAATGGCATGTGAGATAGCTGTGGCAAAAACTGTAAACAAAATATGTATCATTTTTGCATAGATTTTAGTAAATAATACTGGAAATAGCCCAGTGGCCACTGCTGTTTCTGTGATCACCTTACTAAATTATCCTCATGGGTAGCCACATGTGAAATAGGGGACCATAAAGGCTTTTGGGAGTTCTAATATAGAATAGAGAAGCCCCTTTCTGCAGTACAAAAATAAAAGCAGTTTTTTTCTTGAAAGGTGTTCACTGTTAAGGAACTTGTCTACTAGAAAATTCACTTTATTGGGTGTCTCTAGACATACTACATTGTTTAATTATGTATACATTATAAATTGAAAAGTTGTTTAAAATTGCCCTTTCTGAATCATGAAAGCTTAATTTAGACTTGCATACAAAGAGAGAAGCGCTCTACCAGGAACGAACAACAGCTCAGTGGCTTGTTCTATGGCGATTTACCACCTGGAAGCAGCCTCTTTTAGACCAGTGTGCTTTTCACAGAAGAAAACTTTCCTGTAGTATATCAGTCTGATCCCGCCAAGTAAGGTCAGTCCAGCCCCAAAATACCAGGCAATTCTCCTCTGAACAAGGAACATGACAACCCCAGACGATCGTTTCGGCCTCCTATGGGCCTCGTCAGTGAGGTGCAGCCACATTCCTCTAAGCACACTGGGCAAGGAGTCCACGTCTGGTTTCCCCCATCACCCATAGGGAGACTTCCCCAGGGTCATAATAATTTGCATACAAAGAGAGAAGCGCTCTACCAGGAACGAATAACAGCTCAGTGGCTTGTTCTATGGCGATTTACCACCCGGAAGCAGCCTCTTTTAGACCAGTGTGCTTTCACAGAACACATGCACACATGCCCTTAGAGAGATGCGACTGCACCTCACTGACGAGGCCCACAGAAGGCCGAAACGATCGTCTGGGGTTGTTGTTTCTCTTGTTCAGAGAAGAATTGCCTGGTATTTCGGTGCTGGACTGTCATTGGGCAGGGTCAGACTGATATGCTACAGGATATTTTTTCTCTGTGAAGGGGCATAGTGTGCTAAAAGAGTATGCACCCTGAGTGGCACACTATAATAAAATGAACAGGCACGGAAGTTTTTCCAGCTTTTGTTCTGTCTCAGCTGAGTGCATCTCTCTCTCTCTTTTTATTTATGCAAATTGCTCTTGGGTCTCCCTAAGAGTAAAAGGGGAAACCAGACGTGGACTCCTTGCACACATGCCCTTAGAGAGATGCGACTGCACCTCACTGACGAGGCCCACAGAAGGCCGAAATGATCGTCTGGGGTTGTTGTTTCTCTTGTTCAGAGAAGAATTGCCTGGTATTTCGGCGCTGGACTGTCATTGGGCAGGGTCAGACTGATATGCTACAGGATATTTTTTCTCTGTGAAGGGGCATAGTGTGCTAAAAGAGTATGCACCCTGAGTGGCACACTATAATAAAATGAACAGGCACGGAAGTTTTTCCAGCTTTTGTTCTGTCTCAGCTGAGTGCATCTCTCTCTCTCTTTTTATTTATGCAAATTGCTCTTGGGTCTCCCTAAGAGTAAAAGGGGAAACCAGACGTGGACTCCTTGCACACATGCCCTTAGAGAGATGCGACTGCACCTCACTGACGAGGCCCACAGAAGGCCGAAACGATCGTCTGGGGTTGTTGTTTCTCTTGTTCAGAGAAGAATTGCCTGGTATTTCGGCGCTGGACTGTCATTGGGCAGGGTCAGACTGATATGCTACAGGATATTTTTTCTCTGTGAAGGGGCATAGTGTGCTAAAAGAGTATGCACCCTGAGTGGCACACTATAATAAAATGAACAGGCACGGAAGTTTTTCCAGCTTTTGTTCTGTCTCAGCTGAGTGCATCTCTCTCTCTCTTTTTATTTATGCAAATTGCTCTTGGGTCTCCCTAAGAGTAAAAGGGGAAACCAGACGTGGACTCCTTGCACACATGCCCTTAGAGAGATGCGACTGCACCTCACTGACGAGGCCCACAGAAGGCCGAAACGATCGTCTGGGGTTGTTGTTTCTCTTGTTCAGAGAAGAATTGCCTGGTATTTCGGTGCTGGACTGTCATTGGGCAGGGTCAGACTGATATGCTACAGGATATTTTTTCTCTGTGAAGGGGCATAGTGTGCTAAAAGAGTATGCACCCTGAGTGGCACACTATAATAAAATGAACAGGCACGGAAGTTTTTCCAGCTTTTGTTCTGTCTCAGCTGAGTGCATCTCTCTCTCTCTTTTTATTTATGCAAATTGCTCTTGGGTCTCCCTAAGAGTAAAAGGGGAAACCAGACGTGGACTCCTTGCACACATGCCCTTAGAGAGATGCGACTGCACCTCACTGACGAGGCCCACAGAAGGCCGAAACGATCGTCTGGGGTTGTTGTTTCTCTTGTTCAGAGAAGAATTGCCTGGTATTTCGGCGCTGGACTGTCATTGGGCAGGGTCAGACTGATATGCTACAGGATATTTTTTCTCTGTGAAGGGGCATAGTGTGCTAAAAGAGTATGCACCCTGAGTGGCACACTATAATAAAATGAACAGGCACGGAAGTTTTTCCAGCTTTTGTTCTGTCTCAGCTGAGTGCATCTCTCTCTCTCTTTTTATTTATGCAAATTTCTCTTGGGTCTCCCTAAGAGTAAAAGGGGAAACCAGACGTGGACTCCTTGCACACATGCCCTTAGAGAGATGCGACTGCACCTCACTGACGAGGCCCACAGAAGGCCGAAACGATCGTCTGGGGTTGTTGTTTCTCTTGTTCAGAGAAGAATTGCCTGGTATTTCGGCGCTGGACTGTCATTGGGCAGGGTCAGACTGATATGCTACAGGATATTTTTTCTCTGTGAAGGGGCATAGTGTGCTAAAAGAGTATGCACCCTGAGTGGCACACTATAATAAAATGAACAGGCACGGAAGTTTTTCCAGCTTTTGTTCTGTCTCAGCTGAGTGCATCTCTCTCTCTCTTTTTATTTATGCAAATTGCTCTTGGGTCTCCCTAAGAGTAAAAGGGGAAACCAGACGTGGACTCCTTGCACACATGCCCTTAGAGAGATGCGACTGCACCTCACTGACGAGGCCCACAGAAGGCCGAAACGATCGTCTGGGGTTGTTGTTTCTCTTGTTCAGAGAAGAATTGCCTGGTATTTCGGTGCTGGACTGTCATTGGGCAGGGTCAGACTGATATGCTACAGGATATTTTTTTCTCTGTGAAGGGGCATAGTGTGCTAAAAGAGTATGCACCCTGAGTGGCACACTATAATAAAATGAACAGGCACGGAAGTTTTTCCAGCTTTTGTTCTGTCTCAGCTGAGTGCATCTCTCTCTCTCTTTTTATTTATGCAAATTGCTCTTGGGTCTCCCTAAGAGTAAAAGGGGAAACCAGACGTGGACTCCTTGCACACATGCCCTTAGAGAGATGCGACTGCACCTCACTGACGAGGCCCACAGAAGGCCGAAACGATCGTCTGGGGTTGTTGTTTCTCTTGTTCAGAGAAGAATTGCCTGGTATTTCGGCGCTGGACTGTCATTGGGCAGGGTCAGACTGATATGCTACAGGATATTTTTTCTCTGTGAAGGGGCATAGTGTGCTAAAAGAGTATGCACCCTGAGTGGCACACTATAATAAAATGAACAGGCACGGAAGTTTTTCCAGCTTTTGTTCTGTCTCAGCTGAGTGCATCTCTCTCTCTCTTTTTATTTATGAAAATTGCTCTTGGGTCTCCCTAAGAGTAAAAGGGGAAACCAGACGTGGACTCCTTGCACACATGCCCTTAGAGAGATGCGACTGCACCTCACTGACGAGGCCCACAGAAGGCCGAAACGATCGTCTGGGGTTGTTGTTTCTCTTGTTCAGAGAAGAATTGCCTGGTATTTCGGCGATGGACTGTCATTGGGCAGGGTCAGACTGATATGCTACAGGATATTTTTTCTCTGTGAAGGGGCATAGTGTGCTAAAAGAGTATGCACCCTGAGTGGCACACTATAATAAAATGAACAGGCACGGAAGTTTTTCCAGCTTTTGTTCTGTCTCAGCTGAGTGCATCTCTCTCTCTCTTTTTATTTATGCAAATTGCTCTTGGGTCTCCCTAAGAGTAAAAGGGGAAACCAGACGTGGACTCCTTGCACACATGCCCTTAGAGAGATGCGACTGCACCTCACTGACGAGGCCCACAGAAGGCCGAAACGATCGTCTGGGGTTGTTGTTTCTCTTGTTCAGAGAAGAATTGCCTGGTATTTCGGCACTGGACTGTCATTGGGCAGGGTCAGACTGATATGCTACAGGATATTTTTTCTCTGTGAAGGGGCATAGTGTGCTAAAAGAGTATGCACCCTGAGTGGCACACTATAATAAAATGAACAGGCACGGAAGTTTTTCCAGCTTTTGTTCTGTCTCAGCTGAGTGCATCTCTCTCTCTCTTTTTATTTATGCAAATTGCTCTTGGGTCTCCCTAAGAGTAAAAGGGGAAACCAGACGTGGACTCCTTGCACACATGCCCTTAGAGAGATGCGACTGCACCTCACTGACGAGGCCCACAGAAGGCCGAAACGATTGTCTGGGGTTGTTGTTTCTCTTGTTCAGAGAAGAATTGCCTGGTATTTCGGCGCTGGACTGTCATTGGGCAGGGTCAGACTGATATGCTACAGGATATTTTTTCTCTGTGAAGGGGCATAGTGTGCTAAAAGAGTATGCACCCTGAGTGGCACACTATAATAAAATGAACAGGCACGGAAGTTTTTCCAGCTTTTGTTCTGTCTCAGCTGAGTGCATCTCTCTCTCTCTTTTTATTTATGCAAATTGCTCTTGGGTCTCCCTAAGAGTAAAAGGGGAAACCAGACGTGGACTCCTTGCACACATGCCCTTAGAGAGATGCAACTGCACCTCACTGACGAGGCCCACAGAAGGCCGAAACGATCGTCTGGTGTTGTTGTTTCTCTTGTTCAGAGAAGAATTGCCTGGTATTTCGGCGCTGGACTGTCATTGGGCAGGGTCAGACTGATATGCTACAGGATATTTTTTCTCTGTGAAGGGGCATAGTGTGCTAAAAGAGTATGCACCCTGAGTGGCACACTATAATAAAATGAACAGGCACGGAAGTTTTTCCAGCTTTTGTTCTGTCTCAGCTGAGTGCATCTCTCTCTCTCTTTTTATTTATGCAAATTGCTCTTGGGTCTCCCTAAGAGTAAAAGGGGAAACCAGACGTGGACTCCTTGCACACATGCCCTTAGAGAGATGCGACTTCACCTCACTGACGAGGCCCACAGAAGGCCGAAACGATCGTCTGGGGTTGTTGTTTCTCTTGTTCAGAGAAGAATTGCCTGGTATTTCGGCGCTGGACTGTCATTGGGCAGGGTCAGACTGATATGCTACAGGATATTTTTTCTCTGTGAAGGGGCATAGTGTGCTAAAAGAGTATGCACCCTGAGTGGCACACTATAATAAAATGAACAGGCACGAAAGTTTTTCCAGCTTTTGTTCTGTCTCAGCTGAGTGCATCTCTCTCTCTCTTTTTATTTATGCAAATTGCTCTTGGGTCTCCCTAAGAGTAAAAGGGGAAACCAGACGTGGACTCCTTGCACACATGCCCTTAGAGAGATGCGACTGCACCTCACTGACGAGGCCCACAGAAGGCCGAAATGATCGTCTGGGGTTGTTGTTTCTCTTGTTCAGAGAAGAATTGCCTGGTATTTCGGCGCTGGACTGTCATTGGGCAGGGTCAGACTGATATGCTACAGGATATTTTTTCTCTGTGAAGGGGCATAGTGTGCTAAAAGAGTATGCACCCTGAGTGGCACACTATAATAAAATGAACAGGCACGGAAGTTTTTCCAGCTTTTGTTCTGTCTCAGCTGAGTGCATCTCTCTCTCTCTTTTTATTTAATTTAGACTTGACTGTCCCTTTAAGTTCACATTTTAATAAAGATTCTGGCTTTAGTGAAATGTTACAATAATGATCAAATCACACTTTTAACTTCTAGATGCCAATCCATGCTATCCTTTAACACCATTAGGACAGCATGGAACGTCCTACTGTTTTTGGAATCTTGCACTCTCCTCCTTTTAGTTAATGTGAAATCTGACTGGGGGGCATGCCTAGCATCGTAGGCAGTCCCCCATGATCCGATCCCAGTCTTGAAATCACGTGTTTGCATTGACAATAACGTGATTTCATTTTTCAAGCAAGTATTTACATTGGAACTTCGCTTTGATCTTAAACACTTTCCCCCAGCATGAAGGGGTTAAAATATGAAACATGTTAACAAAAAACATGTTCATCAGAACTGTTGTAAAGATCACTAAACCTTTAACATTTTACCAATTCTTTAAAAAGCATATTAAAGGGATAGCAAAGTCAAAATTAAAATTTCATGATTAAGATAGAGCATGCCAGTGAAAACAACTGTCTAATTTACTTCTATTATCTAATTTGCTTTATGCTCTTGGTATCCTTAATTAAAAAACATTAGACATGTGCACAGCGGAAAAATTTGTTTAGTTTTGGACCAATTAGGATTTTTTTTTATTTCGTTTTGGATTTATTCAAATTCGGATACATTTAAATGAATTCATTTCGGATTCATTCAGATTCAATTAAATTTGGATGTATTGGGATGTATTTGTTTCGGATTTGATTCGTAAATTCCAAAGCTCGGTATGTGTAATGTTGATTCAGATGGCTCCAAGTTACACAAACGGAATTATTTCACTGTTCTATCTCACTAAATCTCACTAAATTTTATTTTTATACTGAATTGAGATTAGTCCATGGCCATTCGAATGTAATGAATAAATCCAAACTAATTCGTGTTTATTTGTTACAAATGTATTGGGATTAGTTTAGTTTTGTTGCTAGGGTAGTATGAAAATTCAAATCGATTTGAATCTCTAAATTTGGCAAATTCGTCCGAATTTAGATTCGGAACAAAACAAAATGCACATGTCTAAGAAACATACCTAGGTAGGTTTAAGAGCAGCAATGCACTACTGGGAACTAGTTGTTTATTGTTGTCTGCATATATATGCCTCTTGTCGTTGCTTCACCCAATGTGCTCAGCTAGCTCCAAATAGCGCATTGCTTCTTCTTCAACAAAAGAAAATGAAGCAAACTTAATAATAGGAGCAAATTCGGAAGTTGTTTAACCCCTTAATGACCAGCGATGTACCATGTACGCCACCGGTCTTTAAATAAGGATTGCTTTCTTGATATCGTGGTCTCGCCGCCAGTGGCAATACCACGCTATTCCAGGATGCCTGCAGCAGGGAGGGAGGTCTTAATAGTGCTGTCCTGCCACTCATGGCGAGAACCGTGCTTTTATGGCCTGAAAAACTCTAAATGACCAGCGATGAACAGGGTACATTGTGGTCATTAAGGGGTTAAAAGGGTATGTTCAAACTGAATCAATAAAGAATAATTTTGGATTTAATCTCCCTTTGATAGTAGAGATGACCTCTTACCCTTATTTATAATGTTTTATACATTTGCTATAGAATCTTTAAACATTCACTTTGGTGTTTATGTAAAGTTACATCACTGGCCTCCCCCAGTCCTGCAGTATTTTATAACAATTGATAAGGTGAGTGGTCCATCCAATGAGAAACTGTACTGCATGCTCATCAGATTATAATGCTGTGACCAGAGAGCTATAGCATCATGAGCTATTACTAGGGGAGACTGGATGTTGTCAACCACTTGTAATCATGCACTCCAGCATTTGATTACTTTGTGAATGTGTAGAAGAAAATAGTGGTAGGAGTTAAACCTTATTAAAAATATGTATTTTCTTAAGAATAATTCAAATGTTTAAGGCTGTTTCTCCATTTAGTTTTTTGTCCATTATAAAAATGTTTGTAAAACCTGGAAACAATCATGTTTTCTAAAATGTGAACTAATGTGTTAGAGCATTTTATTACACTGTTGCTTCGGTGCAGGATTTAATAAGCAAGCCTGCAGCCGATAGTTAAGTAGCATCAGTCATCAGACTAGTTTGTGGTTTATAATCATTGCTTGTGCAATGATAAATGTTGGCAGCACATTGCTGGCCAGAATACTGGGTGGGCAGGTTCACTGGAGTGAGTCTTGTTTGCCCAGTGCTTGTTAGGTGTCAGCCTATGGGGCCTATTTAACAAAGGTCCGACAGATCCCGCTGAATGCAGAGAGCAATACGCTCTCCGTATTCAGCATTGCACCAGCAGCTCTTGTGAGCTGCTGGTACAACGCCGCCTCCTGCAGATTCGCGGCCAATCGGCCACCGGCAGGAGGTGTCAATCAACCCGATTGTACTCGATCGAGTTGAATAGCGGCGATGCAGGCTCGCCAGAAGCACGGGCCCTCAACCTCCATCCGGAGCTTGATAAATGGGCCCCTATGTGTTAAATGCCTGCAAAGTTAGAGTCAGCTTCAGAGCAGAAATCCACTACTGGGATTAGCTGTACACATCTGGTGAGTCACTGACAAAAGACATTTATGTGTAGCCACCAATCCCCAGCTAGCTACCGATTGTTTCTCTGAAGATGATTTTAATAATGAAAGTGTTTTTGTTTTTTTTAATTGAATGTACAATCTGAATCATTAATAATTTTAACTTAAGTGCCCCATTAAATGTCGTCATATTTACCTTCTAACACAAGCAATTTGTATTTATGAAGAGATACTATTAAATCTGCTAATTTTGATATGACTTGAAAAAATATATGAATTCAATTGGTTATAGATCTACAATGAAGCTAAACTGATTGGGCATACCATCCTCAGGAAACTTAGTTCCAGAGAGTAGGTAATAAAATCTATAAATACAAGGGAAGATATATTTAAAAAAACAAATTTCTAATTAAATTTACACTTGGCAGGAAATGGCAATTAAAAGCTGCATTTGAATGTAACAGCCAATCACTTTATATTTCCTTACAAGAAGCTGTAATGGTGACTCCCAAGTTGGTCTTTTACATTGTGTTTAACCCCACTGAATATATTATACACTTGGTTATTAAAGAAACATAAAACAAGTTGGGATAGAGACAAAATATAATAATATGTACTTTAATTACTTTACCTGCAAACTTTTACTGCCTTACCATTAACCCTTTCTTTTAAGCTTCTGAATTGTACAGCTCTAACTCCCCCCACATAATTCCTTATATGGCTGTATCTATCTCCACCTTTGCTTTGGTAGAATACAAGACTTTAACAGTCATTATCTGCTGGAGCATGCCTATAAGCAAATAAACTGCTGTTAACTCAGTTGAAATACAATGCCTGTGTTTCTGATGCTAAACACTGATAAGGGGAGGTGGATCAGACTTCTCTAGACAGCATAGCTATGTAACTAATGTTGCTTATTTTGGAAAATTATTTTAAAATACTTGCCAGCAATTTAAAAAAAAAAAATGCATGCAAACTATTTTTACTTAATTAGCCCTTTTAGGATATGAACAGATCTCAACATGTTTTATGGCACTTTAAGTAAACATAATGTAAAAATTGCATTCTCTAAAAAATTAAAGCATTTAAGATTTGCGCTAGAATCTCCCTTTAACACTATAAACTGGATATCAGAAAGAGTTTGATTTGCGCTTCTGGTTTTCAGCAGTATACTATAATAATATGTTGATGGACTCTAAAGCAGTGGAAAGTCTAAAAATACCCGCCCCCTTCATGCACTTTCTTTATGATACAATTCCCACTATCCATGTGTCAATTGGTACAAGTAGACACTGCTACACTTGAAAGAACATGTCAGTCTCCAGAACAAACAGAAGGGACTGCACAAGTCATTGTGTCTCTTTTTAACATGCAGTTAGGGATCAGAAATAAAAGGGAATACTACTCGGTACGGAAGGATTCTCTGTGAGTACATGCAGAACTGAGCTGGCTTGTATACTTTTGCAGTTTAGTATAGTATTGCTTCAAAACACTTTCTTGTTCAGGAAGACAATGAAGTTAAATGGACATTTAACTTAAAATAGAATTGCTATACATATGTTGTAAAGTGCAAAAAGAAATGTAGTCACAGTATTATCAATTAGGTTTATAGAGGTAATGAGAGGAAGGGAGAGAGGAGGAATATAGAGTGGTTTGTTAAGCACTCTTGCACCTAAAGTGTGACTATTGCTGCATCAAAGCAGCATTACATCATAGCTAGTCTGTATTCGTGTATATTTAAAATAAACTCTTTATTAAATTAATCACATAAAAGGTGATAGATATCACCAAATTACCCCACACTAAGTAAAACTCTCACACATAACCGATCAAGCTGTAGGCTGAGATAACGCTACCTCCCTGTATTCCTGGCCGATAACCGGAAACATCGGCATCAGGTGTCAGAGGTAGCTAGCGAGAACAACAGCCAGTATACGGTCAGTGAGAGTGAAAATATTACAAGTTAAAATTAGCACAAATGCATTTCGGCCGCTGTACGGCCTTTCTCAATATGATAGAAGTTTGTAGTATTCCACACAGCCATTGGTTGCACACTCGAGTGACCTATTTATAACTGTCCCTAATTGGCCACAGCAGAGAAGGTAACCAAAGTTACAACATGGCAGTTTCCAATGTTTAATAAACACTAAAACTTTAAACTTATTTTGTCAATATTTAAACAGCTAATTAAATTTAAAAAACTACATCTACATGTTATTCTCAGATTAATTTCTTTAAATGCATCATTCAGTCTAGTATTTATGTAGTGTTTAATGTCCCTTTAATGGGGAGTGTTCCCTGGATTGTATTAAAATGCAAACTTTCTCTTTAACAAATTCATTTTGTATGGTGCTTGCTTGCTTAAAGGGACATGAAACCCCAAATTTTTATTTCATGATTTAGGTAGAACATACAATTTTAAACAATTTTCCCGTTTACTTCTATTATAAAATCTGTTTCATTCTCTTGGTATCATTTGTTGAAGGAGCAGCAATGCACTACTGGTTTCTAACTGAACACCTGGGTGAGCCAATGACAATCGATATATATATATATATATATATATATATATGCAGCCACCAATCAGCAGCTAGAACCTAGGTTCTTTGCTGCTCCTGAGCTTACCTAGATAAACTTTCAGCAAAGGATAGCAAGAGAAGGAAGCACATTAAATAATAATAATAACGTAAATTGGAAAGTTGTTTAAAATTGTATTCTCTATCTGAATCATAAAATAAAAATGTGGGGTTTCAAGTCCCGTTAAAATCACTATTCATATGCAGAAAAAAAACAACAACACACACACACATACACAAATACTGATTTTGCAAATACGCATTTATTTACATTGATAATCATTTATCAAACAGTCACCTGTTTATTCAGATGATCTTCGGCAATGCACACCAATGTCTTAAAGCGACATGATCACACCTTGTACTTTTGTCTGCAGCACCAAAGTGTGAACTATATTCACTATTGTTTGCTGCAATTGTTTTCAATGGTCTAACTCCATCCACTACTTTCCTTTTTTATAGAAGTCAACCCTAGCTTTAGGGTCCTACAGACCTACACAAGTTCCAATGATCTTGAAAGCTCGACAACATGCATGCATTATTAAATAATAAACTCTCATTGAAAAAGTGTCTACCAATATAATTATAACATTATTCTGAATAATTTAACAATGTTTCTTGAATAAACATGTCTACTCAATATTGTTTTAAAAAATATATAATTAGGGAGGATTACCAGACTACAAGCAAACAAGTGGATTGTGACTGTGTTGCTGGGGCTTGTAAAATCATATGAGAAAAAGCAGTAGAATTTTGATTAGTGTTAAACTTCATTTTTTAAAGGGGATGGATATTTGGGTGCTATTTATTAGTTGAAGGAGAACCCCTAGCATCTGGGCTTACGTGTTTAAAAGGCTGCAGTGGAGTTTGTGTCTGAGAGTGCCTTGAGTATTACTGAGGCTGTTAGTTGGGAATCGTCAAGGGTGCTCATTGGGTGCTGAGGGATTCCAATATGTGGTTAATTAGATAGACCACAGTTGTGTTGTGTGACTGGCATATTAGGGATAATTGTAGTGGTATGAAGGTTATGTTTAGGGATAGTTATAATTGGTGTAATTCATGTAAGGGCCCAGAGTAGTGTAATAGGACTGGTTCTGTTTAAATTGGTGTATGCTGAGCTCATGGTGAGTGTTAATTATTGTGGAGGTAGATCCCTGTTTGTCAATTCACAAGGCAGTAACTCAGGCATGAGAGATTGTAATGGCTGTGGTGAGATGCTCTTTAACAGTAACAGTGATCATAACATGGTCACGTTTGAAATCACTTTCTATAAGCAGTGTTATAAGGTTTCAACTAAGACTTTAAATTTTAAGACAGCAAAATTCTATGATTTAAGGAAATCATTAAATAACACAAATTAGGACAAAATATCATCTAATAAAAATACAGGGGTTAAATGGATGCCAATTAAACCTTTGTTAAATAAATATAAACATAAACACATAGGTTATAAAAGAAAAATAAATAAATCCAAGCCAATGTGGCTAAAGAAGAATATGTAAAGAGAAATTAGGAGAGAAAAACGTAGGGCATTTAAGTTATTCAAAGAAAATATTATAGCATCAGCATTCCAAATGTATAAGGAATGTAACAAAGCATGCAAAAAAAACAATCAAATCAGCCAAAATTTAATATGAACGATTGATTGCCAATGAATTTTAAGTCAAACCCTGAAAAGGTTTTATACGTACATAAATGGCAAAAAATCTAACAAGGAAAATATAGGTACATTTAAATGTGTGAAGGATAGGATGAGTAACAGTGACAGGGAGAAGAAGGCTGAGGTACTAAACAGTTCTTTTTTTCAGTATACACAACACAATCTAGGAACCAATAGGAGATACCATGAAACAAACTAGAAAATACAAGCCCATACAATTAACTGTGTTGTCTCTAGAGGATATCAGGAAAAAATCTTGATAATATTAAGGTAAATCCAGGACCAGATGGGATACACCCAAGGGATTTACTGTAATTTAGCACTGTTTTAGACAAACCTCTACTCTTAATTTATCTAGACTCATTCTCAGGCATAGTACCCCAGGACTGGCATGCAACTTACGTGGTGCCACTTTTTAAAAAGGTAAACAGGGCTGATCCAGGAAGCTATAGACCAATTAGTCTGACATCAATAGTGGGGAAGATAAAGGATTTTATTGATGAATATATTTGTTTAAACAAAATTGTGAGTTCAAATCAGCATGGTTTTATGAGAAATAGTAAGGAAGTAATTAAAAATATTCTGGAATCAGTTTATGTGATATACTTGGATTTTGCAAAGGCATTTGATATAGTGCCACATGAGAGATTAATGTACAACATTAAGGGCTCCATGTACTAAGCAGTCAGTGAGCTACCCGCAAAAAATATTGCGTCAAAACTCGCAATTTCACAAACTGATATGTACAAAGTCGTCAACTATGTTCAAACCAGCATATTTAAAATTGCGAGCGTACTTATCCACCAAACCTCACTACCTCTCCATTTTTCACTGTAAATAGACACATTTGACCACCAACTCGCCATAAACTAATGTACTAAAAAATCTATTTGTCCGCTCGCTACAATTTCTGCTCCCATCTTGTTATTTTTGCCTCGCCAACTTTTAGGTGGCGGGCAAGGTACAAAAGCATAGGAAAGTCAATGTAGACAATTAAGTACTTATATTCTTGATTTCAGAAGCTATGGAGACACTTCTGTATTTGTTTATTCTCCGTGTGATGCAAATCCGGTCTAGAAGACAGAATACTGGAAATAACGCTAATCGATTGGTTAGAAGAAGGAGAGTTCGTGTCCCCCATGTATTTCTTCCACGGGTTGGTTTGCACGGCCTTTCTGACCCAGAGATCATACAAAGATTCCGGCTTGATCGTGAATCCATATTACACCTGTATCGAGAGATTGAAGATTATTTGGAGCCGATGACAGCTCGTTCACAAGCTTTTCTGGGACTATTGAAACTATTAGCTGCATTGCATTTTATGGCAACAGGATCCTTTCAGGCAGTTTCTAGCGTCATTATTGCAATGAGTCAATCAGCTTTTTCATGCCACTTATTAAAAGTCATAGGGGCTATGATGATTATTTTTCCTCTATGTTTGTTTGCCATCTACCACAGATGAATGGAAATCTATAAAGTCAAATTTCTATAGGATGGCTGGGATGCCCAATGTCCTACGGGCCATAGACTGTACCCATGTTGCTGTAAGACCACTTCAAACTCGTGAGGAGATCTATAGGAATAGAAAGCATTTCCATTCCTTGAATGTTCAGATGGTCTGTGACCCCATTAGCTTACATTAGCTTAGTCGTGGCGAGCGAGGCATCAAATTTATCAATAATCCGCCACTGCTGGATTATTAGTACATAATGACAACAGACACCCTTTTGCCCATGGCTACAATGTTGGATTAATTGACGGCTTAGTACATGGAGCCCTAAGTGATTGGGAATATCTTGGGAATATCTGAAAATATTATCACATGGATAAATAACTGGATAAAAGGCAGGGAGCAACTGATCATACTCAGATTGGGCAAAGGTAGTCAGCCGAGGCTTATAAGGCTAATAAGATACTAGCATGTATTAAAAGAGGCATTGATGCAAGATAGGAAAGCATAATTCTGTCACTATATAAATCGCTGGTAAGACCTCACCATGAGTATGGATTGCATTTCTGGGGACCAATCTCTAAAAAAAGACATTTGCAGACTTAGAAAAAGAATATATATATATATATATATATATATATATATATACACACAATATAGCCCTTTGCAGTCGAACACCTTTTCATATTCCAAATACCTTTCAGCCCTTACAACTTTGCTTTTAATATTTATAAATAATTTTATATGAGTATAACTGTAATTTTAAAAATATTTATGTTGTGTTTAATGCAACTTATTTTAACACACTACCCTTCATGCGTGGTTTTCTATCGCGCTGACCCAACAAACGTAAATTGTGATTGCGCTCTCATGATCGCGTTTGCTTTCAACTTGTAATATGAGCATTATTTATACATACACCCATAATAAGTATTTCATTTCAGAAGAGACCCATGTTTTTTGAGTGCAAACAGTCTCTGAGCTCGATCTAAACATGCCAGTGTTACGCGTCAGTAGCTAACCATAGACGTCTTGTACGACTATCATTTTGT
The DNA here is from genome assembly GCF_027579735.1 of Bombina bombina. NCBI lineage: Eukaryota > Metazoa > Chordata > Amphibia > Anura > Bombinatoridae > Bombina > Bombina bombina. Next base: position 149,302,051 of record NC_069499.1, on the reverse strand, counting down.
ACATGAATAACACATTGTTAGTGTTTCTGTTTATACTTCAAGTTCTTAGCGAATCAATATAGGGAGGTATGTCTAATTTCAACCAATAACATAATCATGATGAGGAAGTTTCGTCACATGCTTTGTTCCATCCAATGGTGACTCTCAAGATCCTGATATGCTACATGGTAGGCGTGTTATTAACATGACCTATTGATTGGTCAATTCAGTCTTTTAAAGGGTAGGTCTGACGGCCACCGGGTTCGCCTTTTGAAGAAACTTAGGCAAAATGCACATCAAGGCGACATTTCTCTGAGCATAACGTTACCATGTATATGTGTGAAAGATGTTCCACATATACTTAGTTTATACAATTTAACAGTGTGCATTTTTTACTGTGGGGACTGGGGTTTCTCAATACCTCTGGGGAGAATATATCTTCTATTATATTAAACACCACTACCTCAACCTAGTTATTATGTTATGAGTCATAGAGTAGCTGTGTGAAAATTGTTTACCCATTTAATTAATAAAGGTTATATTTTATCCTCCTATATTGTCCTTTGTGTCTTGCTTCCTACACTTTAGATTAGTGATTAAAGCGAGTATTCTTTATGGTGTATCTTTTCTTTATATTACATAGTTTACTTACAAGTACCTATGGGTTTAAAACACAAATTCAAGGTTGTCAAAAGAACAAACATTTCAAGTGTTTAAGAGTTCAACTTTACATAGTTTACTTTCGGCTAGATTACGAGTTGTGCGTTATGGTTTTAACGCTAAAAAAATGACCATTTCAGCGTAAAAATTGTAGGTTAGGGGGATAAAATAAAAAGCCCCCCAAAATAATAAAATTCCCTACCCTATACTAAATTACAAATAGCCCTTAAAAGGGCCTTTTGCGGGGCATTGCCCCAAAGTAATCAGCTCTTTTACCTGTAAAAAAAAAAGACAATACCCCCCCAACATTAAAACCCACCACCCACACACCCAACCCTACGCTAAAACCCACCCAATTCACCCTTAATAAAACCTAACACTACCCCCTTGAAGATCACCCTACCTTGAGATGTCTTCACCCAGCCGGGCACAAGTGGACCTCCAGAGGAGCAGAAGTCTTCATCCGATCCGGCCTGAAGAGGACATCCAGACCGGCAGAAGTCTTCATCCAGATGGCATCTTCTATCTTCTTCCATCTGGAGCGGAGCGGGTCCATCTTGAAGACATACGACGCGGAGCATCCTCTTCCTTCTTGATCCGACGACTGAATGAAGGTTCCTTTAAGTGGCGTCATCCAAGATGGCATCCCTTAAATTCCGATTGGCTGATAGAATCCTATCAGCCAATCGGAATTAAGGTATGAAAAATCCTATTGGCTGATGCAATCAGCCAATAGGATTGAAGTTCAATCATATTGGCTGATCTAATAAACCATTAGGATTGAGCTCACATTCTATTGGCTGTTCCAATCAGCCAATAGAATGCAAGCTTAATTCTATTGGCTGATTGCATCAGCCAATAGGATTTTTCCTACCTTAATTCCAATTGGCTGATAGGATTCTATCAGCCAATCGGAATTGAAGGGATGCCATCTTGGATGATGTCACTTAAAGGAACCTTCATTTTGTCGCCAGATCAAGAAGGAAGAGGATGCTCTGTGTCGTATGTCTTCAAGATGGACCCGCTCCGCTCTGGATGGAAGAAGATAGAAGATGCCTCCTGGATGAAGACTTCTGCCAGTCTGGATGTCCTCTTCTGGCCGGATCGGATGAAGACTTCTGCCCCTCTGGAGGTCCACTTGTGCCCAGCTGAGTGAAGACATCTCAAGGGTGATCTTCAAGGGGATAGTGTTAGGTTTTATTAAGGGGGGATTGGGTGGGCTTTAGAGTAGGGTTGGGTGTGTGGGTGGTGGGTTTTAATGTTTGGGGGGTATTGTCTTTTTTTTACAGGTAAAAGAGCTGATTACTTTGGGGCAATGCCCCGCAAAAGGCCCTTTTAAGGGCTATTTGTAATTTAGTATAGGGTAGAGAATTTTATTATTTTGGGGGGGCTTTTTTATTTTATTAGGGGGATTAGAGTAGGTGTAATTAGCTTAAAAAAATTGAAATTCTTTTTTTATTTTCTGTAATTTAGTGTTTGTTGTTTTTTGTACTTTAGTTTATTTAATTTAATTGTAGTTAGTTTATGTAATTAATTTTATTATAGTGTTGTCTTAGGTTTAATTGTAATTTAAGTTAGGATTTATTTTACAGGTATATTTGTCTTTATTTTAACTAGGTAGCTATTAAATAGTTAATAACTATTTAATAACTATTCTACATAGTTAAAATAAATACAAAGTTGCCTGTAAAATAAAAATAAACCCTAAACTAGCTACAATGTAACTATTAGTTATATTGTAGCTATCTTAGGGTTTATTTTATAGGTAAGAATTTAGTTTTAAATAGAAATAATTTAGTTAATTATAGTAAATTTATTTAGATTTATTTAAATTATATTTAAGGGTGTTAGGGTTAGACTTAGGTTTAGGGGTTAATAAATTTATTATAGTGGCAGTGGCGTTGGCAGCGGCAGATTAGGGGTTAATAAATGTATTATAGTTGCGGCGATGTTGGGGGGGGCAGATTAAGGGTTAATAAATAAAATGTAGGGTTTGGCGATGTTGGGGACAGCAAATTAGGGATTCATAGGGATAATGTAGGTGGCGGCGGTGTCCGGTGCGGCGGATTAGGGGTTAATAATATAATGCAGGTGTCGGCAATGTTGGGTGCGGCAGATTAGGGGTTAATAAGTGTAAGATTAGGGGTGTTTAGACTCGGGGTTCATGTTAGGGTGTTAGGTGCAGACATAAAAATTTTCAGCCAGCTCAGCCCCATTGTTTCCTATGGGGAAATCGTGCACAAGCACGTTCAGCCAGCTTACCGCTGACTTAAGCAACGCTGGTATTGAGGTGAGATGTGGAGCTAAATTTTGCTCAATGCTCCATTTTCTGAGGCTAACGCTGGCTTGCAAAAAACTCGTAATACCAGCGTTGTCTTAAGTGAGCGGTAAGAGAAAAAGGAGCGCTAGCACTGCACACCATTACCGACAAAACTCGTAATCTAGCCGTGTGTTTTTAAGGTTTGCTTTTTGACAGTCAGAGCATGATAGTTTTTGGGAAAGTTCAATTCCAAAAGTTTTGAACATGATGATTAATCACCTATTGAGGAATTATATTCAGTGATTTTAAATGTAAACATACTAGTGATATAATTAGTCATAAAATGTTTAAAAATAATGCTAGTATATGTTTTCTGAGATATAATTGATTGGCAGCTAATGGGTCCCTTTTTAAACAGATCTGAAGGTTTATTCATCTTAAAGCAATATGAAAGTCAATCTTTCATGATTTAGATAAAGGGTGCAATTAAAAGAGAAAAAAAAACGCAAAAAAAGATATACAATTTTCCAATGTAATTGTCATCAGAATTATTTTATTCTGCTGGTATCTTTTGCTGAAGAGTATATATAAATATATGGTCAGGAATGTGCATATGTTGAACACTATATGGCAGTATTATATATATTACATCATAGTTTTAGCATCCCTCATACACTTGGAGTTATTGCTGGTTTATTAGTTGGAGTCTGTCAGATACCTTTGCCTCTATAAGAGCTAGTACAAATTAACAAGTGGGTAAAAATAAGGCATTTCATTTTTAACATGGTGTTTGTAGTGTGAGAGACACCTAAACCACAGTTTGGTAGCATATGCAATAGTCAGGAGTAAACTGTCCATAAATGATTCTCTGGATATGTAATTTGTGTCAACATTTACAGATATAAAATGAAATACTTAAATGCTGTTCAAAGAACAGTAATAATAACTAAATAATATTTTTATCTTGGTCACAGTAGTCAATTCAATTCATATCATATATTGCTTTGTCAAAATGGGCCCAATTTATTAAGATGTGGATGTAGTTAAATAGCTGCGGTCTTAGCCTCTCTGCCACCTCAAGACTCACAGAGTTAAATCGATCCAATTGTGATGATTGACATGCCCTGCTCTCATGCAATTGGTTGTGCTAGAGCAGGGAGCACAGCTGCACAAGCAATTGTTTGTGCAATTTTAAATGTGGTCAGCGGGTGCTGCTCGCTCACCTACAGGAAAAGTTCCAGAGAGTAAACCTTGTCTGTTCAGCATGTAATAATTGAGCCCAATGTGTAGAAATTAGTTCTAAGTGGCAGACTAACTAGGCATGGCTGATTTGAGAAAACATTGGCACTTTTCATATAGAGCTTTTAGCTTTACCCAATATCTATACTAAGCACGAAAATATATTAAAATGCAACTTATATTAAAACATTAAGCATGAAACTAGCACAAAAACTGTGGCTAAGTTTGTCAAATCTGTTTTGTACCAAGTGCTACAGGAGGCTTTGGATTAACACAGTCTGATCCAAGGGTGTTGATAAGTGGGAGGGGTTTTAGGTACTAAAAAACAAGTGTACTTAAAGGGACAGTATACTGTAAAATAGTTTTTCCCTTAATGTGTTTACAATTGCTTTTTTTACCAACTGCAAAATGTATGAAAATTAGCTTTTTAAGGTTTATTTCTGTATATTAAAGCTCTGATTTTGTGTTTTGAAGCCACAGCCTAATAAAATAGGTTGAGCTTGTAGTTATAATCAGATCTCATTACTGTATCACATTGTGCACATATACCTGCTTCTTTATCTTATCTGTCCTTAAAACAATCACCAGTACTTTGAGAGAACAATGGAAAATCAACATTTTATTACCTTATCTCTGCTTTATCACACTGGAAGTGTAATTTCTTCTGCTGGCTGTGTTTACAAAGCTTATCTATAGCTGGTACGCGCGGCCACAAACTTTCAGAATAGGTGGGGATACCACATGCTAAATCAACAATTTCAAATGCCAATATAAGGGTAAAGGAGCTACTTGTAAACAATTAAATACACTCCAGCAGGTAAAGTGGATCATTGGGAACAAATTAAAGGGGAGAAAATTTTTGAGTAAACTGTCCCTTTAAGTAAACTATGAGTATCCGTAGGGTTCTAAATGTACATAGTGCAAATAAGAATATATATTGTGGGTTTGCGAATGTTCATATGACAATAAGGGCTTAATTCATTATGCTGTGAGAGCAGCTTTGGAGCCACAGGGGTCTTAAGATAGCTGCTACTTAAAGGGACACTGGACCCAAATTTGTTCATTTGTAATTCAGAAAGAGCATGCAATTTTAAGCAACTTTCTAATTTACTCCTATTATCATTTTTTCTTCATTCTCTTGCTATCATTTTTTTAAAAAGAAGGCATCTAAGCTTTTTTTTGGTTTCAGTACTCTGGACAGCACTTTTTTTATTGGTGGATGAATTTATCCACCAATCAGCAAGGACAACCCAGGTTGTTCACCAAAAATGGGCCGGCATCTAAACTTACATTCTTGCATTTCAAATAAAGATACCAAGAGAATGAAGATAATTTGATAATAGGAGTAAATTCAAAATTTGCTTGAAATTTCATGCTCAATCTGAATCACGAAATTAAATTTTTGGGTACAGTGTCCCTTTAACCTCTTCAGCACCTAAAGTGTGGATTGGATCAGGGTGATTGACAGCCCCAACTAATGTGCAATTGGCCATGAGTGAGCAAGGGCTTGTGCAAAAATATATGCGGGCAGCAAATTGCTGCCCACTTGCCGCAAGGCTGGGTTAACAGAGTTCATGATAGTAAACCTCTTCCATTCTGCACTTAACAAATAGAGCCCTATGTGTGTGTTAGGGTTTGATGAATGTATAAGAGTGTGATTCCCTATGTGTGACATGAGGGCTAGATACCTGTCAAAAGAGAAAATATTTTTTTTTGTGTGTGTGATAAAGATGTCATCTTTTAATAAATCATGTGACTATTTTCCAATAATTCTGCAGTCTAAGTTATCTCAAATAACACTAAGGTTTGTTTCTTTCATTTCTTTTTTAGGCTGTCACATTGAGCAAGATTTTCTAAAATTCTCTGGTCTGGTGAGATTCTATATGATGCCTCACCAGTATTGTTTTATAGCCAATTTTTACCATGAGAACTGCGTATCTTATTAGGGGAAGATCACTAAAATGGTTTAAGCGAATGAGAGACACTTAATTTACAAAATAGCACTATATAGAAAAAGCTGATGATTTCTCTTCATTCTGGTGAGTTTTTGAGAATCGTACCATCTGAGAGAAGAGGAGGACCAAACAGAGAATGTAGTGCAGCTCTTCATGTGTTGCTTCCCATGGTTTTACAAGAGACACGATTACCTACTGCACTCCGGTTGAGGATAATTAATACATGAGATTATGGGCTCCATTTATCAAGTTGTTGTTAATGTCGCTTTGAAGTGCCTTTTGGTGCAGGATTGTATGAGCAAGCCAGCTGCCATTAGTTAAAGGGATAGTAAACCCAACAAATGTTTTCCCATCTTTAAAAGCATTGTATAAAACACTTATAATATGCAAATAACATGTCTTTTTGTTTACCTGTATTTTACTAATAAAATTCTTATAGCTGCCAAACCCTCCGGTCTCCTCATTATGCACGGCGTATAAGGTTGTTCTACCTGGGTAGAACAATAATGGCAGCCTGCATGCACAGTTACCCTCACATGTGCAGATCATTTTTAATTATTATAATGTATTTCATTACAGGGCTATTAAACAAGGATTGCTAACCCTTTAAGATGCACTGGTCATCAGACTGCTGCTTCCTAATCTATATGCCAACTCTGAGCTGGCGGATTAAGATCCCCCCCAGACAAGTTGCAGGTGGCAGTTAAATGTGGGCAGCATATTCCTTCCCATTGGTCTTTGTCTGGCCTTTCTTAAATGGGACCCTAGGGGGCATATTTATCAATGTGCGAGTGGATATGATACAAAGTAGCGTATCATGGCCGCCGCACATCGATAAATGCAGACAGCATACGCAGTCGGCATTTATCATTGCACCAGCAGTTCTTGTGAACTGCTGGTGCAATGCCGCTCCCTGCAGATTTGCGGCCAATCAGCCACTAGCAGGGCGTGTCAATCAACCCAATCGTATTCGATCGGGTTGATTTCTGTCCGCCGCCTCAGAGCAGGCGGACAAGTTATGAAGCAGTAGTCGCTGCTTCATAACTTCTGTTTCCGGCGAGTCAAACAAGCGGCATCAAACGCCATACAGAGCTTGATTAATATGCCCCTATATATTAAAGAATCAAATTACTATGTGTGGTTAGTAAAAGTATTCTTGAGATGTATGGCATGAGAAATAGCTGAAGCAGATGCGACTGAGGACAAAATCTAGCTAATGAATTTGTACTGGGCTCTAGTCCCAGATATTTAAAGAACCTAGCAATACCCCAATCTGATAGATGATATAAATTATTCATAAAGTTGTTTTTTTTTAGATATTCTTACATTTTGGAACATTTCAGAACTAATGAATGAACTCATTTACTTTGTACATTATTGGACATGTATGTTAGCTTTGCACATTGTATTATGAAAAATACACATAACTTTGAAAATGTCCTTATTTGACTATGTAGGTCAGCAAAAAAACAAAAAACAAAAAAACAACAACCTTATTTTACAAATACCATTTACTATTCTTTGATTCAACTATAAGTAGGGATTATGGGTAACAATTATGCAAATGTTAAGAGCTTGCATTGCATCACAGTTGTTTTATTTCTTCCATCGATAAATAAAGATCTATGTCTCTTCTGGCTTTGTTGAATTCAACTTTTAACCCCTTGGCTATCAGGTCTTTAATGTCTTGAAGTCAAAGGGATTAAAGCTACACTGGGCCTGTAGTATTTTCAAAAATAAGTTTTGCACATTGTAATAAAATACTACATTATCTTGTTGTTTAGTCTTGGCCTTGCAACACATCTGCAATGTATTACAGGCGTTTTCAGCACAGCTGAATGAACACTGAAGGATTCTGCATAAACAAACATGAATACTAAGAATAAAAAAACTCTAGTAATAATGGTGATCACTCGGTTCTTGCAGAGTACAAAAATAATTAATAAAAAAACATTTTATATTGAAAGAGTCTTATAAATAAACTTTATTGAACTTTCATACAGAAAACATTAACCAATAGAATACAATTTTACATTTCCATTGTTAGTAATTTACAGAACATTAACAACTTTCAAACGGTTAATTCAAGCTGTGAAAAAAATGTTATTTAAATTCTACATATAAAAGATAATTTATGCATTCAAGAAACATATGCCCTTAAGATTTTTTTTTTTTCAGATTAAGGGGTATATTCCAATCTGTTACATGAGCTGCATAAATTGGTTTATATTGTTTTTATGGGGGGGTTAATTCAATAACATTCATACCCTTTATACTTTAGAAAACCTGTTTTGTTATTTCAAGTAATGTGAAGTCTGTGAAGAACGAACAAAAGATCTGCAAACTTTCTTAACGGTTTAAGCTTTTTTACCAAATCCAAATATAATCATTTGTAATCATGTCATTTGCGTGATTGAACTTATTCAAATCACCATGCTTTCCATGGACTGGCATACCATAGCAGAGTCATAAAACACCTTAGTTGACTTTAAAGTTTATATAATAAAAGTTCACAGATAATTAAAGAGACAGTCAACATAATAATTTTTGTTGTTTTAAAATATAGATAATCCCTTAATTACTGATTCCCCAGGTTTGCATAACCAACACAGTTATAATTATACACATTTTACCTCTGTAATTACCTTGTATCTAAGCCTAAGCAGACTGCACCCTTATTTCAGTTCTTTTGACAGACTTGCAGTTTAGCCAATCAGAGCTGTCTCCATGGTAAATTCACGTGCATGAGCTCAATGTTATCTATATGAAACATGTAAACTAATGCCCTCTAGTGGTAAAAAACTATCAAAATGCATAAAGAGTAGAGGCTGCCTTCAAGGTCTAAGAAATTAGCATATGAACCTCCTAGGTTTAGTTTTCAACTAAGAATACCAAGAGAACAAAGCAAAATTGGTGATAAATGTAAATTGGAAAGTTGTTTAAAATTACATGCCCTATTTGAAACATCAAAGTTTTTTTTGGACTTGGCTGCCCCTTTAACAATACTTGTAATACAAAGAAACATACTGTTTACCTCACTAACAAACCATGTATCCTATACAAAGTGAAAAGCCCCCTTACAAGCGCTCAGTGCCAGAGCAAAGCAGAGAAAGCGTCCCGTGCAATCCCAGTGACAACGCTCCAAATCCTGTATAACCTCCATATAAATATATAGACAAAAGAGTCCAGATCAAAGTTCAATACAAAATTGTAACTTACTTTCTGTATGGCATCTTGATACACACGGCTCCCAGATACAGAAAAAATCTGCAAATCTCTGCATACGCTCACCTTCCGGCATTGCCAAGTCTCTTAGTTCCTCCTTCACCTCAAACTCACCCTGCAAACCGCTGATGGACTTCCTCTAGTCCAAGTTAAGTACGATCCAAACAAACAAAAATAAGTGTGGCAGGGGACCAGGTAAAGTATTAAAACTTAGCTTTTATTAAAGCATATAAAAGGAAAAAAGAAACATCACGAGCAAAGAGCCAGAGTAGCAGAGTCTTATGCGTTTCAGCTCATGCCTTACTCATAGACAGTGCTACAACTGGCTCGACAGTCTATTTAAATAACAGTGATTGCTAGTGACGTATGAACATTGCCTGCTATTAACCCTTTACATGTACACTGGGAAAACACATTGAGTTTATGTAAAGAGTTTCACATATAGCATATTATCAAAATATATGGAACATAGAAATAATAAAAAAAAAAATAACCGCCGCCTTAACTCAAACCCTGCGCTGTACAGCACAAATAAAGATGAAACAGCTCATGTATTCATTCTTAAACATAACAAATTGAGTGCCATAAAGGGTTAAAAATTACCTCACAGCGCATATGGTCGTTGTGACCATTATTAATACCGGTTGTAACATATTATATTAAACAGCAAAAATGAATACATTCTTACTATTGTAACATATTATACTAAACATCGGAAATACATTCTTACTACTGATATGCGAGCAGATCATAATTTTGACACATTATATTAGTTTATAAAATAGTGTGACAAGTCCAATTAAAAAATAAACATGTCTTAACTGTCTTAATCTATAAATTAGATTAGCATGATAATTATTATTATTATTATTATTATTATTATTATTATTATCAGATATTTGTAAAGCGCCAACAGGTTCCACAGCGCTATGAACATGGGTGGTATATATATAAAAAAAAAACGATTACAGGGATCAAATGGGGAGAGAGGGTCCTGCCAAGAGTTGCACTGTTGTAGTCGGCTCTTATGATGGTGAACTACAAACAGCTGGGCTCAAAGGCTTACATGCTATGGGGTTTTAGGGAATAGCAGTGGAGATAGGAAGGTTAGTGTAAGTTGAAAGCATCCCTGGATAGTCTTCAGGGAGCACTTGAAGCTTTTAAAACTAGGGGAGATTCTTGTGGAGCTAGGCAGAGAGTTCCATAAGATGGGAGCCAGTCTTGAGAAATCTTGTAGATGGGAATGTGAGGAGGTAACAAGAGAGGAGGAGAGTAGGAGATCATAAGCGGAGCGAAGGGGATGATAGGGAGAGTATCTGGAGACAAGGTCTGAGATGTAGGGGGAGCAGTGCAATTGAGGGCTTTGTGTGTCAGAGTAAGAATTTTGTGTTTAATCCTGGAGGCAAGAGGAAACCAGTGAAGGGATTGGCAGAGAGGTGCGGCAGATGAAGAGCGACGTGCAAGGACGATGAGCCTGGCAGAGATAGGAATATATATCAGTTCAAGATCATAGCCTATAGAAAAAGGGGGATCAGGTCATTCCCATATTTCTAAGGAGCAAGGCTGGATCAGGTTACATATAAAACAGATTCATTATGTTTAAATTATGTTTTAAATACGTTATACCCAGAAATATAAACCCTATATTACTTCCAACAATTTATCAAATCAGTCTGTATGTTCATTCCACCTGGGGTCCTGGTTTTAAGCTTAAAGATCCAAAAAGCCTCAAGTGTATGTAACAATTTGTCTCTATCTCCCCCTCTTCATGGGCTTTTAACATGTTCTATGATTTGCCACTTTCGATTCTCTACGTTACCTTCATGAAATAATTTAAAGTGTAGGGCAACTTGAGAATCAGGAGAATCAGACTTTACATCACTAAGGTGCTCTTTAAATTATTTCATGAAGGTAACGTATTTATCACCCTTTATGTAACAGACAATAAGGGTATAGACGAGTTTAGGAATTTTTGAACAAAGGTAAAAAAAACTGTACAACTTTTTTGTTAACCTTATAAATCCTCCCCCTCAATTTTAAAAATGATGGTAAATCCTAGCATTTGTGAAACGCTAGGATTTACCACTGGAAAAAATAAAAGGGACTTTCATTCATGAAGTATAAAATACTTCATTCTGAAAGCTCCTTTATTTGTATACAGCGTTTGCTGCTAAGGCAGCCCAATAATAGAACATTATTTGGCTGAGAGGTGATGTTCTGCAATAAACAGCAGCAATGGGGATTTCTAGCACGGCTATTGGCTAAGAGGTGGAAAAGTCACCTCTTAGCCAAATAGCGTTCTGCCGTGGGCTGTCTTAGCAGCTCAGTGCAGCAAATGCTGCAAACAAATAAAAGAGCTTTTAGAAGTATTTTATACTTCATGAATAAAAGTCCCCTTTATTTGTTCCAGTGGTAAATCCTAGTGTTTCACAAACGCTAGGATTTACCATCAGCTTAAACAGTTTAAAGCAGTGGTGAAACAATGTTCCCAGCTACATTTGGGCTATCAAGAGGTACTCTGTCACTTTCTTTTATCATTGCTTGTGCAAACCTTCCATATTCTCTCATGCAACCAATTGCACAAGAACAGGAGTTGTCAATCATCAAGGATTAATCATTCCATAATGATTTAATTCGACCATTTCAATATTAAGAAGAAGTGGTCTTAACTTGCAGATGTTTGAATAAACAGCTTCATAAATGGAGCCCTATATGTCTCCTTCTTCAGGTGTGAGTTCAAATTGCATACAACATATTATTCATTTAAAAAGGCCAATCTATGTATTAAATGAACTACCACATCAAACAATGTTCAAAATAATTACTTTAAGAATCTTGCACTACATGTGTTTAAAAATAGTACAATTTCACCCACGTGCTCACTTAGTTGTGGGTTAAGACAAAATTGTCTTCCAGTAGTTACCCATCCTCTCAGCTTTTTAGAAACATCATTAAATGTTCATAGAGAGAGTACAGAATTAGAAAACAGGATTTTTGTCATTAGTTCACACAGGAATCTGCATTGAACAAGATGCATTATGAATACAGAAATAGGAAGAGCTACATTTAATGGCCAAGGAAAATGCAAACTAGTAGAGTGTCTTGTTTATAATGGGGGTATTTTTTTAGAATCCTACAATGGTTAACTCTTGGCTGCCAAAGAGGGCTGTTCATCATCTGGCAGGGTTACTGGCTCAAATGTGGTTGTCAAAGCAAAGTGCAACATTAGAGCACACAAGGCTATATAATATGGCACCATTTAGCAGTGGAGGTTACTTTAGATTGATTCTGTGTAACCACTGGCCATTACCACTAAATCGCCCCAAACTAATCAATTTGGGGTGGTTGACAGGCCCTTCTCAAGGGGCAGCTGTGCACAAGAATGTACTTGTGCAATAATAAATGTGGGCAGTGTACTAACAGCATTAACTGCCTGGTCATTGTGAAAATTGGTGGGAAGGTTCCCTAGCAAGGAATTTGTCTGCTTGTCACATGATAAATGGGGCATTCAGAGTTAGTTAGGGCTAAGGAAAACATTAAACCATTGGATGCTGCAGAGGTATAAAACCCTGTGAAGCAAAGAGGTTAATGGGAGTATATCACATGTATAACATGTTTATCCAAAACATTTTGATATTGCTCTTATTACTTTTGTTTTTGCTGCATGTCATTTTAAGATCTAAAATTAAATTGCAAAATTGTAGAGGCCAAAAGTTTAAAGTTAAATACTGTAGTTATGCATGGTATATTAGTTGTAGATTGCCCACAATTAAAACATCAACACACTCAATTGATAAAAAAGTGCAATTTTATCAAGACAGCAATAATGACCTTACAAAAATGCCATAAAGTCAAATGAGAACATAAAGTAAGCTGTGGAAAGCAAAGGCAATATGTCTCTATAACATATGTAAGCACTGATAATTTTTTATTGATCCAATAAAAGTAATAGAACCTGATGTGTGTATATGGTTTATAGCATTTGCTCTTTTCAGGTACAGAGTAATGCATCCACCATATAATACAGCAGATTGTGTACATGTTATCAGCCTCTCTGCTTAGGTCAGTATGGGATACTGAGATGTGATAAAGCTTTAGGAATATGAGAAGAATAAATATATATAAACAACTTCATATTTTTGCCTTTTTATTTATTCCTTTTTGTGTAAGGCTCCTGTATTTTATTGGTCTCAATATTCTCTGTGTATATGATTCAGGCCTAGCGTTATTAACTTTTAAAATTGAGTTTACTGATCCAATAACCAGTAATTTAAAAACTGAATTCACACTGTACCAGACCCGTAGATCTCTTTATGCAGCAATATCATGATTAAAAAGGAAAACAAACCAATAAACTGTAAAACAAAAGCCATTATAAGGAAATAATATAGGGGAAATGATTATTCATTTATTGGTAACTTATATATATTTTGAAATAAAAAATACAAACAAAAATTATTGTATTATGGTACAAAATACAGTAGATAGCACAAACAATTAGATTATTAATGTATTCTTTACCACATTTTCAATTAACAGTCATTCCCATCTTTGAAAACAATATATAGATACCTTAATTTCTTTGACTCAATTAATACAACCAGCAAGCTCTGTATAGTAAGAATGAAAATAATAATGCTTTATTTGTTGTTTAAGGATATTTTATATTTCACACACTGTTTCTTAAGAGTGCTCAAGCATGTCTTGATGTGCATGCATGTACGTATGAATAAATATGTGAAAGTGTACATACACAACAGTTGATATACATATTAATTAAGGAAGTCATACACACAAGCATTGTCACAAATGCACATATTCAAAATACTGGGAGACAAACATACAGACAACCACAGTTGATCTGCAGATAGATAGATAGATAGATAGATAGATAGATAGATAGATAGATAGATAGATGAATGGATAGAAAAAAACCCTGCAAGAGCAGATTTAAAGACATTGTTTGACAGAGAAAGAGATAGACAGACAGATAGATAGATAGATAGATAGATAGATAGATAGATCTGATCAATCTAGATAGATAGATAGATCTGATTAATCTATCGATCTATCTATCTGATAGATAGATAGATAGATCGATAGATATAGACAGATTGATAGACATACATACAATTAATACATTTTTAGACAAAGTGCAACCTTGCTGCTTGCACACATGATTGATTCCCTGATGTGCGTGGGTATTTTTGCACTTTTTGATTGAATGCGTGTGCCTGTCTTGTTAACATTAAAGGGACATGAAACACATTTTTTTTTTTTTGTATTTTTTGTTGAAAAGGATACCTAGGTAAGCTTAAGAGCTGTTGATTGGTGGTTGCACATATATGCCTCATGTTATTGGCTCATGTGTTCAGCTTTTTTTCCAGAAGTGCACTGAGGCTTCTTCAACAAAGGATATCAAGAGATTGAAGCAAATTAGATAACACAAATAAATAGGACAGTTTAAAATGGTATTCTCTATCTGATTCATGAAAGAAAATATTTGGGTTTCATATACCCTTAAAGGGACATTATACACTCATTTTTTCTTTGAATAAATGTTTTGTAGATGATCTATTTATATAGAATGAGAATACTGATGTATACCTACTCTAGCTTGCTCCTGTTAGTGTAAAGGGTCTTTTCATATGCAAAAGAAGGGGGAGGGGGGTGTCTTATTTGCCACTTGCAGTGGGCTTTCCAGCTACCTTTTGAATAGAGCTAAACTGAGAGCTTCTAAGTAAGTTTTTAAACAGTTTTATACTGGATTTTTATATCAGTATCTGTGCATCTTATTCTTTAAAGTAGTGTCTATTACATGCAGTTATATGAAAATGAGTGTATACTGCCCCTTTAAGTGGACCTATTTTGTACAGTCAACATCTCTCTCTCTAACTTTTTATATCCATGTATGTAAATGTAGGTGACACAAATCTTAGTTAAAATTAGCCCTCAATAATTTATTTTCTAAAGCATGGAACACAGAGCTTTTATTAATAATTGTTAATAATAAAAATACTACTACTAATAATAATGCTAATGCCTGAAAAAAACTGTTGAATAACGCAAAGTCTTATTTAATTTTCTTTTTTATTTTTATTTATTTCTTTTTTTTCCTTTTCATTTCATGTTCATTGATCTGTAGTCAGGAAGCATATTAACACTCAACAGTAGCCCAATCACCCTGGCATGAAATTTGATCATCCTTAACATGATTTATTTCATTTTGCTAGAAGCTGGATAAAAAAAAAAAAAAAAGCTTTATTTATTTATTTTAGAAGACCTGGGAAACTGAAAATTAAGAGCAATTAATTTACACACCACACATACATACACACACACACTCACATACATACACACTCACACACATACATACACACACAGACACACTCACACACACACAAACACACACACGCATACACATACATATACGCACACACTCACATACATATACACACACACTCACACACATACACTCACACATACATACACATACATATACACACACATGCATACACACACGCATACATATACACACACGCATATACACACACATACTACACACACACTCACACATACACACTCACACACAAACATACACACTCATACACATACTACTACACACACACACACATACATACACAGACTTTAAAGGAAAATTTTCTAACTGATCAATAGGGAGAAGAATGCAGATGAAGTACAAAGACGTACAAAGACGCACATAGCTCCACAAGGTCTATAGAAAGAACATTTGGTGTGTTCAAAAGTAGATTTTATTCTCTTGACCAATTTGGAGATGTTTGGTGCTTCTGTACATGTCTCTGAAAGTGCTTAATATAATAGTTTTGCAATGCATACTTCATAATATTACTCTCCAGTATGAAGTCATTGGAGGGGGCAAGGTGACAAAGAATTTGATGAGAAGGAAAGTAACGATAATGTAACATCAGAAATATCACAGGGTGGCAGAGTGGCTACATCTCAATCATATTTTTAAAGTCAGTATGGAAAATGTACTTTCATATTACAAAAAATATTTTATTAATTGTATGTTTTCAAGTGAAAATTATATTAATACACATTTATACACATACACCTCTGTATAACGTTTATCAGCATATGAGATAACTAAAGATTAGGTGTTGGAATATAATGGACCTAACATTGCACTTCCTGAAAAGGACAGAGAAGCTGCTGTGTGCCAAGTGAAGTGTGAGAACAGTGAGGGGTCTGTTGGGACTAAGACACGCCCACTATTGATAAACTCCGCCCAACACCATGTTCATTACGCCCCTAGCTCTCTTTAGAATATGCTGCTGAATTTCATGAGTCGTTCATACAAGGAACGCTTCATTCTACAAAACACCAATATGCAACCAAATTAGGATACCTAAGTTTGATAGTAGATCTTGTAGTATTATTTGTTTATTATAAAAATCTCATTCTAAAATTAATATTATATATTAACCATCTGATTATTGTTCAAATCAAAGTATTGCCATTATAAGTGAATTAACAAATTAAATTAAATGTAATAATGCATTATGCATGGGAATAATTAAAACACAAACTGATTAATTCAATTGAATTCTGTCATTGTATATTGTATAATCATAAGCATATGTATTCATCCATGGTAATAAAGAGACACATTCCATCAATAGTATTGCACAACATTTGGAGCATGCACTCAAATACATCATTTAGATTACACCTAATGAAGTGCAATAGCGATTTATACAGAAACAAATCATCAATGCATATCTTCAAATGTTAATATCTTATGTGTTAAGGACCGTTGCTTATTTGATTAAATTAGTAAAAAGCTAGAAGCTTGGACTGAATTGTATTCATAGTGCTTTATTGCACTGCTGATTTCTTGACACATTGCAGACTGGTGTGCTGAGGTTCTGAATACGGTGGTGAAACCCAAAGCATTCCAATTACAAGATCACATTCGATTTTTTCTAACATTCCCTTGTTTTGCCAATGTAAATGAGCAGACAAGGTACAGATATGTAGGCTGAAACTGAATGCTCGTGACAACTAAATATAAAGGGAATTAACACCCCTATTTTAAGCCTTTGTTAAGATTGTTGCTATGATTAAACTAATGGCATCTACACCCAGTGCAAGCAAAGCTGCTACACAATTTAGATTTTTTAAGGCCAATTACATTCATTTACATTTTGACCCAAACCTAGCACAGTATTTAGAGCTTGTTAACAGTATTTAGAGCTTGTTTAAACCTAAACAATCATATATATATTTTTTACGGGAAAAGCAAATATATATAATGACTAAGTTTAATATATGATTATAGAAACAGAAATAATACTTCCACTGAGATGGCTTGATGAAATGAAAACCACAAATAATGTACTTGTCTACAGAGTAATCCAAGATTATAATCCCATCAAATCTGTTAGATTAAATCAAGACTTCTGCAACACTATATTGCAATATTTTATCAAACCAAAAACATCATAAAGCAACATTATAACGGAATGTTAACCTGCCTTGTAAAGCAAGGTCAATAACATTTGAGTAAGAGAGAGTAATCACATAGAGTGTTGTGGAAAGGAACTTACCATAGACCCCTTGGCACGAAATTCCTTCGAGTAGAACTGTCAATAGCCACAACAAAACGTAACTTAAATCCATCTTCAAGTTAAAATGGACATATCCAGCCCAGAGACTAAACAGGACCTTCCAGGGAGTGAGTGGCAGGAAAAGTACCCTCTGGTCCAAGCTTAGATTCCAACACACTGCTTGCTGTCCACTGGATGTTCCACCTGCAATTATCACACACAGTAAACCCGGCACAGTTGTACTGAGGATGGTATAAAATCAAAGCATACAGTATTGCTTGTAGTAAAAATATAATAAATGCTGTTGTTTTCTAATAAAGATTTTTGAATTCCCTATGACCCAAAAGGAAGGGATGTTCTTGGTCAAAAAGAGATGCAAGCTTAGCGTGGCTTCAAAAAGTAACTCTAGATGATCTCTGGAGGATAATGAACACAGCCGTCTGATTGCAGTCCAGCAAAATCCCCTCGGATCTGCCTTTTACCATTCCATTAGTTGCCATTGCAATGTAAAAATCCCAAATCCAGCCTGGCAACCAGATCATCAGAAAGGGGGGGTCTGCTGAGGGGTGTGCAGGAGGGATATTATAATACAGATAATGTGCGTGCAGTATAAAAGACTACAGAGTGTGAGATCACTCCTACTCATCTGATCCAACCAAATGCCATTAAACCACAGGCTCGGCCAAAGCTTATACACCAAACCCCCATGTCAATGAATCTAACAGGATCATAAGAGCAATTCAGCTGCAGGAGATGCAACGGAAACTAACAAGCGCTAAACCTCTGGCTTGCAGCAGATATTAATATTCTTGTCATTTTGTTTAAGATATGCAGTGGCAGGAATCCACTGTCTCTCCGGAGCAAATGACTCTAGTGACAGCAGCTCTGGATGGCTGGGGATCTCAGGAGAAGAATGCTGTATTGATGGAAGGGTGGATGAGCAGGAGGTGGTAGAAGTGCTGCCAGCTGAGGCTCTAGTGCCCGGTCTCCGTGTGTGTGAGCAGCCAAAGCAGGAAGGAAAGGCGATGAGAGAGTGCTGTGTGTGGTCACGTTGTGCTCTACGTGTAGAGAGAGAGCAAGAGCTTGGTAGCCGCAGCCGGGCGACGTCAAAGCCTGCGTGTCTCTCCCACTCTGCCACCCCCTCTCTCCTCCTCATCTCCTTCTCCCTCCCTCTTTCCCTCTTCAACCACAGCTCATCAGTATGGGGATCACAGAGAGAGGAGAGACATACATGGGAAGAGTGAGAGAGGTCTACAGTGGGTGCTGAGGAAGATCCCCTTTTTTTGCAAGGCACCCATATTCTGTATTCCTAGCACATAGCCAATAATCGAGTTTTTATTTTATTTGCTCATCAACACTTCTCAATCTGCACCTTTTCATTGCCAAGTGTTACTTAACCCTTTGCTGCCAGTAAAGACTGCAATGCACTGATTTTGTGGAATCCAATAACCTAAATGAAAACCCTTCACTACTGGATTTTTTTTTTTGTATAATAAAACCATTCACTGGATTTTAGTTTGTCAGTTGGCAGAAATATCTCCGCCTCCTTGCACTACTTCAGTTCTAAAAGGTGATAGCTATAGTCCCTTGGCTGCACATAGTTAAAACGCCTGCAACACAACGCTGTCATTTAGAAAGCGCAGCGTAGGATCAGCACCTTGGACAACGTCCATCTGGAAAGACGCAGCGCACGATCCTTACTGCTTTCTAAATTGCTGATTATTCCACGATATCTTCAATGAGTTAATAAATTATATCCCGCAGGATCTGTATATTCCTGCACTATATCGTTTACTAATGTATCATATGTTTTATCTTTAATTGAAATGCGCCTGTTAACCTCTTGGTTGCCCCAGAGTGTGCAATAACATACATTCATAATTTTATCAGCCAGAAATGACTCTAAGACATCTCATAAGTGATTATTATAATTATTATTATTTATGTAGTTATTTTGTTTTTTTTAGAACTACAACTACTACACGCACAACACACAACACACAAATGCTGCTCACACACACACACACACACACCACACAAAGGCTACACTACACCACAATAAAAACACTACCAACTGCACAAACACACAATAAACATCTTACACATAAATAACCCAAACACTACACACACAGATCAACCAACAGAAAAAAATACACATATCACATAATTACTAGACATACACAAACATACAAAACACACACCCCAAACCCAATGCACATTAACACAAACCCTACAAACACACAACACACAATCTCTACTTACACACACACACCATACATATATTACAAACATCCCATACAAAGGCTACTCTACACACACTACACAAACACTGCCAGCTGCACAACCACTCAATAAACATACTACAAACAAATGAAACAAACACTACACACACATTACATCCAACAGGAAAAAATGTGCACGCCATATAAAAATGGGACAAACACACACATACTGCACAAACACTATGAACACACCAAAAACCAAACTGCATACTAACACAAACCCAAAAAACACTACACACACATATACACCACAATCCCTACACACAAAAACACACACCTAAGTTTTAACATTTTTACAGTAAAAATCAAGAAATAAAAATTAAAAAATAAATGTAAAGGTTAAGAAGCGCACAAATTTAGAAATTAGCCCACCCACTACGCGCATGCACACACACACATGGTACACACATGCAAAGATGTAGTACAAGGAAGAGGGAAGAGGGGACAAGAAGGGGTTAAATAGCACTCATTTCTATTGAGATAGTAATAATGCTGAGAAACACTCAACTAGATTATGTGTAAATTGTTTACTTAAAAACGAATTTATTAACAAGTATTAAAAAGAAGGATGTAATAAACATTACATATACTAACATGGAATACATCACGTAGTCTCCATTAAACTCCACGCTAACAGTTGTAAAGCACAGAAGGAAACACAGCCCAACCACCCCCTGTATTTCTGGCCGATAACTGGATACTTTGGCTTCAGGTGTCAGGGATGACCAGAACTGCGCTCTTAGCAAGCTAAACTCTAAACACTAATGGAGTGAAAAAAGTAAAATCAACACTGTCACACAATCGCGTTTCGGCCAAGATGTGGTCTTTCTCAATGTGTATAAAAACTGACAAGCCGAGTGCCGCATCTAAATCACTTTAAATACCCAATGTGCCTTAGAAACCACCAATCATATCACGAGCAAGCTTAACGCCCCTTCCAGAGCGAATCCCTTCACAGTGATGTCACGGAGGATTGTACTCAGCGGGTCCTCTTATTGGTTGTAAGTTTAACTCCCTCAGCCAATCACCGGACTATAATATTGTGCTTCTCCGTATTGCGGATATGAATTGATGTCTAATTGTATTGGTGTAAATATGATGAAGTATAACATTGTATATATAATGCAGCTTTCTGTATGATCCTGCTCAGACATGCACATCGAACACACACATCCCTCTCACGTTCTGCGCTCTTACCGTAGTGTGAAAAAACGCTTACAATATTGCAGTAGAAACACACTAGCCAAGTTGCAGACTGTAGATGTGTACAGCTCATACAATTGTATAGCTATGGTAAGATGTTTTAAACAAGTTGATCTCAATTATACTGTGACAGCGATATGGATTCATATGACTCCTAACTGTAGTATTAAAAATACGGCTAAAACGCAATGATTACTAATGTTGTTGTAATTTAGCACATGTCATAGATGAATGTGACAGCACATATTCTTGTAAACCTATTTTAACAGCTTATATATGATATCCTAAAGAGGCGTGTGAGTAAAGTATATTATATAACAAAGGTATCTAATATACAAAGAAAGAGACAACTTATTATAGTGTTTTCTACGAATACTACATTGTGATGATGTAAATTATCCCAAGTTAAGGGGTACTTCACTGATACCATTTATGTATAGATGTACATTGGTTGATATTATCTATAAAATACCAAATATAGTGTAGTAATTTACTATTACCGATCAAAGTGGTAACCAAATTATTTATGGTATTTAATATTGGCAAGTACTAATAAAGGTGAAAGATGCTTGATTCAAGATCTTATTTAACCTTAAATTATCAATGGTATATAGTCTGTAACCCACAAAATATTTATTATCTTAGGTTAGTTCTAGGTGTCACAGATGTGAAATACTTATAAAGATATAAACACTTTAATTAAAGTTTTTACCAGACCTAAATTTCATCACTAGTGCGTAGTTATCAACACATAGATTATTCAATGTATCTTATTTAGTTCTGGGTGCATATCTAAGCAGGTAGATATTGAAACTAGTTAAGAAGACGGGTTATGCCCATACATCAATTCTGCAATGAGCCTTAAATTTATTTACAGGAACACCCAAAAATTATTGTTCTCATTCATGCCATTTGGCATAACGGAGTTCAAATTAAAAATCCACCTCGCTTCTTTTTTCAATAAAGCCAGATCGCAGTGTTTCTAAACCCCAGCATTTAAAAGTGCCAGTTTTGCCATTGTGATACTGTAGGAATGCCTTGCAACACTAGTGATTTGTTTGCCATTTTCTACATCCTTAGCAGCATTTCTAATGTTGCTTAGGTGTTCTGTCATTCTTTTGCCCATTAATCTCGTCGTCATTCCTACATAAAACAAATTACAGCTGCAGGATACACAATACACTACAGTGGAAGTTTTACATGTAATATGGTTACGTATGATCCATTTATTCTGGAATCTATCTACCATAATTTTCTTTTTTACCATATGCGTGCACACCTTGCAGTTGCCACAAGCTATAGATCCTTTGTATAGTGGGGGCTTTTTAGCATTTCTATCGAAATGACTGACAAACATGCAAAGACTCACACACATATTTGTATATATGGTGGATATAACAATTCTACACACCCTTATGAATTTGCATGGTTTTGAAAGATAAAGACAGAAATAACAACAATGAAAAGGTCAGGCTTTTTCCATAATATGATCTTCCAAAAAAAACCCAGAGAGAAATTCAAACAGTTAATTATTAGGAACAGTTAAAAAGCCCCACAAAAAACCCCACCCTGATTGCATAAGCTCATTTTGTATTTTTTACAGCAGAAATGACTTTTGAATTAGGCCCTGATGCTCAAAGATTCTTCATCTTATAGAGAAATTATAGTGCAGACTTCACAGAAAAAGAGAGGAACCTGGAAGTCCCAGAGATATTAGAGATGCCTCCTATAAAGCTCAGTGCTCAGATAAGATTGCCTAAAACGATCCTCCAGCACTAGGTGGTCTCTCACAATATTCTTCAGGGTAGAATTTGTTATACTACTTTAAGGGGCATTCTCTGCATTTCTGTATGTGGAGAGACAAACCCAATACAGTATAATGCTGCATAACAAAGTTTTGTTTCATTTATATTTTGTACTTTATATTTTATATTAATTTACACTTCAGATTAGAGTTTTTAAGTTTTATTACATTTAAGCTTTGCTTTATTTTGTATTTTAATGCATTTAGATTTTGTATACAGTAGTAATTTCAAAAATTCTGAATATGCTTTGAAAGGTTCTGTGATACTTAAACAAATTATGATTATACTTTGCATATTTCTATGCTTGTTTAAAGAAATTA
Organism: Bombina bombina; assembly: GCF_027579735.1. Taxonomy (NCBI): domain Eukaryota; kingdom Metazoa; phylum Chordata; class Amphibia; order Anura; family Bombinatoridae; genus Bombina; species Bombina bombina. Next base: position 149,278,532 of record NC_069499.1, on the reverse strand, counting down.
AATTGCATTTTTATTTGCCCTATTATAAAATACAACTGACAGCTTCAGAAAATATGAAGGACACGAGAGTTCCCTGGGCTGAACAGAGGAGTTCCCAAAAAAATATTCAAAGCTCTCTCTAAATTCTGATGAAATGCTGTAAGCATTTTATACAATCTGGTCTGACTGATTTATCTAGAACGCAGTTTGCAGGTGAAGCTTGCTCACAATTCACAATACACTTATTTAAAAATTCACAACTCACGTATGCAACTGTTTTAAAATTAATGTATACTAAACTAGAGGCAAATGCAAGTTAAATTGTAGTGTAAACATTTCAGTTTAGTTTGAATTTGCTGCAAAAAAGACTTTATATCAATCCTAAATGTTCTTCCCTATGAAATTCTGTATCCCACAGAGCCTCATATCTCATCTTTTTGGGACTTCCAGGTTCCACTCTTTCTCTTAAAGCATTTAGAGGGTTCTGCTCCTTTAAATCCTGAAAATATGTGCAGTCCCTAATCAGAAGCTAACTCACAGTAGCTTATTGCTGCTCCTCAGCCTACCTAAATATGCTGTTCAACAAAGGTTACCAAAAGAATGTTGGCATGTGTATGCTATTTACCTACAGGCATAATTAAAAAGGTAATTGTTAACTGTGAACACAGCTAGAGCCAATTGGTGCTTGAAAATATATGTCTCTTGTCATTGACTCACCTGATTTGTTCAGCTCTCTCCCAATAGCACATTGCAGATCTTTCAACAAAGGATATAAAGTGAATTGAAGCAAACTTGATAATAGAAGTAAATTGGAATTTTTTTTTAAATTGTATGCTCTATTTGCATAATGACATAAAAAATGCCCCTTTAATAAGCATTTTCTCTAATTATGGGTTAGATTATGAGTGAAGTGTTATTTCCACTCGTATTATGATTTTAAAGTAAAAAGTTAGCATACAAGCGGAAACCCGACACGCGCAAAAAGTGGAACTTCAAATATGACGACCACATTAAGGTATTCTCCCATAGACTTCAAAGGAGCACGCAAACTGGAAAAATCTTTAACACCCATAATTGCTTGCTAACCCAATGGCATTTATTCAAATGCGCTAAACCCAACATTATTTATTCATAATATATATATATATGATAATGTTTGGTGAAATGTATATCTATACCTAGATGATAGATAGATAGATAATTAGGTATATATATATATATATATATATATATATATATATATATATATATATATTACTGTGCAAAAGTCTTAGGCCACCATTAGATTTGTTGTTTTAGCAAAGTTTTTATGACCATCCATATATATTTTTCAGTCTCTATATTAGGATACAAACAGAATATACAGGAAATATGTACACATAATATAAAAAACACAATTTGCAGAACAAAATGGCTTCTTCAGGCAAAAGTTTGTATTTAGTGTGATCCCTCTTGGCACTAAACACATCTTGAACTCTTTTGGGGAGATTGTCCTGAAGTTTTCTGATATATTATACAAGGTTTCTTTCAGCACTTCCCAGGATTCTTGCTGTCTCTTTTTTTTCTTTCTTTGTCTAGTTAATCCTATATTGCCTCTATAGTATTCAGGTCTTAAATCGTGTGATGAATTAAAACCTGTCTGTACTTTTCAGCATTCAGGATCCCATCAATTTGGACAATATTTCTAAAACCACTGGTAGAAATGCAGCCCCAAACCAGGACAGACCCTCCACCATGTTTCACTAAAGGCCACAAGCACTCATTCTTCCATCTTTTTCCAAATCTTCTTCTCACATGTTGTCGACGATTGGACAAACACATTTCAAACTTTGATTTGTCACTCCATAATACTCTTTTCAACTGATCTTCATTCCAAGCTTTGTGAGCTTTAGCATATCTTAGCCTTTTCACCCTGTTCCCCTTTCTGAAAAAGTGGTTTCATGGCTGCTACCCTTCCACAAAGACCCTTCCACAAAGACCATTCCTGATCAAACTTCTTCGGTCAACTTAGCATCCTGATGAAGCTGCCAGATGCTGAGCCAGGTCCTTGCTGAACTTCTTCCAGTCTCTCAAAGAAGAAACTCTGAGAAATTTCTCAGCAGAGTTTGAAAGTTTTCTTAACCTTCCAGTCCTTTTTTTTGTCCTTGACCTCTGCTGATTCTTCAAATTTCTTTATAACAGCTTGAATACCACATCTTGAGTATCCAGTTTGCTGATTTCCCTTTGAGAGTGGCCCTGCTGATGCATAAGTATATCTGTAAAATTCTGCAGAAAAACAAAGGCCTAGATTTGGAGTTCGGCGTTAGCCGTGAAAACCAGCGTTAGAGGCTCCTAACGCGGGTTTCTTACGCACTCCGGTATTTAGAGTTTATTTACCGCCACTCAAAATACACCTAACGCTCACCTTTCTACCGCCACCTCAGACCCAGTAGTAAACATATACCGACAAAAAAAACATCCACGAATCACAAAACAAATATTACACAAAGTACACTTACACTCATACAAACACTACACTATCTTTATTTTTCATATTTATTTTGTTTTCGGTAAAATACAAAGGATTAAAGTTGCGAGATCTCGGGTGTTTGAAAAAAATCCACAAAAATCCATTTTCCCATTGACTTACATGGACATACGGGAAAAGACCCTCATATACCTACATCTAACTAATAACATTATCACAAACATACACTCATCGATGCATACAAACAATATACACCACATGACATACACAAAATATTTATTTATTACAAAAAGAACACGATTTAGTTACTTTTTCACACAAGCTCATGACGTCACTCCCTTTACGAGGAAAACCAGTCTTAGAAAAAAAAATTAGAAATCTTTAGAGCCTCCATTGACTTCTATTGGGAAGACGTGCTCGTGCACGCAAAACCCTCATTTCCCTAACGCACGCAAATAGCGTAGACTGAAAAACTCCAAATACCAGCGCTAGAAAATACATGATTTCATGCGTTAGACACAGCTATGATAAATAGATCAAGAAATGACTATTTCCCTATGGTGGACTTATGGTTTTTAATTATTAAATATTCACAACACCATAAATTTGTTTCACACTTTTAGATTACATCAACTACAAATCCACATCACTAGTAACACATTATTATTTCAATAAAATTACATTTAAAATTAAAATAAAATTCAATACACATTTCTGGATTCACAAACACTACACAATGGGAAACACCTCTCATTTACCTTTATTATTGCATTTCAGTTATTCAACTCATATGCTTGCAGCAACTGCATATTTACATAGGCTTAACACATAATCACTCATGGATGCACATATATTACTTTTAACATTCACTCATACATGTGCATTCAAATGATGGTGGACAAACACATTACATTCTCTACAGGAATCACAAAACACAACATATGGATTTGACGGTACTTGTAACATCATTATTCCATCACAATAAACCATTAGGAATTACCTACAAAAAATACATCATTACACCAGATTACAGATGTCACTTTATGGGAAGGAACAACAATGCCAGACCGCTATATAGAAGTCAGCATATGTGGGACACAATCACAATATATACGTACATGTACATAACACGTATCACCCATCACGCAACCACAAAGCACACATTTAGATTTTATTCAGCACACAATAACAATGTAGCACAATACAACAACACAATGAGGATTTCACAACTACATAGGCAGGTTAATAATATCATGACGTCATTAGAAGATTCAACCATACACATCACAGATTCACCACTGTACCGCCCCTTTAGGAACTTTAACACTCAATACTACAATAAAACATATACGTAAACCACACTTTTGAACAGCATTATTATGGAGATTTCAATGGGACAATTAAGAAATATTGTCAGATCGCAAATCAATTATATATACAATACTACAGATGGCAGCCGGAAGTTATTCAGTATTAGTGCCATTTTTATGGCACGCATACAATATTGTCAGATATAAAATCACTTATATATATAATACTACAGATGACAGCCGGAAGTTATTCAGTATTAGTGCCATTTGAATGGGACGCATACAATATTGACAGCTCGGCAATCACTTATATATACAATACTACAGATGGCAGACGGGAAGTTCTGAATTATTATTGCGATTTGAAAGGGACGCGTACAATATTGACATCTCGGCAATCACTTATATATACAATACTACAGATGACAGCCGAAAGTTATTCAGTATTAGTGCCATTTTAATGGGACGCATACAATATTGACAGCTCGGCAATCACTTATATACACAATACTACAGATGGCAGACGGGAAGTTCGGAATTATTATTGCGATTTGAATGGGACGCATACAATATTGACAGCTCGGCAATCACTTATATATACAATACTACAGATGGCAGACGGGAAGTTCGGAATTATTATTGCGATTTGAAAGGGACGCATACAATATTGACTGCTCGGCAATCACTTATATATACAATACTACAGATGGCAGACGGGAAGTTCGGAATTATTATTGCGATTTTAAAGGGACGCATACAATATTGACAGCTCGCCAATCACTTATATATACAATACTACAGATGTCAGCCGGAAGTTATTCAGTATTATTGCGATTTTAAAGGGATGCATACAATATTGACATCTCACCAATCACTTATATATACAATACTACAGATGGCAGATGTTACTTTATCGTTTACAAACAATGTTGCAGCAACATTGATCGATCACATTATACACAACTATGCACTTTCATTCATGTTAGCCTGGACATGTGCTTGTTACTATAACATCGCGTTTAAGAAATATTGATTACGCATATGAACATGCACTGTATGTGTGATATTTGACACTTTCACATTGAGATTTATTGGCGGAAAACAACATTTCAGCCAAAAAAATACAACGCCCACTTTGAAAGCATTCGCGCCGCTCACATACAAACAGGTGAATACAATCAGCAATCATTACAAACTCAATACCATTGGACTAATCGTACTATAAATCCCCCAAACAACATGGCCAAAGCATCACTTGTGATCCACATCAGATCAAGTGCTTACCTTGTTACGCTGTTTTGAAAGATGGATGACGATGACATGGTAGACGCTGCTGGTGCTGCTATTGGCGAACTAGCTGTTGGTCGAATCAGGCAGCCTCGGCGGCTCAGACCGAGACGAAGGGGTCGTCTGGTTCGAGGTCCTCGTGTCTACAGGGTGAGACCCACCTTGGAAAACATGAGCGACTTTGAGGTTTTTGATAAGTATCGGCTCGATCGCGAACAGCTCATTGGCCTTTACGATCTTCTTAAACCTCATTTTGAGCCACGTATACAAATAAGGACTGCTGTTCCCCCCATGAGTAAGATGCTAAGCTGTCTATACGTCCTGGCCTCCGGGAGTTTTCAATCCGGAGAACTGTACATGCATGGCCTGGCTCAAGGTACATTCTCTGTGGTGTTTGATAACTTTCTGGACGCCATGGTAAGTATCAGTAAGCATTACATAGGATTCCCACAGAATGATGGTGATTGGAGGCGCCTGAAGCGGGAATTCTTTGATATTGCTCAATTGCCCAATGTCTTGGGAGCCATAGATTGCGCTGCGTGCTCCAATTGATGACTTGCCCTTCAGAAATCGCAAACATTTTCATAGCCTCAACGTGCAGTATGTTTGTGACGCACGGATGAGGATTATGCATGTGTATGCGAATTTTGGAGGGGCTTGTCATGATGCCCGCATCCTCTCTCTGTCGTCCCTGTGGAGCCAGTTTGAGGAAAGACAAATGCCCCCTGGTTATCTCGTTGGACAGTATTTGTGCTCAACATGGTTAATTATTTTGACAATTGCCCCTGTATTTTTTAACTGTTAGCGTCATGTTCAGCTATAGGATTAAATTTAACCATTTGTTATTTACCGACGCTAATGTCTAGTTTTATTTAAATGCAGATATGTAGCATGTCTTACCTTAAGTGTTCAGATAGAGAATGCAATGTAACCATGTAGTTAGCATTTTACACAAGGTTTTTTTTCAGAACAATACGCATATGTAGCATGTCTTAGCTGAAATGGGAAGATATTATCTCATGCAATTTAACCCTGTCATTGTCTCTTTCTGCTAATGTCTAGTTTTATTTAAATGCAGATATGTAGCATGTCTTACCTTAAGTGTTCAGATAGAGAATGCAATGTAACCATGTAGTTAGCATTTTACACAAGGTTTTTTTTCAGAACAATACGCATATGTAGCATGTCTTAGCTGAAATGGGAAGATATTATCTCATGCAATTTAACCCTGTCATTGTCTCTTTCTGCTAATGTCTAGTTTTATTTAAATGCAGATATGTAGCATGTCTTACCTTAAGTGTTCAGATAGAGAATGCAATGTAACCATGTAGTTAGCATTTTACACAAGGTTTTTTTTTCAGAACAATACGCATATGTAGCATGTCTTAGCTGAAATGGGAAGATATTATCTCATGCAATTTAACCCTGTCATTGTCTCTTTCTGCTAATGTCTAGTTTTATTTAAATGCAGATATGTAGCATGTCTTACCTTAAGTGTTCAGATAGAGAATGCAATGTAACCATGTAGTTAGCATTTTACACAAGGTTTTTTTTCAGAACAATACGCATATGTAGCATGTCTTAGCTGAAATGGGAAGATATTATCTCATGCAATTTAACCCTGTCATTGTCTCTTTCTGCTAATGTCTAGTTTTATTTAAATGCAGATATGTAGCATGTCTTACCTTAAGTGTTCAGAGAGAGAATGCAATGTAACCATGTAGTTAGCATTTTACACAAGGTTTGTTTTCAGAACAATACGCATATGTAACATGTCTTAGCTGAAATGGGAAGATATTATCTCATGCAATTTAACCCTGTCATTGTCTCTTTCTGCTAATGTCTAGTTTTATTTAAATGCAGATATGTAGCATGTCTTACCTTAAGTGTTCAGAGAGAGAATGCAATGTAACCATGTAGTTAGCATTTTACACAAGGTTTGTTTTCAGAACAATACGCATATGTAGCATGTCTTAGCTGAAATGGGAAGATACAGAATAATATAGAAATTTATTTTTTGGATGTTTCTGACAACTTTTAATATGGATTATCGTTTTTAAAAATAAAAATGTATGCAACAATATACTAGTTTAAGTATTCTGTTTGAATTATGTTCTGTTCAAAATTTATAGGTGATTCTGGGTACATGAGCCGGCCTTGGCTCATTACCCCCTTGCGTAGCCCGACTGATGTGTCTGAGGAGCGCTACAATAGGGCTCATAAGAGAACCAGGGCGGTGGTTGAAAGGATGTTCGGGCTCCTAAAGATGAGATTCAGGTGCCTGGACCGTTCTGGAGGAGCACTCCAGTACAACCCAAAGAAGGTGGCTAAGATCGTTGTAGCCTGTAGCGTCCTGCATAATATTGCACAGCGGGCTGGGATGCTGCAGGCCGTCCCGGTGGACAGAGACCTCCTCAGAGATGAGGAGGATGATCCTGTTCTAGAGGGGGAATTCCAGGACGAGGGACTTGATGTCAGAGCAGAAGTCATCAACCGCCACTTTAGACGGTAAAGAATAGAAGTTACACTAGAGTATTTTCAATAGATGTGAACTCTATGGAAATGACAAGTAGAGAATTGTGCAAACATGTTAGTATTGATCAAATGTTAGAATAATTTTTAATTTTCATAATATAGGTGATGCTCTGGGCATTGGGTCCTATAGCGAGTCTTTGCCACCTGGTTTTTAAAGAGGACATCAGATGGTAAGTAGAAATGTATGGACTGTTGCTGGCATGATTTGTACACAAATACATCATATGGCATACATTTTCAAAAATAGATTTTTGTTTACACATTACTTAAAATGTACATAATCAGAAAGGGATACTCTAGAATGACTATGGTTCAATGTCACACAGAGGTTTTTTCTGCTCAATATGACTCATCTTCACACTTGATAGAAAATAACACAGGTTCATACACAGGCTTAGTAAGCTAGTGACAGATATTTATTATGAAATGGGGGGTGGGAGAGGGGTACAGAACTGATTCACACACTTGTATGAATTTTTTTGATAAAATTTCTTACATTAGGGAGATGACTTAATCTAAAGACTGAAAGGGAACAATTTGAAGCCTGACAGTGAAGATTGCCCAGACTGACAGTGGGGAAAAAGCCAAGATTGAAATTGAAGTATACCAATGGGATCATGTCTGGCATTATCTTTCAATTCTGCTGACCTTGAAAACCATACAAAGACATGTTCACATGGTAAGTGCAAACTATTTGATAGAATAAGGCTGTGGAGACATCCTATTGGAGACACTTAGATGATTTTCTATTTTGTAGATGGTATTTCCCAGTCCTCTATTTAATGAACTGATGAATAAGACACCTATTGAAGATCAACTGTTTACCCCTGAATTGACTTTCAAAGACCATGCATTGTCCAGGTTGGTGTACCAATGCATGCTAGTGAAGACTGTAGAATATTAGTAGCTTACATACATTAGTCATATTTAGTTGTTAATTAGATATTTATGGATCACAATCAGACACTTAGATGATTGTACTTTTTTAGATGGTATTTCCCAGTCCTCTATTTAATGAACTGATGAATAAGACACCTATTGAAGATCAACTGTTTACCCCTGAATTGACTTTCAAAGACCATGCATTGTCCAGGTTGGTGTACCAATGCATGCTAGTGAAGACTGTAGAATATTAGTAGCTTACATACATTAGTCATATTTAGTAGTTAATTAGATATTTATGGATCACAATCAGACACTTAGATGATTGTACTTTTTTAGATGGTATTTCCCAGTCCTCTATTTAATGAACTGATGAATAAGACACCTATTGAAGATCAACTGTTTACCCCTGAATTGACTTTCAAAGACCATGCATTGTCCAGGTTGGTGTACCAATGCATGCTAGTGAAGACTGTAGAATATTAGTAGCTTACATACATTAGTCATATTTAGTTGTTAATTAGATATTTATGGATCACAATCAGACACTTAGATGATTGTACTTTTTTAGATGGTATTTCCCAGTCCTCTATTTAATGAACTGATGAATAAGACACCTATTGAAGATCAACTGTTTACCCCTGAATTGACTTTCAAAGACCATGCATTGTCCAGGTTGGTGTACCAATGCATGCTAGTGAAGACTGTAGAATATTAGTAGCTTACATACATTAGTCATATTTAGTTGTTAATTAGATATTTATGGATCACAATCAGACACTTAGATGATTGTACTTTTTTAGATGGTATTTCCCAGTCCTCTATTTAATGAACTGATGAATAAGACACCTATTGAAGATCAACTGTTTACCCCTGAATTGACTTTCAAAGACCATGCATTATCCAGGTTGGTGCATGCTAGTTAAGAATCACATGAAGAATGTTGATTATTGTTAGCTTACATACATTAGTCATACTTATTTCATCATTAGATATTTAGGGATCACAATCAGAAAAAGGAATACATATTATAGTTGATATAGAGGTATTTGAATGGACATGAAATATTAGATTTATGTTCAGCATACATATATTGTTGAAATGTGATATACATTATTATGTATAATTTGAATTTTGGATATTTAAATAGAATTTTTAATCAACAATATAATGGTGTATGTATTTCATTAATTTTAAATCAATTTAATTATTATCTTTAAAAAATGTTGATCAAAGTTAGAGCATAGACACCATATGATTTTAAATGTATTTTATGAATATTTGACAACGTGTGTATTAACTTTGTTCCATTTTTATTATTTGTCATTTCAGATTGGCATCTGATGACTTCCAGGAATATTTAATTATTTTCTATTAAATATATTTTTACATGTTAATACTAAACATTTTATTATTAAATACATTATTTTGAACAGATTCTACTAAATATCAATATAATCTGTAAATAAATAAAACTTGGACTCCCATGACTGGTAGTTGGCTATTTGACAAGCACATGCATAAGATAAAATAATGCATTAATATTAGAAAATAAAATGCTTCCGAGAATATTAAAATATATTTTATAACATTAATTGGGGAGTCAGATTCTTCAATGCTTTTATATTGAAAATGTATATATTAAAATTATTTAGGATATGTAGTAAAATTTTAATTGTTTTAACATTTAATAAGGTGAAGTGGTTCAATTACATGAAAGTGACAGTGTTGTTGAATGTAAAAATAATTGTATAAGATCATGTATCTTCCTTAGGTATCTCAAAACATTATTTGAAAAATTATTTAAATTATTACATTTATAAATGGTAGGTCATTTAACTTGATATTTTTCAAAAATTAGTTATTGGATGCCAGGTTAATCTATGTAATTTTCTAGTGGAGTCATTTAACTATACTTAGTAATATTATGTATTTATTACAATCTTACCTCTTGGGTTAGACATCAAATATCTATATAGAATGTAAATTCCCCTTTTGTTTATTTTGTCAATGTTAAATCAAAATACAAAATGTTTGGGTCCTTAAAGGGACATTCACAAAGTATATTTTGTATAGATTTTTAAAAATATCATACAAGAATTTAAACATATTTAGAAAGTACTATAGAATTACATTCAGTCTTTAAATATACTTGTTAAAATAAAAAAAACAATGCACATATCTTAGTCAATGATATAAGGCATCTATATGCAAACAACAATCAGCATCAAAATAGCCTATGTAGAGATGTATTTAATCCAAGAATATATATAATTACAATATAATGATTGAATAACAAAACATATTAAGTTGTTCAAATATAAGAATATTATACAAAATGCATACATAACATATAGCTTAATGTCCCTCTACGCTGAAGGCTAAAAAAGACCTCATTTAATAAATATATTTCAGTCAGTGTGTAAAACAATCTAGAAGTTAATCTAAATTTGCTTTACTCATATGTTAGACTCATTTAGCAAAAGGAAGGTGCCCAGGTTTATGATATTTTAAGCATTATTGTGAAATGTTTATTTAAAGGGACATGAACTCAAAATATACTTAAAGGTAGACAGTTAAAAAATTAATGATTTATACATTCTGAATGAGTATTCTATTTGAATCAACTTTAAAACTTGTCTCATATTATGAATGCTCATTGTGATGTTGCTATCATTACTTTAAAAATAAGGCAGTAAATAGCTAATTTATTTGCTTCAGTACTCTGGACAGAACTTGATTGTTTGGAATAATTGATGCAACAATCGTCAAGGACAACCCAGGTTTTTATTAAACAATTGTCCGTAATAAAAAATATCATTATTGATTTGCAAAGAAACATAACAAGATAACTGTTAACATTTGATAATCGGATTAAATAATAAAGTTGATTAACATTTCATGCTCAATCACCAATGCTAAATTTGTTTGGACAGTGTCCCTTTAAGAGATTTAAAGAGTGTATTTACTTATCTTCCTATCTTGACATACTTTGCTTGAAAAGCATATCGAGATCGGCTCAGTAGATGAAGATTGGTGGATGCACAGAGATGCCTTATGTGATTGTCTCAACCATGTGCATTTAAATTTCTTCTGTTGAGGATATATAAATACTAAGGGAAAATGATTTACATTTTAAAGTCTAAACAATCTTCTATCTCTACAGATCATTTGATACAATTGTTTGTAATGTCTCTTTAAAACTAAAGACGCCATTGCACAATAACATACATGAGCACTTCAGACAAATACAAGCTCGAGGTTTATTTGCGAATAACAAAGCTGTAGTTTAATATTTATAAACAGATTATCCAAGTTACTGACATTCTAACCTGAATTTTAACATTAATAAATATTGCGTGGGAAACGCATCTTGAAACACCAGATTAGCATCTTTAAACATTACAGTCTAATGTCACGCAATAGCACACAATCAATGTGCATTATAAAGACATTTAATAGAGCAATGTCAATACTTCACAATAAATGTATTTAAAGAACAATAAAGACATACAATATGAAATGTGTATTTGTATTAAAGAAACAGACCGTTATTAAACCGAGAAATGTCTACAACATTAATAATGTGACAGTATTAGATTTTAAAGAGTATTTAATCATTAATATTTAACGGATCACGGATATTAAATCTGCGTCACACATATCCGCATGACAGGCCCATGAGTTACAAATAAGTCTACATGAAAAATGAAGTAACAGCACCACCAAGCGGTATGTGTAAGGAAGTTACTAAGATATGAAACATTAAGGAACGGCCAATCAGAGTTCATCACACAAACACAACTTGAGTCAGGATGGTCTCACAGACATTATAACAATATTTCTAACTTTTATCCAATCAGATGTACAGATAAATTGTCCCATGGTGCATCTCATGTTTACTTCACCATATAAAAGTCCATTACACGTTGCCATCTTTGTCAGTTCTCTAATGCCTGCAGGCAGTGTTATATATTAATATTATTATAATATATTTAGTAGCCAACCGAGCAGGCATGTCAGTTCCCAGGTTCACCAAGGAGGAGAGCGCTGCACTGGTCCACGCCGTCAAGGACTTTTATCCCCAGCTGTTTGGGAACAAGAGGAGGTTGACAGATGCGCCTGTTAAGAAGGCCCTCTGGGAGTCTATCACCAATGCGGTTAGATTGGTGTGTGACGTCCAGAGGACCCAGGATCAGATCATGAGGAGATTCGGAGATATGAGGTTGCGTTTATCGAAAAAAGTAAACCTCATAAGGGACTGGGTACAAGCCCGTAAAAGAGGGGGCCAAAGAAAGGCCCCGCGGAAACTGTACCTACTCCCTTATGAGGTGACTTTATGCGAGCTCCTCAATCTCCGGGTCCCCAAAAGATTTAGATCCTCGCCATCCTCGGCCTCCTCTTCTTCCCTCCCAGCTGCGGGATCTGAAAGTCCTGACGCGGGGGACAGGGCAGATGCTTCTCCGTCCGGTGGCCTGGGAGGAGATGATAGAGAATCTGAACCAGGTAATTATCCAACTTCATATAATATCTTTTTTTTTTTTTTATAATCAAAAAATGTGTATATAGTCAGATACTAAACCTATACAGATCTCACAACATACACTATGATGTTTAGATATCTGATTTTAGATTATTGACACATGAAATAGGAATGATGTTTCTTGCGCTCTACAGAATATGTGTCACAGAGCGGAAATGTAATTTCTCATCCACGTTAACATGGGTTTGCGGAAAGTGGCATTGCTTTATACATGTTGTTCAAATGACGGATGCGTAATTCCGCTTGGAATCATTGCGCAATGATCGCGAAAATGGCATTTCTCATCCACGTTAACATGGGTTTGCGGAAAGTGGCATTGCTTTATACATGTTGTTCAAATGACGGATGCGTAATTCCGCTTGGAATCATTGCGCAATGATCGCGAAAATGGCATTTCTCATCCACGTTAACATGGGTTTGCGGAAAGTGGCATTGCTTTATACATGTTGTTAAAAATTAAATGGGAATTCTTAGATTAGTGAAGAATACAGTATTCTTATTTTAAATATTATAGCTAATAAAAAACGAATAATACAAATAAATTATAACATATGGCCATCAATTGATGATTATGTAATAACAAGCAGATATTCTTAAAGATACAGTAAACAACACAACTGATTGAAAATAAGAGTCCAGGATATATTTATAATTAATTTAATTGAGGAAACAATTAACTCATGGGACTACCAAAGGATTAATATTTTTCAATTGATTTGTTATTAATGTAAATTTTTTAAACATGGCATGATTAGTATTAATGATATGCAATCCTCATTTAATATATTACAGATATGGATGTGGCTGCTGGATCCTCAAGCCAGGGCTTGTCACAGTATGGTATGTCTCTTTTTAATTGACATTTGTCTTAGAAACATGGACTGAACATTACATACTAAATACACATTGTTCAATATTTATATGTAATGTCTATTTAATAGATGAAAATTAAATAATTATTCGGATATCCTTAAATAACATATTAGATTTTAATTGCATGCTCAATACCATTCATGACATCAACATATGGAGTAGATAATTCATTAACAACAACATTGTGGAATCAATTTAATTTTAGATTAAAGGGATACTGAGCTACAATTATTAATATTGTCATTCAGATACAGTATGCAATATTAATAAACATAAAAATATAATACTATCATCATATGTGACATATTCTATTGCTAAATGTATTTTAAAATAAAGAAAGTACGTTTATGTGCATCTAAATTTTGGTTGACCAACCTGGGTTTTTATTGATGATTGGTGGATACCTTCAACAAACAATATTTATTGAATCCAATATTCCTTATCTGCCTTTAAGATTAATATCGAGCAACATTCTAATTATAATAGGAGTCAATGTTAAATCATTTTTAACAGTTTGAACATAGAAATCAATTATTTAAATTAATCATGTCAGTGTCCCTTTAAGACAAAATAGATTCATTCATCTTTACATTCTTTTTATTAAAAACTATTGATATATAAATCACATTCTCTGTTGGAGTTACTTTATAGATATCTGCATACTCTAACAGCACCATGATTACATATTTGTAATAATCAATTTTGTTTTGTATTGTGATAAATATGTGTTGTATCCTAAACAAGATTACTGTACATTGCAAAAATGGCTCGATGTGACACATGTGTTTGTTTAGATTTGTCAACAGATGCTCCTCAATATGTGGTTTGTGTGTATTCTTGTAACTTCTTAAGGACATATGACGGAATTATTCCGTCATAAAACAATTGAGCAAAGTGAAAGCTGTGTCCTTAAAGGGTTAAGAACATTGATCATTGGGTATATTTAGATATGCAATAGCAGCATCTGAGATGAATTTGATGTCTAATGTAGTCTGACATTAAACATATGTTCAATACAGATATTTTTACAGAATCCCCTTGATTCAATCAAGCATTTTCTGGTGTAATGACTGCTCTATTCTTCACATTTTAAAGTTGATTAATGTTAAAATTCTAGACAGATGTGATTTAGTGATATCCCAAATGTGTTTAATAATATATATCTATATCATTCATAGAGAGAGTTGGTGTGGTGAGCCCACAGGAATCCAGCAGTGACATAGAGCCGCCTTTGCGGTCTCCTGGTAAGTCCATTGACTCATTTATATGTAATTGAAGGTGTATTGCTAATCAATATTATGATCATGATTCTGATGAAGCATAACATTATAAAAATTCAAAATATTTATCTTCTGATTATATATTAATTTATTTTTCATATTGAACGATTAATAATTTCAACTTTATTAGTCTACACATTTGTTATTCATAAGATGTATAACATATGTTTGTTTCCATTTGATTTTTTGACAACAGTCATCAAGTGATACACACATGAGAAATCTTAAATGTTCTATGTACTATGCTTTTATGAATTTAACATTAATACAAACAATACATTAAAATTCATATTCATTGACAATAACAAATCTATTGTCATTTGTATGCTCCATCAAAATGATGTAAATCATAACTTTGTGTGTGTATATCTTTAATGCAACATTGATGTGCGTATTTGAGCAACAGTAACATATGTTATAATATCTGATCTTAACGTGTACACAACATGTTATGTTTTACAGAGATTGATGTCACATGTGGGACGGAGGAGGAAGAGGCTGCCTTGGAGTCTGATGGTATGTGAAATATATCTATCATGTTTCCAACATGTTTCTTTTTTGGAAATCATTTTATTGAAGACATTAAAAGTCTACAGATTTTGCCCTTTAAAAAGGAATATTATTTGTCTGTTCAAATACACTACTGCCCCCTTTCTATATCAGGCAGCATGAAAATCTGCTTGTATATTTATTTTTAAAAATTTATAATTCATGCCATCATTATGTCACATGCATATTCCATGCCAAAACACAATAATAAGGTTCAAATTGTACAGACAGTCATTGATATTCATCTGAGTGCCTATATACATACCATATCCTCATTTCATAATTGTTTAAAAATTCAAACACACTTCGAAGTATATTGAAAACATAATCAATTTGAAATGCGTTGATTTGATGTCAGGATGTATGAGATGTTAATATATTTTCTTTACATTTTCAGATGGATCCACCACTTCTGGTCATCTGGTTTCCGCCCCTGCCCAGTCACAGACCCCTCCCCATGCACACACCCATGACCATGGCCACACCCCTGCACAGACCCAGAGCCCTTCCCATGACCAAACTCATGACCATGCCCAGACCACTGCCAGCCCTTCCCATATTTCATATCCTGTCCCTCCCAAAAAACGCCCATACACCCCCCTTCGCCGCTCTCCCCGTATTCTGGCCCGTACAGCTGCCCAGACCCAAACTCCCCACTCCCCAGCTGTACGGCCTACCCCGGAGCGGCAGCTCACCACTCCCCAAGCCATTCACATCCCTCCCCAAGCCAATCCCATCCCTCCCCCCTGTCTCAACCTTCATTGTCCTGGGTGTCAGATTGTCCTTCCCAGGCACAGCTGTAAGTATCATTCTAAATACACTTTATAAGATACTTAAAGGTACAGTGAAGTTAAATTGGTTAAATTGTGATTCAAATCCAGCATGCAATGTTAATCAAATTTATAATTTAATACTCTTATGAATTATTCGTCATTCTCTTGATATATTTTTTGAAAAAAAGTAATTCCTATAATTAGTTTAAACAATAAAATAAATCTGGCCATCATTTCTTTATTGTTGGATGAATGTATCCATCAACCAGCATGCACAAACAAAGTTGATAAACAAATATTGGCTTCCATAAAAAGCAACATTCTTGCATTCAAAATATAGCTTGAGAATTAAAACATATAATGAATATGTGTAATTTATAAAGATTTGTCATGTCATGCTCTATCTGAATCAGTCCATTAAATATTTAGGTTCAGTGTCCCTTTAATTGGATATCACTACATATACCAAACACCACTACTTGGATCCAAAATTTTATGTACAAATGTGGATACATTATCTCTTGTCTAACCCAGTGGGAATGTAATTTCTTCTGGTTGCTATGTTTACACAGCTTGTCCTCAATGCAAAAATGTTTAAGGATAGGTGTGCCTACCACAGTCTAAATTTAATTTTTAAATTGCTGATGTAAGTACAATGTAAATCCTTTAACAAGATTTGATACACTCAAGCTGTATAAGTGGATCATCTAAAACCAATTAAAGGGGACAACATGTTTGAGAAACATGTCCCTTTTAATGATTTCTGTCTGTCTGAATAACCTAATTCATGTGTAAAGAATAAATGTAAACTAATTTATGTAAAGAATTATTTGTCTTTATGATGACAATGTATGTATTAAAATGTTTTAGTCTGTTGTGTAATTATCCTTAATATTTAATTTTATTTTATTTTAGGCTGTGACTCAGCATGGCTCATGCTAGAAGGGATAGCAAGAGTAGAGCAGGCCGTGTTGAGGAACGCAGCTGTCCTGAGAGGGATGAACGACACCATGCAGGCCCAGCTCCGGGTTCAGGACTTGACTCTGCGTGAAATTATGCGATTACGTTCAAGGCCTGAATCTGGAGCTGGACATGCACAGGACAATGAAGAGGATGACCAGTAAGTGGAGGATCTGGATATGCTCCATGGTGGCAGATAAGAATCCTCTGTCCACATGTTGAATTTGTATTTTTATTGTTGCCATTTGGCCTTTTTTTCTGTTTATTGTTGTGCCTGTTGCACTCTTTTACCTTGTCATATGTCTCCAATGGGGCTATGCTGGCCCTTGGCAACTCTCTTCATGGACTGTGATGCACTGTGTTACCTTGCCATGTGTCTCCAATGGGGCTATGCTGGCCCTTGGCAACTCTCTTCATGGACTGTGATGCACTGTGTTACCTTGCCATGTGTCTCCAATGGGGCTATGCTGGCTCTTGGCAACTCTCTTCATGGACTGTGATGCACTGTGTTACCTTGCCATGTGTCTCCAATGGGGCTATGCTGGCCCTTGGCAACTCTCTTCATGGACTGTGATGCACTGTGTTACCTTGTCATATGTCTCCAATGGGGCTATGCTGGCCCTTGGCAACTCTCTTCATGGACTGTGATGCACTGTGTTACCTTGTCATATGTCTCCAATGGGGCTATGCTGGCCCTTGGCAACTCTCTTCATGGACTGTGATGCACTGTGTTACCTTGGCATGTGTCTCCAATGGGGCTATGCTGGCCCTTGGCAACTCTCTTCATGGACTGTGATGCACTGTGTTACCTTGCCATGTGTCTCCAATGGGGCTATGCTGGCTCTTGGCAACTCTCTTCATGGACTGTGATGCACTGTGTTACCTTGCCATGTGTCTCCAATGGGGCTATGCTGGCCCTTGGCAACTCTCTTCATGGACTGTGATGCACTGTGTTACCTTGTCATATGTCTCCAATGGGGCTATGCTGGCCCTTGGCAACTCTCTTCATGGACTGTGATGCACTGTGTTACCTTGCCATGTGTCTCCAATGGGGCTATGCTGGCCCTTGGCAACTCTCTTCATGGACTGTGATGCACTGTGTTACCTTGCCATGTGTCTCCAATGGGGCTATGCTGGCCCTTGGCAACTCTCTTCATGGACTGTGATGCACTGTGTTACCTTGTCATATGGCTCATATATTCCTTATTTTTACAAGATTATTTATAAACGTTGTGTATGTTTTCTTACATACTAATAAAATACATTTTATTTCACAAATCTTTGTCCTCATTCTTCCTGTTATTTTTTGAAAGCTCTAGTTTATGTTGTTGATCCTTAAAGGGACCTACCAAATATATTTGTTATAATGAAATCATATATGTAAGACAATAGTAAATGACTTTAAGATTAACATCTCCAATGTAATCTTATTATTTGTCTTTATATTATTTTCTCTTAGCTCTATCATTGCCTGATTATGATTAGCAGAGTAATTTCTTTATATATGTATATATAGATTGGTATTTGTGTATATATGTATATTTAAATGTTCAGATCCATGTGTGTATTTAGAAACTCTGCATGAATTGATGCACCTTTACCAAATGATCTGAGTATTGATACAATGATATAATCCCTGTAAAGTCTTCATTTTATTGAAATAGTATTGACTATGTGTATGCTCTTTTTAAAAACAAAATAATGTCCCTTTAAGTGATGTTGATCACAATTGTTAATGAATGTATTTCCATTTGTAAAGCATTTTTGTCCTTTTTACAAGAACAAGGACATATAATTTTATTAATAAACAATCTTATTGTAATGTTGACAGCACCTGTATTTCATTTTCAAATCTATATTATTGTAAAAGTATAACCAAATAAATCTCTGTGTGTAATGCAAATAATTTAGATGATGAATATTAGTTAACTAATATGTTAACAAAATACATCTCCTCCCATATATGGCTATAGGTAGGCTGACAATAATTAAACTTGAATAAATGACACGTTTAATCAATACATGTATAACTATTGTTATTCAACAACAATCCAAACATATCTTAAAACATCAATGGCATATGTATTTCTCATGTGTATCTTTTAAATGTTAAAGATATACACCATAGCTATAGTTCAAGGGACAGTCAAGTCCGAAAAGATGATTCAGGATTTGTTGTCATTCCTAGATAGCAATCTACACACATACTAGTTCCTAAAATATAAATACGTTTCTTAGTGATATGCCAAGATGTCACTGAGTCCTTGTATTGTCTGCGGTTTTTCATCGATCTCGGATGCGCCATGTTGCTTAAGACGTCACCTGCCAGGCTGTCCAATGATTCCTTGTATTGACTGACGTTCTTACGTGATCAGGAATATGCCTTTTATTGGATTGCGTTTTGACGCGATCAAGGATGCGCCTTTTTTTTTGGGCGTTCTTACGTGATCAATAATGTGCCTTTCATTGGATGGCGTTCTTACGTGATCAAGGAAGCGCCATGTTAAGACGGCACATGTAAAGGTAAAAAAACGTCTGATTGGATTACGTAGTCCCGCAATATTTGTGCACGTTAAAAACGTTTGTGACTGCATCCAATTTTAAAAAGCTTGCGAATATGTATTATTTGCATCATGTTACATTGTTGACCCGTAGCTGATAAAGACCACCACATTCTCTTTTGCTGTATGTCTGGTTGAATCAACGAACGAAAGAAAAATGTTTTCATGCATAGGATATTTCTAGGCAAGTGCAAATCTCTACAGTCCATGTTTAATATGTTTGTCAACAATATGTTCCTTTTTCTGAAAAAATTAATGTTGTGTTTAATGTTGAATATATCTAATTAATAAATATGCGCTATTGTGTTTGAATAAAGTAATCAATATGCATTTATCTTTATCATATGCTAAATATATGATGCCGACTTCTTCTAAATGTAATTTCGTTGTATATTTTATTAAAGGTTCATTAGACACTCACATTATAAATCAAAAGCTTGGATTTTGTCTCTAGTTAGATAGTCCATTGTTTAACCAATACGTTTATTTTTTCTTCTGTTCTAAGAAAATGTAAGTAATTTTCTTACTCCTCGCAAAGCCTCTGAGTTTCATGTGAGTACCATCTCCAGCTTTCTCCAGTTTGTGTAAAGGGTCTTTTCATATGTTAATGATGGGGTATTGTGTTGTTTTACGGTTGTAATGGGGGTTCATCTATATTTTCAATATAGCTAACCCTATTTTATTTTCAAGTGTTTGAAGCTTTTTAATATTGATATCAGTATATGTTAATCTTGTTGTTTGTAGTAGTGTCTATTACATACAGTTATGTTAAAAATATAGGATACTGTCCCTTGAATGCAAATGTTGTTTTTTGTATCATGTATGAGATCCACATAGTTTAATCTTCAAATATATTATTGTTAGCATATTTTCACCCCCCCCCACTCCTAAAAGGACTTTAAACCATATTCATTGTTAAAAAAAAATGTCTTTACAATAAAATATTAACACAATAATGTCTCTTAAAGAAAATAGACTTTATTTAACACGTCAATATAAATGTGATTTCAATATTTTTTTTTTTGACAAAGTACATGTAGATATACCAACAAGCTTTAAATATGTGTTAGCATATGTAATGTTGTTAAAGGGACAGTTTAGAAAAAATATAATGTTTTTTCATCATTCTAAAAGTCAATTATGTAATATCAAGGATATCAAATGTTTCTCAACAATTGAACATTTGTCTGGGTTTCTTTAAATTTGCTATCTAAACCTATGAGGTTGGTGTGCTCATTTCTTCGATCTTGAAGAGTGCTTGTAATCATTATACAATTTGAGCACTAGAGGGCATTTTGATAGCATTTGTATATGTAAAACTTTGTGCTCATACAGCATATTATTGACCATGTATTGATCATTGATATCTAAAATGTTGTTATGTATGAACAACAAATAAGTGGTCATTTTTCATAGTCATAGATACAAGGGTAAGCACATAAGTCACACATGTATTTCTCCATGTTTTGTTGTTTCAAACTTTATAATGCGTAATACAGTGTTTTCTTTGTAATCAATAATTTTCTGACTGTCCCTTTAAGCTGTGTTATTGGCATTCAAACAGTAATATGCCATCATGGATAATTGTTATGGTAATTTAGTTAGCGATTCGGGAAACAGTTTGGACATCACATCACAGAAACCAATCAATATCATGAACAAGGATAGGTATGTGATGATGTGGTTTTCACACACTTATAACCCACACTCTGCAAACAATCTGCCTCCATGGACCCGGTCCCATAGAAGTCGATTATATACAGAGTGTGGTCCACAAGTGTATGAAAACCACATCATCACATACCTATCCATTACACATTAAATTAAAAAAAGCAGTGAAGATGAAAAAAAATACTTACTTCCTCTTCCTTCCCCTCTTCCCACGGGGCTGAGGCTCTGGGAGAGGCAACTGCCGACTCCGAAGAGTCCTCCTTGGAGCTGTTGTGGGAGGAGTGGAAGGAAGAGTACTGGGACGACCAAGGTGAGGAGTAGATGGCTGGGGAGGAGAAGATGGATGAGGAGGAGAAGATGGCTGAGGAGGATGAGTAGATGGCTGAGGAGGAGGAGGAGTAGATGGCTGAGGAGGAGGAGTAGATGGCTGAGGAGGATGAGATGGGCCGGCAGGAGGAGATGGCCCAGCAGCAAGAGGCCCAGCAACAAGAGGCACAGCAACAGGAGGTAGACCAGCATGCGCCTCCCGGAAAAAAGTGAACATTTCTTGATGAAGCTGAAATATTCTGGTTTGGCCTTCTTCTATTCGATTCAGTATGTTGATGATTTCATTTTGTCCTTGAATAATTTGATTTTGGCCATCAAGTATTCTGTGTCGTCCTTCTATATTTTCTATCCGGGAGGTACGCATCTGGTCTATGTACTCCAGTAGAACCCGCACCTCCGCTATTTCCTCTTGTTGTGCTTGTTGAACCCGTGCACGGCGGGGTGCCCGTGCACGGCGGAGTGCGGGTCTTTGAGGGACCTCGGGTTCCGCGGGTTCCGCGGGATCCTCCTGTGCTTCCGGGGCCTCTTCATCAGCTCCCGTGCGCTGTTCGTCACGGGGGGCCTCTTCCCTCCGAAGTGGAAATTCCTCACCACCACTCTCATCCCGGGGAGATGCAGGAGGCTGTGCTGCCTCGTCCCCAGACTCTGTATATAAAAAAAAAAAAAATAAATAAAGAAATGTATATATTAGCATATTTGCAAATAAAGGTTTAAATGACTTAGCTTACGATACAATTACAAATGCAGAATCATTAATCCACTTTGAAATCTAACAAACAATCAATACTATTTCCGCTTTTTCTAAACCGTGTTTGTGATATCTGTGGTCAATGTGAATGTTTTTGCGTTTTTTTCCGTCTGTTTAAATGCACACCTAACCTATAGCCTAGATACTGATGTAACCGCAAAGTAATAGAATGCGTGTAAACAACGTTATAGCATTAATCTGATCCTTAACACATGAAACCCAATGTTTTATCTTTCATGATTTAGAAGCATACATTTTGTATCAACTTTCGAATGTACTTTTCTTATCTAATTCGCTTAATTCTCTGGATATTCTTTGCTGAAAAGCATATCTAAATATGCTTATAAGATGCTGATTGTTAGCTGAATATAGCTGCCTCCTGTGATTGTTTCACCGTGTGCATGGCTATTTCTTCATTAAAATATATCTCAAGAATGAATCAAATTAGGTAATATAAGTACATTTGAATGTTTTGTCAAATTGTATTCGCTACCTCAATCATGAAAGTAAATGTTTGCGTATAGTGTCCCTTGAAATACATTTGTATGTGAAATTATTGTTCAATGAGCTTACCGTCAGATGAGAGTGGCAGGTTCCCGGTATCGATTCCTCCGATACCGACTACTTCCACCTTGGAGATGCTGGGCCGCAACATTTCCTCCCATCGGCAGTACTCCATTTCAATGGCAGGGCCGCCACCGGTCCCTGCGGCATGTCGGGCCTCCAGGCTTAACTTTTTTTTCAGTTCAAGTTTACAGTCCCGGTACCGATGTTTGATAGAATCCATATCTCGGTTCCGGCCACCCACTGCATTGACTGCATTCCTGATCTCGTTCCAGAGCCTCCTCCTGTCAGTCGGGGTGGTCTTTTGGTGCTGCAGCATCCTATGCCTGGCCATATAGGCCTCTACGAGGGCCTCCTTCTCCTCCATCGTAAACCTCGCCTCCCTAGTCGCCTTGGCCTTCCCCTGTGACGATGCCCTCTGTTTCCCGGACTGTGAAGCCCTACTCTGACCGCCACTGGGCCCAGCCACTTGGTCATCTTGAACCAAGTGGCTGGGTCCACCCACCGCTTCCACCCCCGCTTCCTGCCCCCCTTCCTGCCCCCCTTCCTGCCCTGTTCCTCTCCCCCTCCCTCTACTCCCCCCTCTACCTGTCCCCTGCCTGGCCTCCATCTCTTCCCTAAACTAAACCCCAAATAATCAAACAAAAAGTGAGTGTGATGAAATTAAAGGGGGTCAAAATAAAGAACTAAAAAGACAAAAAAGGTGCTTAAAGTGTGAGAGGGATGTAAAAAACAAAGAGGGTAAGGAGTATTTAAATAAACGAAAAGAATAAGACTAAAAGGAGGATATGTAAACTAAATGTAACTAGGGGATGGGTATGGGATGGGTATGGGGTATGGGATAAGAGTAAATGGGATGAAAGGGAATGGGACTACAAGGAATGGGGTATGGAGTGTAGTATGAGGGGGTAGGGGGTATGGAGTGTATGTAGTGTTATTGATAAGTGTATGTATGTATTGAATGTGTTTGCGTGTAAATGTGTTAAGTGTACAGAAAAATCACTCGCTCGCTAACTCACACTACTTCTAATTCTCACTAACAAACACTCCCACTAACACTCACTAACTACCACTAACTGACGCTCCCACTAGCAACTCTCACTAATAACTCCCACTAACTCACTCACGCTCCCACTAACAGACTCTCTCCCACTCCCACTAACTCCCACTAACTCACTCACTCTCTCACGCTAACACTACCAACTGACTCTCTCATGCTAACACTAACTCACTCTCAAAAATTCTCAAACTCTCTATTCTTAAACCTCCAATCTCCAAAGACCCAACAGCAACACAGTCAAAGAAGCCATGCTTGTGTGGTGCTTATATACCCTGTGTAAATGTTTAATGATGTCCCAATTTCCGTTGTAAATAGTGTTCAGGTGTGCTTTATTAGCAATTAATATTATTGCAATGTGTATTGTGTGTGAATTTGCGCATGCTCATTTAGAGTTGGTATTTGTGGAATGTGTAGAATGCGATGATGTCATAGTGTTCGTTTTAGCTTTCATTGTCCAAAAGTATTCTTTTTAAATGTGATTTTGCGATGGTGTGTTCTTCGTGAAGTGTTGTATATGTATGTTTGTCATAATATATAGTGATATTGAATGCGAATTTGTTTCGAGTGTATGTATATCTTTTTTAATCCTTGTTGTTATTTTGCGATTTTCCGCATCCTAAAGTATATGCGTATTCCCCGTATAAAATTTTATTAAAACATCCCCCGCTTGTGAATGTGTAATGCTTGTGTGCTTTGTTGATTGATTGTTGTTGTGACATTTGCGGCGTGTTATTGTTGTGCATGATGTGGTATGCGTCATATGACCGAGCTGTACGTATTCTCGCGAGATCGAGTGTTAGGTGAAAAAAGCAATTTTTTGCCTTTCCCATTGATCTCTATGGGAGACTGTCTAACGCGGGCAGTATTACGCGTGTGACATACACGCGTTAGGAGCATCGTTAGATGGTCTTATTTTAACTCTAAATACCTGAGTCAAACAATGACGTGCGTTAGACATAAACACGCGTGGCGTTAACAACCCATCTACCGCCGAACTCCAAATCTAGGCCAAAGAGAGGTAACACAATGGCCTACTACCACCGACACAGAGGATGTTGGTTTAATAAGCTGAAATAATACTCACAAGCGTTGCACACCCTCAGGTGTCTGTAAAATTATGTGATCTTTGGCATTCTGAATTAATTGATAGGTTTGCAAGTTGGTCTTATTAGCCAGCTTTCAATGAATTAAACTCATACCACATGTGTATGTAATGATCAAGCATGTTTTGCACAAACCTGGTGTCATAGATCTTTTTTACAGCAGTCATTTTGACATGAATCATAGGACAAATACAGGTGTTAGCAATGACATTACTTAGGGTTCGATTCTATTTAGGTTTACGAGAGCCAGGTTCCTGCTATTGCTCAAGTGTAAAGGTAGGTCTCACTAAATACTTGCCACTTTAGCTTATAGAAGCAGTTTTTTCTGATTTTTTTTCTGTTATTTTATACTGCATACAAATATCCTGTATTTTCTGGTTATATTCTAATATGGAGTTTGAAAAATAGTAATATATGGCCATGTTATATATTTTAGATTACAATATTAATTATGGCTATCTCAGCTGTAACCTCCAATGTATTTGTATTATTTTTCTGTAGTTCTAATCAGGTGATATCTTTTTAAACACTGCAAATTATATTTGTGGAGTAAAGAGGATTCAGTTTGGAAAAATATATACAGATTTATTAAACATTAAACAAGATACTATCAAGCGAAATACCATATAATTATACACAAAACAAACTCTCTGATACAATATGAAATAAAATATGCTACCACACTTTCGGCTAGATTTAGAGTTTTGTCGGTAAGGACCCGCGTAGCTAACGCTGGCTTTTTTCTGGCCGCACCATAAAAATAACTCTGGTATTGAGAGTCCACATAAAGGCTGCGTTAGGCTCCAAAAAAGGAGCGTAGAGCATATTTAACGCAGCTTCAACTCTCGATACCAGAGTTGCTTACGGACGCGGCCAGCCTAAAAAACGTGCTCGTGCATGATTCCCCCATAGGAAACAATGGGGCTGTTTGAGCTGAAAAAAAACCTAACACCTGCAAAAAAGCCGCGTTCAGCTCCTAACGCAGCCCCATTGTTTGCTATGGGGAAACACTTCCTACGTCTGCACCTAACACTCTAACATGTACCCCGAGTCTAAACACCCCTAGCCTTACACTTATTAACCCCTAATCTGCCGCCCCCGCTATCGCTGACCCCTGCATATTATTATTAACCCCTAATCTGCCGCTCCGTAAACCGCCGCTACTTACATTATCCTTATGTACCCCTAATCTGCTGCCCCTAACACCGCCGACCCCTATATTATATTTATTAACCCCTAATCTGCCCCCCACAACGTCGCCTCCACCTGCCTACATTTATTAACCCCTAATCCGCCTCACTAACCCTATAATAAATAGTATTAACCCCTAATCTGCCCTCCCTAACATCGCCAACACCTAACTTCAATTATTAACCCTTAATCTGCCGACCGGAGCTCACCGCTATTCTAATAAATGTATTAACCCCTAAATCTAAGTCTAACCCTAACACTAACACCCCCCTAACTTAAATATAATTTAAATCTAACGAAATTAATTAACTCTTATTAAATAAATTATTCCTATTTAAAGCTAAATACTTACCTGTAAAATAAATCCTAATATAGCTACAATATAAATTATAATTATATTATAGCTATTTTAGGATTAATATTTATTTTACAGGTAACTTTGTATTTATTTTAACCAGGTACAATAGCTATTAAATAGTTAAGAACTATTTAATAGCTAAAATAGTTAAAATAATTACAAAATTACCTGTAAAATAAATCCTAACCTAAGTTACAATTAAACCTAACACTATACTATCATTAAATTAATTAAATAAAATACCTACAATTACCTACAATTAAACCTAACACTACACTATCAATACATTAATTAAATACAATACCTACAAATAACTACAATGAAATAAACTAACTAAAGTACAAAAAATAAAAAAGAACTAAGTTACAAAAAATAAAAAAACATTTACAAACATAAGAAAAACATTACAACAATTTTAAACTAATTACACCTACTCTAAGCCCCCTAATAAAATAACAAAGACCCCCAAAATAAAAAATGCCCTACCCTATTCTAAATTACTAAAGTTCAAAGCTCTTTTACCTTACCAGCCCTGAACAGGGCCCTTTGCGGGGCATGCCCCAAGAAGTTCAGCTCTTTTGTCTGTAAAAAAAACACATACAATACCCCCCCCCCAACATTACAACCCACCACCCACATACCCCTAATCTAACCCAAACCCCACTTAAATAAACCTAACACTAAGCCCCTGAAGATCTTCCTACCTTGTCTTCACCTCACCGGGTATCACCGATCGGTCCTGGCTCCAAAATCTTTATCCAACCCAAGCGGGGGATGGCGATCCATCATCCAGTGGCTGAAGAGGTCCAGAAGAGGCTCCAAAGTCTTCATCCTATCTGGGAAGAAGAGTAGATCTGGACCGGCAACCATCATCTTCCAAGCGGCATCTTCTATCTTCATCCGATGAGGACTGGCTCCATCCTGAAGACCTCCACCGTGGACCCATCTTCATCCGGCGACGTCCAACTGAAGAATGACGGTTCCTTTAAGGGATGTCATCCAAGATGGCGTCCCTCGAATTCTGATTGGCTGATGGAATCAGCCAATCAGAATCAAGTTCAATCCGATTGGCTGATCCAATCAGCCAATTAGATTGAGCTTGCATTCTATTGGCTGATCGGAACAGCCAATAGAATGCGAGCTCAATCTGATTGGCTGATTGGATCAGCCAATCGGATTGAACTTGATTCTGATTGGCTGATTCCATCAGCCAATCAGAATATTCCTACCTTAATTCCAATTGGCTGATAGAATCCTATCAGCCAATCGGAATTCAAGGGACGCCATCTTGGATGACGTCCCTTAAAGGAACTGTCATTCTTCAGTTGGACGTCGCCGGATGAAGATGGGTCCGCGGTGGAGGTCTTCAGGATGGAGCCGGTCCTCATCGGATGAAGATAGAAGATGCCGCTTGGAAGATGATGGTTGCCGGTCCGGATCTACCCTTCTTCCCGGATAGGATGAAGACTTTGGAGCCAGGACCGATCGGTGATACCCGGTGAGGTGAAGACAAGGTAGGATGATCTTCAGGGGCTTAGTGTTAGGTTTATTTAAGGGGGGTTTGGGTTAGATTAGGGGTATGTGGGTGGTGGGTTGTAATGTTGGGGGGGGTATTGTATGTTTTTTTTACAGGCAAAAGAGCTGAACTTCTTGGGGCATGCCCCGCAAAGGGCCCTGTTCAGGGCTGGTAAGGTAAAAGAGCTTTGAACTTTAGTAATTTAGAATAGGGTAGGGCATTTTTTATTTTGGGGGTCTTTGTTATTTTATTAGGGGGCTAGAGTAGGTGTAATTAGTTTAAAATTGTTGTAATATTTTTCTTATGTTTGTAAATATTTTTTTATTTTTTGTAACTTAGTTCTTTTTTATTTTTTGTACTTTAGTTAGTTTATTTCATTGTAGTTATTTGTAGGTATTGTATTTAATTAATGTATTGATAGTGTAGTGTTAGGTTTAATTGTAGGTAATTGTAGGTATTTTATTTAATTAATTTAATGATAGTATAGTGTTAGGTTTAATTGTAACTTAGGTTAGGATTTATTTTACAGGTAATTTTGTAATTATTTTAACTATTTTAGCTATTAAATAGTTCTTAACTATTTAATAGCTATTGTACCTGGTTAAAATAAATACAAAGTTACCTGTAAAATAAATATTAATCCTAAAATAGCTATAATATAATTATAATTTATATTGTAGCTATATTAGGA
The DNA here is from genome assembly GCF_027579735.1 of Bombina bombina. NCBI lineage: Eukaryota > Metazoa > Chordata > Amphibia > Anura > Bombinatoridae > Bombina > Bombina bombina. Next base: position 149,249,304 of record NC_069499.1, on the reverse strand, counting down.
TTTATTTTACAGGTAAGTATTTAGCTTTAAATAGGAATAATTTATTTAATAAGAGTTAATTAATTTCGTTAGATTTAAATTATATTTAAGTTAGGGGGGTGTTAGTGTTAGGGTTAGACTTAGCTTTAGGGGTTAATACATTTATTAGAATAGCAGTGAGCTCCGTTCGGCAGATTAGGGGTTAATAATTGAAGTTAGGTGTTGGCGATGTTAGGGAGGGCAGATTAGGGGTTAATACTATTTATTATAGGGTTAGTGAGGCGGATTAGGGGTTAATAACTTTATTATAGTAGCGGTGCGGTCGGTTCGGCAGATTAGGGGTTAATAAGTGTAGGCAGGTGGAGGCGACGTTGAGGGGGGCAGATTAGGGGTTAATAAATATAATATAGGGGTCGGCGGTGTTAGGGTCAGCAGATTAGGGGTACATAAGGATAACTTAAGTAGCGGCGCTTTGCGGTCGGCAGATTAGGGGTTAATTATTGTAGGTAGCTGGCTGCGACGTTGTGGGGGGCAGGTTAGGGGTTAATAAATATAATATAGGGGTCGGCGGTGTTAGGGGCAGCAGATTAGGGGTACATAAGGATAACATAGGTGGCGGTCGGCAGATTAGGGGTTAAAAAAATTGAATCGAGTGGCGGCGATGTGGGGGGGCCTCGGTTTAGGGGTACATAGGTAGTTTATGGGTGTTAGTGTACTTTAGAGTACAGTAGTTAAGAGCTTTTTGAACCGGCGTTAGCCCAGAAAGCTCTTAACTACTGACTTTTTTCTGCGGCTGGAGTTTTGTCGTTAGAATTCTAACGCTCACTTCAGACACGACTCTAAATACCGGAGTTAGAAAAATCCCATTGAAAAGATAGGATACGCAATTGACGTAAGGAGATCTGCGGTATGGAAAAGTCGCGGCTGAAAAGTGAGCGTTAGACCCTTTTTTGAGTGACTCCAAATACCGGAGGTAGCCTAAAACCAGCATTAGGAGCCTCTAACGCTGGTTTTGACGGCTACCGCCAAACTCCAAATATAGGCCTATGTTTTGATCCTATTTGTACAAATCTTAATAGAGAAGTCTATAACAAGGTAAAATAAATCAGCATGAACCAATTATGCAATATGTGTTGCTAACAATGGTTATTTAATACAATCTTAGCCAAATATTACTATTAAAATTATATTCGGATACTTAGCATTTTATAGCAATTAATCAGATTCAGAAGGTATGGCTATAACCAGTAGACAAAATAAATAAAAAAAAAAAAAAAAACTTTTATGATGCCTCAACAAGTCTCAACCTTAGAGAGTACAATACCTCTAAAATTAAATATATTTAATTATAATGCCTTGGGCTTTCCTTACAATATGCTGAATTAAATTAACAAAATCTATAACAAAATGTCTTGTATTGTTAGGTGAATTAGATTCCTAGACAATATAAACCAGACTATGGGGGTAAGTACATATAAAAATTGGGCCTATAATCATCTAATACAAATCTTAATACGGACCTTAAATGCAACAACTGCTTAAATATAAGTAAAGACTTTTTATAATTCCCCAAATGTTTGCTCCTCCAAGCCATGGGTTATAACTAGTCAAGCTGTGTGTTTCCCCTGCATCCGGTCCCACAAAATCTCTTAGTCCGCAGAAAAAAACAGGCAATAATTTCTAAGGATATAAAAAATATGAGATGGGTACAACCAAGATTCAAAAGTTCATTTTCAGGGAGAAAAAAATATTTGGACAGAGTATCCACCCTTCTTGTATGCAACCCAGAGTGTCCTGTGAATGCGCAGTGACCCAATTTATCCTGAACTATAACTCCGCCCTAATCTCTAACAGCCATTCACAGATGTGTGAGGCTCTGTAGTGCTGTGATTGGATGAATACTAATTAACTTTTGGGAATAATTCACCCAATGTTAAGTATAGCTGGTTGTACTTTTACTAATTCACCACAAGATGGCGATGGTGAGTTGTGCTATAAAATTGAACAAATTCTTACATTTATCCTTCTTAGAATTCATTTTTCATATATCATACACACACACACACACACACACACACATATATATATGTATATCTATATATATATATATATATATATATATATATATATATATATATATATATATATATATATATATATATATATATATATATACACACACACACATATATATATATATATATATATATATATATATATATATATAAAGCAAAGTCCTGTGTAGGAATGCACACCATATATTTAGTAGCAGCTGCCAGGGTGCAATGTCAAAACAGTATGTACTATACAAGAAAGGCAGCACTCACTGGTCATTTGTAAGTAAAATTTAGCTTTTAATAATAAAAAAAGTTAAAATCTTGGGAAAAACATGACGTTTTGATGCCTAACTGGCATCTTTTTCAAATGTCCCAAAAGGTAAATCCAAAGTGGTCACACCAGCTATGTGGTGTTCCCCAGGAGAGCATAAAACTTCTGGCTGAATGTGTTATATTTATACAAGTCATATCTGACATTGAGGCTGTGTTCAGCTGTGGATAATCACTTGCAAATCTGATCAGCTGGTTCCGTTCCCACCCACAAGCTTTATACTTCATTGCGCTGTTGGTTGAGCAACTGCATGGCTAATTTGCATATGTGGGAGTGATCTGCACCGGAGTAGTGTCCAATGATCTTGCAATGTTTTCAGGCGTCATCATACATGCCCACTTGTCTCTGCTGTGAGCGAAACTTCCCCAAAACAAAGGGATATTAGCCTGTGACTTATGAACTGCTTCTGGCACAATGATGCCGTATCTTTCACACAGGTTGGTGAGGGGTCACCTTTGTCAATCAACGTAGAAGCTGCATGTTCACCTTGGCGCATGATGTACTGAACATTGTACTGGGATGTTATAAACATTCAAAAGTTGTAGTGAGGAGATCAAATGTCCCACCTATAGCGGGTACACCCTTGCATTTATTCATAAAGCAACAGCTAATGCAGGAATATCAGGAAATATTGATGGGGTGTAATACACATTCAATCTATTCAAATCAGACAACACGAATGCCCCACTTGTAGCGGGTACATCCCTATTGGTTAATATGAAGCTCCCATGCAAGATTAGCAGAAAATGCTTGATAGAGCACACAATCCAGCAACAAGTGGGGGGGGGGGGGTGATGTTAAATAAATGACATCTAATAACACATTAGCCAAGTAGCAAAGGAAGAGAAAAAATGTAGAGAAGAAAAAATGAAAAAAATGAAAAAAATAATAAAAAAATAAAAAAATGAAAAAAAGTTAATAACATAGTAGAAGCTGGAACAATGTACAAATTCAAAAAGTGTCCATTTTGTAATCCAATGATAGAAACATTTTGTGCATTTGTATTCATTCATTAGTGGATCATTTTTATCCAATGAACGGCCCAAAGTCCAATTTAATGTTTAATCCTTTAGGAGAGACAGTCTCCAACATGTAGATCCATCTTGACTCTAGTCTAAGTAACATATTGTTGCGGTCTCCCCCCCTTTTTGGAATAGGTAGATGATCAATAATCATGCAGCGTAGACTGGAGATGCTATGTTTCTGTGTAGCAAAGTGTCGGGCAACTGGGAGATCAGATGTTCCATTCTTCAGTGCCTCCCTAATGGAGCATCTGTGATTCGCCATTCTATCTTTGAAAGGGGTGGTCGTTTTCCCCACATAGACCAGACAACAGGGGCAAATTAGGATATATATGACATATGAGCTGTTACAATTCAGACGGTAACAAATGGTATATCTTTTATTCTTTTGTGGATGTTGAAAAGAATCTCCAACTAGAAGCCAGCAGCAGCGAGTTTCTGTCAGTGCTCTTAGTGTATAAAGATGTATCAAATCTAATGTGTTTTTCAGTTCGGACTTTAAAAATATTTAAATCCAAAAAGTGTATTTGTTCATGATCACATTCCATTTTGAACTTAATAGGGCCTTTGATCTGATTAACATGTTCTACCCATAGTATCAAGTCCTGTTCACTGCCACACCAAATCAAAAACAAGTCATCTATGTATCTAGTGTACATCAGGATGTTGGGATGTGTGTAGGGTTGCATAATATGATGCTCATACCAGAGCATAAAGATATTGGCATAGACAGGGGCCATGTTCGAGCCCATGGCTGTCCCTGCTATCTGCAAATAAAAATTACTTTCAAAAGAGAAATAATTTTTAGTTAAGCAATGTTCCATAAGTTCCAAAAGGAACTCTAATGGAGGACCCCTATAGTCTGGGTTCCCCGTGGCCATGGATCTAACAGCCTCCAAGCCATCCAAGTGGGGGATGACAGTATAGAGGCTGTCAACGTCCATGGTCATGAGGATATCCCCATCAGTCAATAAATGAAAAGTTTGCAGTTTACGTATCATCACAGATGAATCTTGTAAATATGATTTCGAATTAGTAACTAGGGGTTGAAGGTGATGTCAATGTACTTCACTAATCCTGAGCATATAAAGTCCCTGGCGGACACAATAGGTCACCCAGGTGGGTGTGTCAGTGACTTATGTATTTTGGGTAATAGGTATAGTATTGGTGTTTTTGGAAAGTCTATGGATATAAAGTCACTTTCTTGTGTGGTAAGATATCCCATATGGAGTCCAAAATCAATGGATTTATCAACAAGTTTTTATAAGACAATGTGGGGTTAAAAGATAACCTTTTATAAGTTGAGGCATCGGAAAGTTGGCGGAGTGCCTCGAGCTTATAGTCATCGTAGTTTTGAATCACGATGGCACCCCCCTTATCAGCAGGGTGTATGGTGATTGTTGGGTCATGCATCAGTGTATCACCTATTCTGTTTTAGTTATATTTGAATAAACTGGTTTAGATTTCTTTTTAAGTCAGTTATAATCATCCTTGTAAAACTACGTATGGAGGGATTTAAAGTAGGTGGGTCAAAAGTTGATGGTTTCTTAAAGCTGTAATTACAGTCAGTTTTATTTTGATCCTTGAAAAATTCTCTGATATTTAACTGTCTTTGGAAACGGTAAATGTCAACCTCAGTCTGGAAATTATCCGGCTTAGGTGTGGGTATAAAAGACAAACCCTTGTTCAATACTTTGTTTTCATCGAAGGACAAGGGTCTAATGCTCAAATTATACACTATGTCAGTTTTTTTGTGAGTGATTTTTCTTCTTGTACCCCCCTTGTCTGATATGCCTCCTTCCAAGTTTTTGACTGACTAGTAGTAAATGAGTTTTTATTTGATGATCTAGTAGTAACCGTACCCCCTTGGGGTTGTGTGGTCCCTATCATAGTTTTACCAGAATTAGAATCACTGCCTGAGTTTTCGCAACTGCTGGTGTCTATGGTGTCAACAGTGTTCTTGATAACTCTTGTTTGTGTGCGTCGCCTAGGGATGTGTTCCCTACGTCTATCGTCACTCCCATAAACCCATTTGTACAACCTTTTTTCTCTGTAGTCTGTCTCTACTGTGCAGAGTTTTCTATTTTTAAAAGCCAGCAATTCACTATTATATTTCTTGACTATTCTATCTAATTTGGTGATCCAATTGTCAGTTGTATCATCTATTAACACCTCATAACTTTCAGCCTTAATTATCTCTATCTCAACTTGTATTTTATCCTCTAAACGGGAGACTTCCTGTATGGTGAGTAAAATTAGATCATAGGAGCATTTATTAAGGATGCAGCACCATTTTCTGCAAAATTCAGGATTAGTTCTTCCTAGTGTAGGTACATTAGCAATCATAAAGCCCCTTGGTATTAGTTTGTTTTTATAATAGTTAGACAAATAAACAGCGTGTAGGTTGTAATCAATTTTGCGTTTGTTTAAAATCAAAAGTTTGTGATAAATGTCAATAGGGATATCTCCCCTCAACTCACGCAAGTCAGTGGTGTTCAGGATCCGTGCAGCATCGTCATCAGTGAACATCAACGTGTCAGTGTTCACTTGATCATCATCTATCTGATGTATATTAACTCCTGGGGGGGAGTAACTGATTGCACCAGCTTCCATAGAAAAAATAAGGAAAAAAAATATGGAAAAAAGGCTGCTAAAAACAACAACAGCTCAAGAGAGTTTTGAGACTGAAGCAGAAAAATGCTGTCACAGTGAACAGAGCTCACACTGCTGTGTGTCTTTGGAAAACAGCTTCTATGAATTCCATAAAAGGAATGCAAAAAAAGTAATAGTCAAAAAAATGTAATGTAATAAATGCTTGGGTGCAATTTCCAAAAAATATATAAAGCAAAGTCCTGTGTAGGAATGTACACCATATATTTAGTAGCAGCTGCCAGGGTGCAATGTCAAAACAGTATGTACTATGCAAAAAAAGGAACACTCACGGGTCATTTGTAAGTAAAATTTAGCTTTTAATAATACAAAAAGTTAAAATCTTGGGAAAAACATGACGTTTCGATGCCTAACTGGCATCTTTTTCAAATGTCCCAAAAGGTAAATCCAAAGTGGTCACACCAGCTATGTGGTGTTCCCCATGAGAGCATAAAACTACTGGCTGAATGTGTTATATTTATACAAGTCATATCTGACATTGAGGCTGTGTTCAGCTATGGATAATCACTTGCAAATCTGATCAGCTGGTTCCGTTCCCACCCACAAGCTTTATACTTCATTGCGCTGTTGGTTGAGCAACTGCATGGCTAATTTGCATATGTGGGAGTGATCTGCACCGGAGTAGTGTCCAATGATCTTGCGATGTTTTCAGACGTCATCATACATGCCCACTTGTCTCTGCTGTGAGCGAAACTTCCCCAAAACAAAGGGATATTAGCCTGTGACTTATGAACTGCTTCTGGCACAACGATGCCGTATGTTTCACACAGGTTGGTGAGGGGTCACCTTTGTCAATCAACGTAGAAGCTGCTTGTTCACCTTGGCGCATGATGTACTGAACATTGTACTGGGATGTAATAAACATTCAAAAGTTGTAGTGAGGAGATCAAATGTCCCACCTATAGCGGGTACGCCCTCGCAGCTAATGCAGGAATATCAGGAAATATCGATGGGGTGTAATACACATTCGATCTATTCAAATCAGACAACACGAATGCCCCACTTGTAGCGGGTACATCCCCATTGGTTAATATGAAGCTCCCATGCAAGATTAGCAGAAAATGCTTGATAGAGCACACAATCCAGCAACAAGTGGGGGGTGGTGATGTTAAATAAATGACATATAATAACACATTAGCCAAGTAGCAAAGGAAGAGAAAAAATGTAGAGAAGAAAAAAAGAAAAAAAAAAGAAAAATAAAAAAAAATAAGGGAAAACGTTAAAAACATAGTAGAAGCTGGAACAATGAGCAAATTCAAAAAGTGTCCATTTTGTAATCCAATGATAGAAACATTTTGTGCATTTGTATTCATTCATTAGTGGATCATTTTTATCTAATGAACGGCCCAAAGTCCAATTTAATGTTTAATCCTTTAGGAGAGACGGTGTCCAACATGTAGATCCATCTGGACTCTAGTCTAAGTAACATATTGTTGCGGTCTCCCCGCCCCCCCTTTTTGGAATAGGTAGATGATCAATAATCATGCAGCGTAGACTGGAGATGCTATGTTTCTGTGTAGAAAAGTGTCGGGCAACTGGGAGATCAGATGTTCCATTCTTCAGTGCCTCCCTAATGGAGCATCTGTGATTCGCCATTCTATCTTCTACTATGTTTTTAACTTTTTTCATTTTTTTCATTTTTTCTTCTCTACATTTTTTCTCTTCCTTTGCTACTTGGCTAATATGTTATTATATGTCATTTATTTAACATCACCAACCCCCACTTGTTGCTGGATTGTGTGCTCTATCAAGCATTTTCTGCTAATCTTGCATGGGAGCTTCATTTTAACCAATGGGGATGTACCCGCTACAAGTGGGGCATTCGTGTTGTCTGATTTGAATAGATCGAATGTGTATTACACCCCATCGATATTTCCTGATATTCCTGCATTAGCTGTTGCTTTATGAATAAATGCGAGGGTGTACCCGCTATAGGTGGGACATTTAATCTCCTCACTACAACTTTTGAATGTGTATTAAATCCCAGTACAATGTTCAGTACATCATGCGCCAAGGTGAACATGCAGCTTCTACGTTGATTGACCAAGGTGACCCCTCACCAACCTGTGTGAAACATACGGCATCGTTGTGCCAGAAGCGGTTCATAAGTCACAGGCTAATATTGCTTTGTTTTGGGGAAGTTTCGCTCACAGCAGAGACAAGTGGGCGTGTATGATGACGCCTGAAAACATTGCAAGGTCATTGGACACTACTCCGGTGCAGATCACTCCCACATATGCAAATTAGCCATGCAGTTGCTCAGCCAACAGCGCAGTGAAGTATAAAGCTTGTGGGTGGGAACGGAACCAGCTGATCAGATTTGCAAGTGATTATCCACAGCTGAACACAGCCTCGATGTCAGATATGACTTGTATAAACAAAACACTTGCAGCCAGTAGTTTTATGCTCTCATGGGGAACACCACATAGCTGGTGTGACCACTTTGGATTTACCTTTTGGGACATTTGAAAAAGATGCCAGTTAGGCATCGAAACGTCATGTTTTTCCCAAGATTTTAACTTTTTGTATTATTAAAAGCTAAATTTTACTTACAAATGACCATTGAGTGCTGCCTTTTTTGCATAGTATATATATATATATATATATATATATATATATATATATATATACAGGGAGTGCAGAATTATTAGGCAAGTTGTATTTTTGAGGATTCATTTTATTATTGAACAACAACCATGTTCTCAATGAACCCAAAAAAACTCATTAATATCAAAGCTGAATAGTTTTGGAAGTAGTTTTTAGTTTGTTTTTAGTTATAGCTATTTTAGGGGGATATCTGTGTGTGCAGGTGACTATTACTGTGCATAATTATTAGGCAACTTAACAAAAAACAAATATATACCCATTTCAATTATTTATTTTTACCAGTGAAACCAATATAACATCTCAACATTCACAAATATACATTTCTGACATTCAAAAACAAAACAAAAACAAATCAGTGACCAATATAGCCACCTTTCTTTGCAAGGACACTCAAAAGCCTGCCATCCATGGATTCTGTCAGTGTTTTGATCTGTTCACCATCAACATTGCGTGCAGCAGCAACCACAGCCTCCCAGACACTGTTCAGAGAGGTGTACTGTTTTCTCTCCTTGTAAATCTCACATTTGATGATGGACCACAGGTTCTCAATGGGGTTCAGATCAGGTGAACAAGGAGGCCATGTCATTAGATTTTCTTCTTTTATACCCTTTCTTGCCAGCCACGCTGTGGAGTACTTGGACGCGTGTGATGGAGCATTGTCCTGCATGAAAATCATGTTTTTCTTGAAGGATGCAGACTTCTTCATGTACCACTGCTTGAAGAAGGTGTCTTCCAGAAACTGGCAGTAGGACTGGGAGTTGAGCTTGACTCCATCCTCAACCCGAAAAGGCCCCAAAAGCTCATCTTTGATGATACCAGCCCAAACCAGTACTCCACCTCCACCTTGCTGGCGTCTGAGTCGGACTGGAGCTCTCTGCCCTTTACCAATCCAGCCACGGGCCCATCCATCTGGCCCATCAAGACTCACTCTCATTTCATCAGTACATAAAACCTTAGAAAAATCAGTCTTGAGATATTTATTGGCCCAGTCTTGACGTTTCAGCTTGTGTGTCTTGTTCAGTGGTGGTCGTCTTTCAGTCTTTCTTACCTTGGCCATGTCTCTGAGTATTGAACACCTTGTGCTTTTGGGCACTCCAGTGATGTTGCAGCTCTGAAATATGGCCAAACTGGTGGCAAGTGGCATCTTGGCAGCTGCACGCTTGGCTTTTCTCAGTTCATGGGCAGTTATTTTGCACCTTGGTTTTTCCACACGCTTCTTGCGACCCTATTGACTATTTTGAATGAAACGCTTGATTGTTCGATGATCACGCTTCAGAAGCAGAGTGCTGCATCCCTCTGCAAGATATCTCACTATTTTTGACTTTTCTGAGCCTGTCAAGTCCTTCTTTTGACCCATTTTGCCAAAGGAAAGGAAGTTGCCTAATAATTATGCGCACCTGATATAGGGTGTTGATGTCATTAGACCACACCCCTTCTCATTACAGAGATGCACATCACCTAATATGCTTAATTGGTAGTAGGCTTTCGAGCCTATACAGCTTGGAGTAAGACAACATGCATAAAGAGGATGATGTGGTCAAAATACTCATTTGCCTAATAATTCTGCACTCCCTGTATATATATATATATATATACATACACACAGATATACACATAATTATTTATCTAATTTGTGAGCTAGACTTAAAAAATTTACCAAATATATTTAAATAAGTATACATGTCTTTATGGCTTATCATTTGTGCATTGTCTTTAAAGTTGGGCATATGGGTTTTAACATAGGGAGATAATTTATATATACATCAATCTCCATATCTTTAATTTATCTGTATACATACATGCATATACATACATCCGAAACAAATTCATTCGATTTCTTCCGAATTCGAATCGATCCGAACCGAAATTCAAATCGGTCCGAATCGATCTGAACCGAATTTTTCAAAGCTGCACATATCTACTTATAACAATTCCTTTTTATTTTAAATGGGTTTTTTTTTGTGCTAAAAATGTATAGCTAATTAATCAGGACTGTTTATAAGATTATTCATACTGATGATTAATATATAAATGTATAATGCATAAAGAATAATATTTAATTTTAATATGAAATATTTAAACAGAGATTTTTTTTCCACGCTTTATTCATTCAGAGTCTGGAGAAATCAAAATGATTGAGTCTACTGATGTTGATGTTGTCTACAATAAGCACCATCTTCCCTTGTGACACCACCTACAGAACAAGCTAATCAAACACAAGTCAACCAATCTTTATCTCAATTTCTACAGCTAGAAATTCTAGTAGAGCTACAAGAAGCAGAAAGAAACAGAAGGGAGGAGGTTCCTTTTTGGAATGATAAAGCTGCCGAGAGACTTTTCTAAGGAACAACAACTTGACTGTTGTCATGGCCAGTGGAATAAGGAAGAGTTTTTTTAACGGAATGGGTAAGAAACTAGTTTTAAAAAGACAGTTTCAAGAGTATGCAATCTTTACAATTATCATTAGTTGTATGCAGAAAAAAAAGTGTGAATGACATCTGGGTTTTCATCTAGAAGGGATATGAAACCCCAAAATGTTCTTTTGTGATTCAGATAGAGCAGACCATTTCAAAAAGTTTCCAATTTACTTCCATTATCAAATTTGCTTTGTTCCTTTTATATTCTGTGTTGAAGAGATAACTAGGTCGGCAACTGAGCACTACATGGCAGAGAGGGTGCAATAATATACATTCATCATTTTATCAGCCAGCAATGTCTCTAATGCATCTCATAAGTGATTATTATTATTTATGTAGGTTTTTTTTGTTTTTTTATCTACAACTACTACACACACAACACACAAACGCTGCTCACACACACCACACAAAGACCCAAAGTTATCAAGGTCTGTCGGATCAGGTCCGACAGACCTCGCTGAATACGGCGAGCAATACGCTCGCCGTATTCAGCATTGCACCAGCAGCTCACAAGAGTTGCTGGTGCAACGCTGCCCCCTGCAGACTCGCGGCCGCCAGCAGGGGGTGTCAATCAACCCAATCATACTCGATCGGGTTGATTTCCGGCGATGTCTGTCCGCCTGCTCAGAGCAGGCGGACAGGTTATGGAGCAGCGGTCTTTGTGACCTCTGCTTCATAACTGCTGTTTCTGGCGAGCCATTCGGAGCTTGATACATATGCCCCAAAGGCTACAATACACACACTATAAAAACACTACCAATTGCACAAACACACAATAAACATCTTACACATAAATAACCCAAACACTACACACACACATCACTTAACAGAAAAAATACACATAGCACAAAATTACGACACATAGCACACACATACTAAACACATACCACAAACCCAATGCACATAAACACAAACAATACAAACACACACCACACAATCTTTACTTACAGACACACATCATACATATATTACACACATGCCATACAAAGGCTATTGTATATAAAAACACTGCCAACTGCACAAGCACTCAATAAACCTGCTACACACAAATGAAACAAACACTACACACACATTACATCTAACAGGAAAAAATGTGCACACCATAGAAACACCATAGAAACACGGCACAAACACACACATACTGCACAAACACTATGAACACACCAAAAACCCAAATGCATACTAACACAAACCCCAAAAACACTACAAACACATATACACCACAATCACTACACACAAAACGCACACCTAAGTACATTTTTACAGTAAAAATCAAGAAATTAAAATTAAAAAATACATTTAAAGGTTATGAAGTGCACACATTTAGAAATTAGCCCACCCACTATGCACGTGCACACACACATACATACACACATGCACACAATCACACACATATTTGCTTATGCAGTAGATATAAAACTTCTACACACCCTTATGAATTTGCATGGTTTTGAAAGATAAAGACAGAAATAACAACAATGTAAAGGTCAGGCTTTTTCCATAATGTGATCTTCCAAAAAAATAATCCAGAGATAAATTCAAACATTTAATTATTAGGAACAGTTAAAAAAAACACACAAAAAAAAGGTTGCATAAGCTCCTTTTGTATTTTTTACAGCAGAAATGGCTTTTGAATTAGGCCCTGATACTCAAAGATTATTCATCTTATAATAGGCTGACCATATTGCCGCTTTAAAAAGGGACACATATGAAAAATACATATGTCAGGGCTGTTTTCAGGGCTGTTTAAAGAAATGATTTTTATAAGAACCCTCACATATGTATTTTTCATATGTGTTCCTTCTTAAAGCGGCAATATGGTCAGCCTCTTATAATGAAATTATAGTGCAGACTTCACAGAAAAAGAACGGAACCTGGAAGTCCGAGAGAAATTAGAGATGCCTTCTATAAAGATCACTGCTCAGATAAGATTGCCTAAAATGATCCTCCAGCACTGGGAGATCTCTCACAATATTCTTGAGGGCAGAATTTGTTATACTCCTCTAAGGGGCATTTGCTGCATTTCTGTATGTGGAGAGACTTTTTCAGTACAGTATAGCACTGCGTAACATAAAAGTTTTGTTACATTTATATTTTGTACTTTATATTTTATATTACTTTACACTTCAGATTGGGGTTCTTAAGTTTTATTACATTTAAGCTTTTTATTCTGTATTTTAATGCATTTAGATTATGTATACAGCAGTGATTTAACAAAATTCTGATTATGCTTTGAAAGGTTCTGTGATACTTAAACAAATTATGATAACTTTGCATATTTCTGTGTTTGTTTTAAGAAATTACATTGCATTTTTACTTGCCCTATTATAAAATAAAACTGACAGCTTCAGAAAACGTGAGCGACAGAAGAGTTCCCTGGGCTAAGCAGAGGAATTCCCAAGAAATATTCAAAGCTCTCTCTCAATTCTGATGAAATGCTGTAAGCATTTTATACAAGCTGGTCTGACTTATCTAGCACGCAGTTTGCAGGTGAAGTTTGCTTACAATTCACAATACACTTATTTAAAAATTCACAACACACTTATGTAACTGTTTTTATTTAAAATCTTTTATTGAGGCAAAAACAATAATAAAACAAATCGTTCAAGGGTTACATGCTTGTCAAGTGTCCAAAGAGAACAAAAAGAAAGAAGAAAAACACAAAAACAAAATACATATATTTGAATTTAGGCAGTTACAATTTCCTTGACTGTGCAAATACTTCAAGGGACATTCCAGTCAAAATATAAATGCACATAGATTGATTGCATATTTGAATAGAAACATATTTGCAATATACATGCATTGGCAAACATGCTTCTATTAAGAGTTAACACTGTTTTAGTGTTAACATTTTTTTCTGCACGTGCATGTGAAACATAGCTAGATATTTTCACTGCACCCACATTTTAAATAATGCAGCTGCTCAAATAATCAGTGGGGCTTGTATCATGTCAGCAATTAACAAATTGAGTCATTACCAGAAGGTACAAGCTTCTTATTCTCTCTTAACAAGTGCTGTGTTTAAAATGCTGGTGCACGGAGCATACTTAAATACACTTTTGAAACAGCTATAGCTTTTATTAGAAGCATTTGCTAATGCATATATATTACAAAATTGCTTCTGTTCAATACCGAAATGCACCCATGTGGTTTCCAATGTTGGCTGGAATATTCCTTTAATTCAACCTCATTTTAACTTATTTTGTTTAACATTGCAAGTATCAAGTAGTTGTTTTCTTTGATACCTAGGCCTGTGTCGGCCTTATCTGTCTCTAGATGACTGTTGTAAAATGGTCAGTAGTAAAAATAGTTTATGTGTAAGGGTTCTGTAGAGGATTATCTTGTTGTGATTTTATTTATTGTAGAGTGTAGGGTATTTTGTTGTTTCTCATAAGTAAGTTCTTGTCAAGTAGCCTGTTTCCCTCATGTCTCATGTCCTGTCCCTCATCCGGGTCCTGGGAGTCAAGTAGGTGGGGGGATTGGATGGTGGATGGGTGAACTTAAAGGGGGTCACGTGTGTGGGGTCAATTAAAGTAACTAATTAGGGCCTTAAATCTTTAGCATGGCAGAATTCTTTTGTAGGTTTCCCTGGGTTTCCAGATTAAGCAGTACAAATGTATTTTATTTTTAGATCTGAAGGCACCTTCTTCAATTGATTGGAGGTAATTTAAGTTGCCTATCACACCTTGCCATTTTGGGGGGAGACCCTTTTTCCAATTTCTGGCTATCATAAGTTTTGCAGATGTCAAAATATATATTAGTAGAGCCTGTTTGTCTTGGCAACATGGATATGTCTAAGCGTAAGAGGGCTGTGCTTGGTTGTATTAGGGTGGGTAGATCTAGGTCTGAACAGTTTCTGCATTTTATCCCAAAAAGATTTCAAGAGTGGTCTCCATGTTCCAGAGCCCCTCCAGCAGAGTGGTGGAAGTTTGTAATATAATTCATACATTGTGACACAGAGTAGGGCATTATTAGTCACCTTTATAGCTCCTGTACATTGTTTAGGGGTGAACTCTCATCTCCACTCCTACTCCCAGGCCAAAAACAGGAGTGGTTTTCAGGGTTAAGGTATCCTTTATTAGGCACTGATAGTGAGTAGAAAGTGTTTTTTAGAGCTGAAGGTTGGTTGTCCATCTGACCTCATATATAGTCAGGCTACGAAGACTATCTACTAGGAAACCCCATGCCCCCATCAGGGATCTCAGTCTGAAGAAGTCAAAGGATAATCTAGGTGGAATCTCTGCCTGGTGGATCAATTCAGTTTGACTAAGCAGTCTATCATTGGAGTAAAAGTCTGAAACCCGATGTAGGGTTGTGTGCCTCCAGCTAACATGATGGACATTAGGGGGGCCATGCAGAAGTCCGATTAAGAAATGGGTCGGGGAGGGGTGGGGGGCAATGGATGGACTGAGTCTGAGTTTGAACCAGGTCTCTTGGCATCCTTTAACTAAGGTGTTGGAGATGACTGGTTTATCAGAGCAGTGTGGCAGAATCCACAACAGGTTTTCCAGTTCCACATATTTAGGTAGAGAGGCCTGCTCAATGTCACGCCATCTGGAGTTGGGGAGGTTGCCTCCCCAAGCGGATACATGGGAGTTCATGTTGTTCTAATCAGCCAATAGGATTGAGCTCTCATCCTATTGGCTGATTGGAACAGCCAATACAATGAGAGCTGCTCAAATCCTATTGGCTGATTGGAACAGCTAATAGGATTTTAGCAGCTCTAATCCTATTGGCTGATTGAAATCTTTCAGCCAATAGCATGCAAGAGACGCCATGTTGGATGGCGTCACTTGCATTGAAGTTACAGTTTATGACGGTGACCATATGAAGAGGATGCTCCGCGCCAGATGTCTTTAGGATGGACCTGCTCCGCTCCGGATGGATGAAGATAGAAGATGCTGTCTGGATGAGGACTTCGCCGGCTGGATGAAGATCGAAGATGCCGCCTAGATGAAGACTTCTTGCCAGCTGGATGGATCCTTCAAGCGGGACTTCAATAACTGTAAGTGGATCTTCGGGGGTTGCTAAATGCCCTGTTAAGGGCAATGCCCATACAAATGCTCTTTTCAGGGCAATGGGGAGCTTAGGCTATTTTAGATTTTTAGTTTTTTTATTTGGGGAGGTTGGTTGGTTAGGTGGTGGGTTTTACTGTTGGGGGTGTGTTTGTATTTTTTTTTACAGGTAAAAGAGCTGAATTCTTTGGGGCAATGCTCCACAAAAGGCCCTTTTAATGGCCATTGGTAGTTTATTGTAGGCTAGGGGTTTTTTTTAATTTTGGGGTGGCTTTTTAATTTTGATAGGGCTATTAGATTAGGTGTAATTCTTTTTTATTTTTGATAATGTGGTTTTTTATTTTTCGTAATTTAGTGTGTTTTTTTTGTAACTTAGTGTTTGTTTTTTTCTGTAATTTAATACTTTTATTAATGGAGACAGAAAGAAAGGGAGCGCCTCATAGTGTAAAATCGCAAATGCAAGATAAAAAACCAAATGGAGCAAGGAACGTTGAAATGCTACTCACAAACCAGTTGGCACTACAAACTAGTGCATGCGGGCAGGCTGGCCTTTAGCAGCAGCCAGTACACTGAAAAGCAGGAGTCCGTAGAGAAGTCGGGCAGATCTGTACCAAATAATCGCTCCAAGGCAGATGTCTCAGTGTAGTGTTCCTTCCCAGCAAACAGTGAGCCGACACAAGCTGTAAAACAACCGGAATGGGCTATACCAGGTAGCCGCACGGAGAGAAGTATCTCAATGTAGGTCAGCGTGTAGAGATCACAGCAAACATCCGCTGTGGAGGTGACTCGGCTTTTTGTGGAAATCAATGTCCGATTGAAAGAACCAAAAGTTTGTAAGATCTAATATTTGCAGACATGATCAGATGTGTTTATATTTAAAAACATATATATTTAATTGAGCAATACAACACGTTTCTCGGCCTTAAAGCTCATGGCCGTTTCATCAGGTAATGTATGTGATTAAAACAACATGGATGCTTTTTAAAAACACAAATAGAACAGAATTGGTCGGAACTTCCGCCAAAAAACTGAAAACACATCTGCTTGAATAATAAAAATCACAGGTAAAGACATAGTGATTACGGTTAAAAACATATGCAACATTAAAGCTTGACAATACTAAATAAAAAATAATAATTGTAACAGAATATTCTCTACACATTGTAACAAATAATTGTACCAAAATATTCTCTACACGTTATTGAGAATACAAAGACAAGATTGCCTGTAGTGAGGACATAAAATCTGTAATAAAAAATATGTATGATATAACAGACTAACATATCGCCTGCATGCGTGAAAGAGATTTGATATGTGTATGTGTATATTTGTTATAATATTCTAAGTACCAGTATCAAACATGGAATGACCAGTAATAAGGATACAAAATCCCTGCAAAGATATATATTGCTTAATCTGTATGATAAGAGGTATAATGAACTACCTCAACTATCAGATTCATAGCTGATAAATGTGTGTATATCAAAAACATAAAATAAATTAATAATATGAATACATAGTATATGGAATATGTCTATAACTATGATGAAAATAAACCCGATGGAATATGTATCTAAAATGTTGTTACATTGCACAATCGTGAAAACAAAAACAAATACAAATGTACATATGTACCACTGACAGCACTGTGATAGGATATAGGAAAGAAGTGGGCAGGGAGAGAAGAGATATGTGTGCATGTGTCCAAGATGCCATGCTTGACAGGGGCAAAAAACTAATGAGAATACATAAAAATCTATGTATAATACGGACATGGAAAAAAGGGATTACCATAAAAGGGGATAGGACGTAGTGCTTAAAAATATATACAGCTAATATGAGTGACGAGAAATCTCAGAACAGGTGTATATTCTAATGGAGAAGTACTCTGAAATGAGTATAATAGGGTATAATGGTGTGTTTGAAAATACAACCCTTGATATGTGAAGAGGTATGATATTTGAAGAATAAAAGTAGTTGTGATAATACCAGATATACCACATAATAATGGGCAATGTGATGATATAGACTATGAGGGTATGGTATTTGCAATTGGGCAAAATGGAAACGAAATATTAAACAAATATAAATAAAAATGAAAATGAAATATCTCACCATAGGTTGGATAAGGGGAGGGAAAAAGGAAAAAATAGGACAAGGTGTGAATTTTGAAAAGTGAAGGTATATGTGAGGTGATATATGGGTAACTGTTTGATGTGAACTAGTAAATCTGAATTTATTATTGTGCCTGACGTGTATTATGCAAAAAATGGGGTTGTGTTATGTTCGGAAAGATGGTACTGGTTGAAAGAATATAAGGAAGAGGGGGGGGGGACTCTAAATGAACGCTGCTAGATCAAGGTTGGAATTTAAACCTGATGGCCATAAAGTGTTTAATTTATGAATCCAGAAGGTTTCACACTGCCTCAATTTAATAATTATATTATAATCTGTGGATGGTGGAATGTAATCTATAGGATAAAATTGAAAAATGTCAGAGTTGGCATTGTGTTTGAAAAGGCAATGTTCGGGAACGCTGTGTTTTATTTTTCTTTTTTTACAATTTTTGCAATTACGCAAGTGTTCCCCCCAGCGTGTTCTGGCTTTTCTGGAGGTACGACCCACATACAGGACCCCACATAAACAATCTAGAACATAAACAATAAAGGTCGAATTGCAATTGAAATTTTTTTTGATCTGAAAGACTTCACCAGTAATGGTGGATGAAAAAGTCTTTTTACCTGATGGTATATACTTGCATGTTTTGCACCCTTTCTTTCCACATTTGTATACTCCAATTTGACTAAGAAAATTGTTTTGGTTCTTCTGTTTCTTTTGCAAATTAAAATTGACATGTTTAACCCTTTTACTGGGTGCTAGCTTACCTCTAAGTGTTGGAGCTCTGGTGTAAACGATTTTTGGATGTTTTCCTACTAATGTCTTGAGAATAGGATCTTGGAGGACAATATGCCAATGCTTATTCATAATCTGTCTGATTAGTTTAAATTTGCTATTGTATTGTGTGATAAACATAGGATCGGTAGAAAACACTTAGAGGTAAGCTAGCACCCAGTAAAAGGGTTAAACATATCAATTTTAATTTGCAAAAGAAACAGGAGAACCAAAACAATTTTCTTAGTCAAATTGGAGTATACAAATGTGGAAAGAAAGGGTGCAAAACATGCAAGTATATACCATCAGGTAAAAAGACTTTTTCATCCACCATTACTGGTGAAGTCTTTCAGATCAAAACATTTTTCAATTGCAATTCAACCTTTATTGTTTATGTTCTAGAATGTTTATGTGGGGTCCAGTACGTGGGTCGTACCTCCAGAAAAGCCAGAACACGCTGGGGGGAACTCTTGCGTAATTGCAAAAATTGTAAAAAAAAGAAAAATCAAACACAGCGTTCCCGAACATTGCCTTTTCAAACACAATGTGAACTCTGAAATTTTTCAATTTTATCCTATAGATTACATTCCACCATCCACAGATTATAATAGAATTATTAAATTGAGGCAGCGTGAAACCTTCTGGATTCACAAATTAAACACTTTATGGCCATCAGGTTTAAATTCCAACCTTGATCTAGCAGCGTTCATTTAGAGTCCCCCCCCCTCTTCCTTATATTCTTTCAACCAGTACCATCTTTCCGAACATAACACAACCCCATTTTTTGCATTATACACGTCAGGCACAATAATAAATTCAGATTTACTAGTTCACATCAAACAGTTACCCATATATCACCTCACATATACCTTCACTTTTCAAAATTCATACCTTGTCCTATTTTTTCCTTTTTCCCTCCCCTTATCCAACCTATGGTGAGATATTTCATTTTCATTTTTATTTATATTTGTTTAATATTTCGTTTCCATTTTGCCCAATTGCAAATACCATACCCTCATAGTCTATATCATCACATTGCCCATTATTATGTGGTATATCTGGTATTATCACAACTACTTTTATTCTTCAAATATCATACCTCTTCATATATCAAGGGTCGTATTTTCAAACACACCATTATACCCTGTTATACTCATTTCAGAGTACTACTCCATTAGAATATACACCTGTTCTGAGATTTCTCGTCACTCATATTAGCTGTATATATATTTAAGCACTACGTCCTATCCCCTTTTATGGTAATCCCTTTTTTCCATGTCCGTATTATACATAGATTTTTATGTATTCTCATTAGTTTTTTTTGCCCCTGTCAAGCATGGCGTCTTGGACATATACACACCTATTTCTTCTCTCCCCGCCCACTTCTTCCCTATATCCTATTACAGTGCTGTCACTGGTACATATGTACATTTGTATTTGTTTTTGTTTTTGCGATTGTGCAATGTAACAACATTTTAGATACATATTCCATTGGGTTTATTTTCATCATAGTTATAGACATATTCCATATACTATGTATTCATATTATTAATTTATTTTATGTTTTTGATATACACACATTTATCAGCTATGAATCTGATAGTTGAGGTAGTTCATTATACCTCTTATCATACAGATTAAGCAATATATATCTTTGCAGGGATTTTGTATCCTTATTACTGGTCATTCCATGTTTGATACTGGTACTTAGAATATTATAACAAATATACACATACACATATCAAATCTCTTTCACGCATGCAGGCGATATGTTAGTTATTCAAGCAGATGTGTTTTCAGTTTTTTGGCGGAAGTTCCGACCAATTCTGTTCTATTTGTGTTTTTAAAAAGCATCCATGTTGTTTTAATCACATACATTACCTGATGAAACGGCCGTGAGCTTTAAGACCAAGAAACACGTTGTATTGCTCAATTAAATATATATGTTTTTAAATATAAACACATCTGATCAAATATTAGATCTTACAAACTTTTGGTTCTTTCAATCGGACATTGATTTCCACAAAAAGCTGAGTCACCTCCACAGCGGACGTTTGCTGTGATCTCTACACGCTGACCTACACTGAGATACTTCTCTCCGTGTGGCTACCTGGTATAGCCCATTCCGCTTGTTTTACAGCTTGTGTCGGCTCACTGTTTGCTGGGAAGGAACACTACACTGAGACATCTGCCTTGGAGCAATTATTTGGTACAGATCTGCCCGACTTCTCTACGGACTCCTGCTTGTCAGCGTACTGGCTGCTGCTAAAGGCCAGCCTGCCCGCATGCACTAGTTTGTAGTGCCAACTGGTTTGTGAGTAGCATTTCAACGTTCCTTGTTCCATTTGGTTTTTTATCTTGCAATTGCGATCTTACACTATGAGGCACTCCCTTTCTTTCTGTCTCCACTTTTAGATTACCTGACTAACCATCAGCACCGAAGAGGAGCAGCCCATCTCATTGTTTTCAACTAAAGTTTTGAACTTTTATGAGACATTTGTATGCACACATTTGGTGATTTTTGATCACAAGACTTTATTTCATTTTAAAAGGTTTCTTGCCCTGGTTTTTCCTGTGATTTCCAGGGGTTGTTTTTTATCACATCACAACCACATCTTGTTTTTTATATAGATCTTCTATTTATATAAGATTACTTTACAATACATTTTTTACACTCCCAGTGGATCATTTCACAATCTGTTAGCACAGATATTTCTGATCACGTTGTTTAGCACCTTATAATTTATCTATAATTTTCATTTTTTGGTTTTCTTATTTTAGCAGATTTTTATTGTTTTTTTACACTCAGCGCACCCTATTGTATGCCCAGGTGCATACGATTATAACACTTTTATTAATGCACTGCAGAATCTGTTGACGCTCTACAAATAACCGATAAAAATAATAATAATAATTAATTTAATTGTATATTTAATTAATTTGAGTAGGGTTAGGCTTTTTAATATGTAATTTATTTTATGTAATTGGTAGTTTAATTTATATGTAGGATAATGTTAGGGTATGTTAATTAATAGCTTAATATAGTTTATTTTAATTCTACAGGTAAGTTTAAATTTATTTGAAGATAGGGATGTTGTAATTTAATTTAAAGTTAGCGGGTTGTTAGGCTTAGGGGTTAATAGCTTAATATATTTTTTGGTGATGTGGGGGGCTGACAGTTTAGGGGTTAAACGGTTTAGTTAGTGATAGCGTAGTGATGTGGGAGGCCAGAGGTTTAGGGGTTAATATGTCTATTTAGTTTGCAGCAATTAGGGGTGTTTAGACTCAGGGTTTATGTTAGGGTGTTAGGTGTAAACGTAACTTTTTTCAACCATAGAAATCAATGGGATACCTGGCAGTATCGAACATAAGCTTTCAGTGCTTTCAGACTCCTATTAATTTCTATGGCATCCGTGGCCTCCAGGAATAGCTGTGAGTTTACCTGTTAAAAAGTTTGATAACTGGGAAAAGTGTCAGATAGAGCCGAATTGGAACATCTGTAATGACGTAAGCATTGATCTGCATCGGATTGAGATGGGCGGATCGTATGTTACGTCACAAATTTCAACTTTTGCCGGTCTGTAGGCTTTGATAACTAGGTCGGATCAAGCTCGCAATAATTACGCTGCAGAATTCTGGCATATTTGCGGTTGACAGCTTGATAGATAGGCCCATATGTGTTGAATTTCAGGTTGATTGTGTGTTTGTTTAAAGTTTGTGCCAGCTGTTAATGTTTTGTTTTGCGTGGTGGACAGTTGTTTTTAACAGATTTCTTAGAGAATGTTTTTATGTCTTTATTTAGGAAATGTGGAAGGGTGCTGTATGTGTTGAATAGATACTTCTTTTAGGAGTGTATGCATTGTCTTTGAGTTTGCTGTCATATTGTGCTTGCTGACGCGAGGTGTTTAAAGCAAACAAAGGTGGAGTATTTGCTGAGTATCTTTATTTATGCAATTTAAGTGAGTGTTTATAAGTAAGAAAATGAACCTAAAATATTTAGACAAGTTGTTAACAAAATATTTGTATTAGCAGGATGAGATCAAGGAGCTGTATACATAAAATACACTAACTAAATTTTTTTAATTTTTTTTTAGTTTTCCATACTTAGGCAAATCTGTACAGATAAAAATCCCATAGTGCACTCTCCAAAAGATTTAAGATTCAATGCAAGTAAAACTTTTAAATAAATAAATGCCTGGCGCCTAGGGGGGGGGGAAACAGGATAAAAGACTATTGTCAAGTTTGTTTAACCGCCATACTGCAGCAAAAGTTGCTGAACTATCTTTTGGATCCATTCTTTGCATTGCAAGCTGGTACCAGCCCCAGAACTGGACTCTGGGTAATCTATGACAGTTTCCTATGCTGTGTGTCTCCAGAATATAAAGACTGAGCTTCTCTTGACTGTGCCACAGCTAAATTAGGGGAGTGGATCAAAAACTTTAGGGGAGTATTGTTTTAACTTATTTACTCATATTGCTTGTTTTGTATTTCCTTCCTATTGTGTTATTTTTATTGATCATATTAGTCATATATCTTTGTCTGCTAAGAAGTATGCTTTATTTGTATTAGCAAACACCGTAGTTCCTATTGTTGCATGGCCATTTAATTATGGAGGATATTTCATGTATCACTGTGTGTTTTAGAAATAATTTGCTCATAAACAAAGTAACCTTCCAGATGTGTGTTTAAACCTTGCAGTATTTGTACCCTTTTGTATGGCCCACTAATCATAAAGAGTATGTTTGCACCTTTATAGTTGAAAGAAAATGCTGCAATATCTCAGAATATGCTCGATCCTTCACCATTGTAAAACACAGGTGCCCCCATGTTTCTATACTGTCCCTTTATATTTGGACGAAGAGGGGATACATATATATATATATATATATATATATATATATATATATACATATATACTATATATATATATATATATATATATATATATATATATATGTGTGTGTGTGTGTGTGTGTGTGTGTCTTACAATGGAGACGGGTATGAGAATAGGAAGATTTGTAGGAATTGCGCAGCATTGTAATCATTCCTTAGTCTCAGCTAGAAATTTGTAACAATTCTAAAGAGAAATATGAATTTTAGGGGGTGGCATAATTATGATGATACTGATGGTATATCATCCACTTGCAATGGCTCTTATTGGATTTGTGTTAGTAAAGTACATGCATTTTTTCCCTTATTTAACTAGTATTGTATCTGCTATTTGGATTTTGTAATCCCAGGTGTTCGACAGTGGAGGGAATTATCTTAACATAAAGATGTGTTTACCTTTATGTAGTTTTAACAATGTTATGATTGTATTCCTCATACAGGAGCGTGAGAGAATGTAGGTTGCATAAAATAATTATAAATGAATAGTATTTATATCAGATGAGACAGCTGATTCTAGTTAGATCATATTTGGAGAATTATAAACATTAGTAGCTTTGCTGAAATAAAATAATATTAGCTTAATTTTTAGTAGTTCAAAGAGGAGGGTGTGAAGAAAATAATGTTTTTGTTGACTGTTTTAGTTTTCATTGTTGTTGCAAGTCATAGCAAAAGTTACTTAGCATTGCCACATAGGCCTCTAGTTATCAAGCTGTCTACTTACCTGCATTCGACGGCCCCAATACGCTCGCCTAAGATCACCTAACATCGCCGCCGCGGACCTGAATACGTTCGCCAAATTTATCAAGAAAACTGTCAAAAAGCCGTGCACCAAGTACGGTGCGATGAGCAGCAGACTGTTGTTAACTAACAGTCATCAATCTCACTGCTCTTTGGCTTATTCGCAGCTTTCTTGCTATACTGTCACTAAGCACCCACACTATACTATACTGTTTTACCCCCTAAACCGCCGCTCCCGGAGCCCCCCGCAACTAAATAAAGTTATTAACCCCTAAACTGCCACTCTCGGACCCCGCCGCAACTCTAATAAATATATTAACCCCTAAACCGCTGCTCCCGGACCCCGCCGCCACCTACATTATACCTATTAACCCCTAATCTGCCGCCCCCTATACCGCTGCCACCTACATAAAGTTATTAACCCCTATCCTGCAGATCCCGGACCCCGCCGCAACTAAATAAACTGTTTAACTCCTAAACCGCCGCTCCCGGAGCCCACCGCCACCTACATTATACCTATTAACCCCTAATCTGCCCCTTATACCGCCGCCACCTACATAAAGTTATTATCCCCTATCCTGCCGATCCCGGACCCCGACGCAACTAAATAAATTGTTTAACTCCTAAACCGCCGCTCCCGGAGCCCACCGCCACCTACATTATATTTATTAACCCCTAATCTGCCCCCCCTACAACGCCGCCATTATAATAAAGTTATTAACCCCTAAACCTAAGTCTAACCCTTACACCCACTAACTTACATATAATTTAAATACATCTAAATAAAATAACTATAATTATATAAATAATTCCTATTTAAAACTAAATACTTACCTATTAAATCAACCCTAAGATAGCTACAATATAATTAATAGTTACATTGTAGCTAGCCTAGGATTTATTTTTATTTTACAGGCAACTTTGTATTTATTTTAACTAGGTACAATAGTTATTAAATAGTTATTAACTATTTAATAACTACCCAGCTAAAATAAATACAAAAGTACCTGTAAAATAAATCCTAACCTAAGTTACAATTACACCTAACACTACACTAAACTAATTACACCTACTCTAATCCCCCTAAGAAAATAAAAAGCCCCCCAAAATAATAAAATTCCCTATCCTACACTAAATTACAAATAGCCCTTAAAAGGGCTTTTTGCGTGGCATTGCCCCAAAGTAATCAGCTCTTTTACCTGTAAAAAAAAGAAATACAACCCCACCAACATTAAAACCCACCACCCACACACCCAACCCTACTCTAAAACCCACCCAAATGCCCCTTAATAAAACCTAACACTACCCCCTTGAAGATCACCCTACCTTGAGCCGTCTTCACCCAGCCGGGCACAAGTGGACCTCCAGAGGGGCAGAAGTCTTTATCCGATCCGGGCAGAAGAGAACCTCCAGATGGGCAGAAGGCTTCATCCAGATGGCATCTTCTATCTTCATCCATCTGGAGTGGAGCGGGTCCATCTCCAATCCATCCGACATGGGGCATCCTCTTCCATCGAAGTCCTAACGAACAATGAAGGTTCCTTTAAATGACGTCATCCAAGATGGCATCCCTTGAATTCTGATTGGCTGATAGGATTCTATCAGCCAATCGGAATTAAGGTAGGAAAAATCCTATTGGCTGATCCAATCAGCCAATAGGATTGAGCTATAATTCTATTGGCTGATTGGAACAGCCAATAGGATGCAACCTCAATCCTATTGGCTGATTGCATCAGCCAATAGGATTTTTCCTACCTTAATTTCGATTGGCTGATAGAATCCTATCAGCCAATCGTAATTCAAGGGATGCCATCTTGGATGACGTCATTTAAAGGAACCTTCATTCTTTGTTAGGACGTCAATGGAAGAGGATGCTCCGCATCGGATGGATTGAAGATGGACCCGCTCTGCTCCGGATGGATGAAGATAGAAGATGCCGCCTGGATGAAGCCTTCTGCCCGTCTGGAGGTCCTCTTCTGCCCGATTGAATGAAGACTTCTGCCCCTCTAGAGGTCCACTTGTGCCCGGCTGGGTGAAGACGGCTCAAGGTAGGGTGATCTTCAAGGGGGTAGTGTTAGGTTTTATTAAGGGGGGTTTGGGTGGGTTTTAGAGTAGGGTTGGGTGTGTGGGTGGTGGGTTTTAATGTTGGGGGGGTTGTATTTCTTTTTTTACAGGTAATAGAGCTGATTACTTTGGGGCAATGCCCCACAAAAGGACCTTTTAAGGTCTATTTGTAATTTAGTATAGGGTAGGGAAATTTGTTATTTTGGGGGGCTTTTTTATTTTATTAGGGGGCTTAGATTAGGTGTAATTAGTTTAAAATTCTTGTAATTATATTTTTATTTTTTGTAATTTAGTGTTTGTTTGTTTTTGGTACTTTAGTTTATTTTATTTAATTGTATTTAAATGTAGGTAATTGTAGTTAATTAATTTAATTTATTTAATTGTAGTGTTAGGTGTAATTTTAACTTAGGTTAGGATATATTTTACAGGTACTTTTGTATTTATTTTAACTAGGTAGTTATTAAATAGTTAATAACTATTTAATAACTATTGTACCTAGTTAAAATAAATACAAAGTTGCCTGTAAAATAAAAAAAAAAACTAAAATAACTACAATGTAATTAATACTTATATTGTAGCTATTTTAGGGTTTATTTTATAGGTAAGTATTTAGTTTTAAATAGGAATAATTTAGTTAATAATAGTAAATTTATTTATATTAATTTAAATAATATTTAAGTTAGGGGGGTGTTAGGGTTAGGGTTAGACTTAGGTTTAGGGGTTAATATAATTAATATAGTGGCGGCGGTATAGGGGGGCAGATTAGGGGTTAATAAATATAATGTAGGTGGCGACGGTGTAGGGGGGGCAGATTAGAGGTTAAAAAATATAATGTAGGTGGCGTCAGGGTCCGGGAGCGGTGGTTTAAGGGTTAATAACTTTATTTAGTTGCGGTGGGGTCCGGGAGCGGCAGTTTAGGGGTTAATACGTTTATTAGAGTGGCGGTGGGCTCGGGGAGTGGTGGTTTAGGGGTTAAAATGTTTATTAGATTGGTGGTGGGCTCCGGGAGCGGCAGTTTAGGGGTTAATAAGTATAAAGTAGGTGGCGGCAGTGTAGGGGGGCAGATTAAGGGTGTTTAGACTCAGGGTACATGTTAGGGTGTTAGGTGTAGACACTGCCATAGAAATTAATGGGATATCGGGCAGCAGCGAACATAAGTTTTCACTGCTGTCAAACTCCCATTGATTCCAGGGCGGCGGATTTAAAACCAGGTATGCTGGGCCGGAAAAGTGGCGAGCGTACCTGATAGGATCTTGATAACTTCCAAAAGTAGTCAGATTGTGCCGAACTTGCGTTCGGAACATCTGGAGTGACATAACCATCGATCTGTGTAGGACTGAGTCCGGTGGATCGTATGTTACGTCACTAAATTCTACTTTTGCTGGTCTCTAGCCTTTGATAACTAAGACGAATCAGGCTTGCCACAAATACGCTGTGGAATTCCAGCGTATTTGTGGTTGACAGCTTGATAAATAGAGGCCATAGCCTCTTGCCGAGGTATAGCAGTTTCTCCTGGCCTAGTGGTCATGTTTAAGGTATCATTTACAATTGTATAGAGAAGCTGTAAATTATTCTCTGCAGAAATGCAATAAATGTATTTAGTCTGTATTTTATACCCACAATGTTTCCCTAGGTTTAAATGACATAGGATAAGTTAAGGAATTAAAGGAAATTGTGATGCTTATAAAAGAGAAAAATTCTGTGGTGCATAATTGTGATTGTATCAAAGTGCGTGCTCATCTTGTGCTGTTTTGTTTCCTTTTTAGAATCCTTCTGACTCGAGTGTCTACTTGCTATGAGGATTCACCTGCTTCCCTTGTCTACCCAATGAACAAACCATCATACTTCCAGCATGTACCTGCAGATGGACACGTTCTCTTGTGCAAAACACCCCAAGTGCAAATGGACTATGTTATTGAGTGTCTGAGGGAGATGGAGCTGTAAGAGGAAAAAGACTCTTCTTAAAGTGATAACAGGCCACCAAGAGATGCTTATGCTGTTCCCATGATTATGCTTCACTGTGGAGTGTGCATAGGAGCAGGGAAATGGCAATGCTATTTGGGGATGCAGATTGAGAAATAAAGATAGGGGGCTGGTTGGGTCTTTGTGTAGATAGACCAGTAGTTTGGGGATTCTGGAAGGTAGATGGAGAGTATTGGAGAGACCGTACATATATGCAGTTTATTATGGCTGGCTATCATAGCAATAAGTGCTTATGTATTTCTCTACAGTATTTTAATAGATTTGTTAATGCATTTACAAATTTCCTGTGCCATTTATATAGCTGTTTTACTGTATGTTTTTCTGTTAGAATAAAAGTGTTAGAATGTATAACCAATCTGCCTCCATCTTGTCACTTTTGCATTTTGTTTCTTGTCAGAATTTCTAAGCTAACACTGTTCTCAATATATTTGCGTTTGTTATTTTCAACCTTAGTCTACTGACATTTGTTCTTGCTTGTTGGTATCAACATGGTCTCACTATATTTCTTGTTATCATATATCAAGGCCGAATGTCTACAGTTTTCTTGCCTTTTGCATAAACAGTTATTTGTCACAAATGTGGTTATTTTCCTTTGAGTATGGTATGATAAGGGAGCATGTATGCAGACCCTCTGTGTCAATTTACGATGCATGTGAAGTAACTATATAACCGCATTTTGGATGGGCAATAAACAGAACAATTGTTATACTTTCTTTGGTGTGGGCTGACAGTTTGTTCCTGAGATCTCGTATCAGGTGTATAATAAAATAAAACTATTGAGAAATACACTTATTAGACATGTGCAGCATTCCTTTTCAAATGAATACCTTTTCTTCTGAATTTTTGCACGGCATCTAATCAACGGCATCTCAAGTGGACGAATGGAAATGGGACTAAATCAGGCACGTAACAAACTTTTTCATGTTTATTAGTCACATTTGTTTTGCTTTTGTTGGGTGCCAGAAAACACAGTAGAGGGGGAAGAAGCTCAAATAGTTTGACAAATCAGCCCCTTCTTCTCATTGTGCCAAGCAGTCAGGGAGAAGAGAGAAGTATTGAACAGATTTCTTCCTTTGTTTTATCATCTGTTCGAGGATCCTACTATAGCTATAGCCTTTATTCTGGACCAGGAGGAACTTGATTACAAGCCTGAGGAAATGGTGAAGGAGGAAGAGATTCCACCACAGAGTCTGTGTGCGACGGGCGGCAGCAGCACAACCTCCCTATAACATTTTGACCAACAGCCTCTTCCTCTCCATCGCCATCTTACCCCCTGTTGTGGAGCAGCCAGTTCCTAACACAGCCTCACCCACAACACATGCTGCCAGTTCCACTAGTAGTGCAATCTCTGTCAGTACTAGAATCATTGGCAGTTCCCTCACCACCTCCACAACTACTACCATTACCACAATTAGGAGAGAAATATGTGTTCCAGGGCAGTAGAAGGGCAGACAGATGCCGCAACAGCTTTATGTCACTTAAAGGTGTGGGATTACTTTGTTAGCATCAAAAAAGACACTTTGCTAAGTGTTAATTGTGTGACTTAAAAATGTAGCCATGGGATAGTGTTGGGTCACCTCAACAACTCCAGGATGAACCAAAATCCCTGCACGCACCACAAAGCCATGTTATTGAGGGAACACGGTGGGGTAAGAGCAGCTGCAAGAGTGCAACAATCTCCTTATTACAGTTAGCAATGCCACTTTCCATGATCAGCACTACCTGCAGTAGTCAGGACAGGGGACATGGTATTGATGGCAGTCAGATACCACCTTCAAAGTCACAATGACATGTTCAGCACAACCTAGAGGATTTGGGATGGTTTCACTCTAAGGGGATGTCCAGGCAGCAGCCCCGAAAATTAACTTGATTCATAGGTCAGCTTGTTGGTGGTGCACTTGTCACCATGCCCAAAGAGTAACATTTCAAGAGGTTATCAGAAGCAACTGTTCCCCACTACCACCTACCTTCATACAGCAGGAGTGTAGTCCTCTCCATTTACTGATAATGCCTTGCTGTGTTCAAGGAGGAAATGAGAAATGGCTTCTGAACAGTGGGTGTACTTTATCACCAACTTATGGAGTACTCCTAGTGGCCATAATGCCTTCTTCTCCCTGATGGCACACTTGGGGCAGCAATGTATGTGATGAATATAACGGTAGTAATACTGTTAGTGGTGGTGCAGTGGCCATCAGCTCTGGTCAGTGGAGTGGTGGGTAGGTAGATCAGCAGAGATAATGATCATTCCTCCTCCATGCTGATGTATTGAATGAGCAGCATACGACTGAAAATATATTGCAGGCTCTTAGGAGGATGGTGGTGCAGTGGGTAGGATAGCAGGCAGGCACCAATGTGGAAATGGGATTTATTGTCACCTACAGAGAACAATATGGGAAAGGCTCTATGTGAGGGGGACTTTATCTGTGTGCATTGTTTGGCTTACATCCTCCACCTGGTGGTAAAGGCTGCTATTCCTGAAAGTAACTCTAGGTTATCAAGTTTAATTGAACAGTGCACAAGGATTGCAGGCCACTTCCTCCACAGTGTTAAAGTCAGTCAGTCAGGCAAGCAAGACATAACTTCTAGGTGTAACTCAACTTTTGATATGCTGTAGCATATCTTGAAACAGCAGAGGGCTATCCATGCTGTGGCTACCGAACAATACCTTGGCATTGATGATGAGAGATGAGTGGATAATGATTGGCTTAGTTAGTGGCAATCCTAATGGCTTTTTCAGGATGTGACTGAGAATTTGAGCAAAAACACTGCCAGTCTGAGTAAAGGAATTCCCTTGTTCACTCACCTATTTAGCAAAATAGGTTCCTTCCTGGAAAATCATGGAGTGGTTCCTCATGGGGTACTAAGCTGTGAGGTAGCAGCACTTGTCAGGACATGGACTAAGCACCTGAAAGGTTGCATTCAGGAGCGTCTGGATAAATGCCCTGAACTGATGCTAGCCACCTTGTATGATCCCAGAATCAAGGGAAAATTAGAACTCAGAACTGAAAACCTGCCAACTTTAATGGACAAACTAATTTGCAGGCAGCGTGCGGTCCAAGAAGAGGAGGGCATCCTTTGTGAGGGAGAAGTGCAGCAGCAGGAGGCAGATATTATTTTTTCATCTCCTACCAGCAGCTGCAGAAGCAGCAGCAGAACACAGCTGAGAGGAGCAGCTACATTTTGGTTAGAGGTAGTAGACTTAACAATAAGAGGGATCTTCAAGTGGGTCTAAGTTCTGAAATTACTCAGAACTAGTCTTTAGGAAATCCAACTTAATTAAAATACTTCAAAACAGCTTAACTTGAATAATTAGAGAAGAATTATAACCGTGTATTTCTGATTAAAAAACAATAAGTATAAAATGAAGGAAACACTTTATGTGTGTATTAGCATAAAATTAACATATACTCTATCAGAGAACTCAGAATAAAAACCATGCAAAACAATTAAAAATAAAAATGAATCATCACAATAAAAGTTTTTTTGATCAATTTAAAAAATAGTTGTGCACAACTTGTCCAGTTGGTTATGGATTAAAGATACTCACTTTCATCCAGTTAATCTAATAAGCATATTTGCTTATAGACATGTAATCAATCAACATATCGGTTCATTATGTTTTTTCGGAAAGTTGCTTCCTGTAATCCGTTAAATATATATTACATAAATCAGTTTTTATTTTTTTATTTATTCAAAATAAAAGAAAAATAAATTACAATTTTGAAGTTAAGCATTATATACCAAGTACAAAATCTTCCATACATGAACAATTCCATCAGAATCAAGTTCAATCCGATTGGCCGATCCGATCAGCCAATCAGATTGAGCTCGCATTCTATTGGCTGATCAGAACAGCCAATAGAATGCAAGCTCAATCTGATTGGCTGATCGGATCAGCCAATCGGATTGAACTTGATTCTGATTGGCTGATTCCATCAGCCAATTAGAATTTTCCTACCTTAATTCCGATTGGCTGATAGAATCCTATCAGCCAATCGGAATTCGAGGGACGCCATCTTGGATGACGTCCCTTAAAGGAGCTTTCATTCGTCGGTAGTCCGTCGGGCCAGCAGGATGTTCCGCGTCGGAGGTCTGCAAGATGGATCCGGAAGAAAGAAGATTTAAGATGCCGTTGATAGAAGACTTCAGCCGGATCATGGACCTCTTCAGCTCCCGCTTGGATGATGACTTCAGCCAGATCATGGACCTCTTCAGCTCCCGCTTGGATGATGACTTCAGCCGGATCATGGACATCTTCAGCCCCCTGCTTGGGCTTGGATCAGGACATCGGAGGAGCTCTTCTGGATCAATCAGTGAACCAGGTATGGTGAAGATAAGGTAGGAAGATCTTCAGGGGCTTAGTGTTAGGTTTATTTAAGGGGGGTTTGGGTTAGATTAGGGGTATGTGGGTGGTGGGTTGTAATGTTGGGGGGGTATTGTATGTGTTTTTTTTACAGGCAAAAGAGCTGAATTCTTTGGGGCATGCCCCGCAAAGGGCCCTGTTCAGGGCTGGTAAGGTAAAAGAGCTTTGAACTTTAGTAATTTAGAATAGGGTAGGGCATTTTTTATTTTGGGGGTCTTTGTTATTTTATTAGGGGGCTTAGAGTAGGTGTAATTAGTTTAAAATTGTTGTAATATTTTTCTGATGTTTGTAAATATTTTTTTATTTTTTGTAACTTAGTTCTTTTTTATTTTTTGTACTTTAGTTAGTTTATTTCATTGTATTTATTTGTAGATATTGTATTTAATTAATGTATTGATAGTGTAGTGTTAGGTTTCATTGTAGGTAATTGTAGGTATTTTATTTAATTAATTTATTGATAGTGTAGTGTTAGGTTTAATTGTAACTTAGGTTAGGATTTATTTTACAGGTAATTTTGTAATTATTTTAACTATTTTAGCTATTGTACCTGGTTAAAATAAATACAAAGTTACCTGTAAAATAAATATAAATCCTAAAATAGCTATAATATAATTATAATTTATATTGTAGCTATATTAGGATTTATTTTACAGGTAAGTATTTAGCTTTAAATAGGAATAATTTATTTAATAAGAGTTAATTTATTTTGTTAGATTTAAATTATATTTAACTTAGGGGGGTGTTAGTGTTAGGGTTAGACTTAGCTTTAAGGGTTAATAAATTTATTAGAATAGCGGTGAGCTCCAGTCGGCAGATTAGGGGTTAATGTTTGAAGTTAGGTGTCGGCGATGTTAGGGAGGGCAGATTAGGGGTTAATACTATTTATTATAGGGTTAGTGAGGCGGATTAGGGGTTAATAACTTTATTATAATAGCGGTGCGGTCCGCTCGGCAGATTAGGGGTTAATAAGTGTAGGCAGGTGGAGGCGACGTTGTGGGGGGCAGATTAGGGGGTAATACATATAATATAGGGGTCGGTGATGTTAGGGCAGCAGATTAGGGGTACATAGGGATAATGTAAGTAGCGGCGGTTTACGGAGCGGCAGATTAGGGGTTAATAATAATATGCAGGTGTCAGCGATAGCGGGGGGGGCAGATTAGGGGTTAATAAGTGTAAGGTTAGGGGTGTTTAGACTCGGGGTACATGTTAGAGTGTTAGGTGCAGACGTAGGAAGTGTTTCCCCATAGACAACAATGGGGCTGCGTTAGGAGCTGAACGCGGCTTTTTTGCAGGTGTTAGGCTTTTTTTCAGCTCAAACAGCCCCATTGTTTCCTATGGGGGAATTGTGCACGAGCACGTTTTTGAAGCTGGCCGCTTCCGTAAGCAACTCTGGTATCGAGAGTTGCAGTGGCGTTAAATATGCTCTACGCTCCTTTTTTGGAGCCTAACGCAGCCATTCTGTGGACTCTCAATACCAGAGTTATTTTAAAGGTGCGGCCAGAAAAAAGCCAGCGTTAGCTACGCGGGTCGTTACCGACAAAACTCTAAATCTAGCCGTTAGGATTTTTCCAGATTTGTAGAAAACCTGAAAACATGTGATTGTTATCAGAGTCTTTATTTCCTTTAAACCAAGCATTAAAGATATCCCGGAATAAAATGCTCGATTTTAGATTTTGTGGTAAATTTTTGGGTTTATTATGTAAAATATAGCTTAGACTAATGTTTCCTATCCTCTCTTGATCTAATTCATACGTGTTATTTTCTTTTTTTTAATCTAATAACCAATCTAAGCTATGTTTCATGAGTATAGCTGTATTGTAATAGTCCAAATTTGGGAGAGCTAATTTATATATGGTAGATATAATTTTTTTTTAGACTAATTCTATCTTTCTTGTTGTTCCATAAGAAAGATCTTATTACTTTTTCAATTTGGAATAAGTCTAATCTGTTGATTTTTAATGGTAGCATCTGCAAGAAGTATATTATACTTGGAATTATAACCATTTTTATAATATGGATCTTTCCATGTAAGGAAAGTGGCAAGTGCTGCCAAGCTTTTAATTTGTCTTTTATTTTTACAATAGCTGGTTTCACATTCAGTTTATAAAGGTTGTGAGCTTTTCTTATCAATCTTAATACCTAAATATTCCATAGGTAGGGATAAATCCTGAAAGGGGAGAACAAGATCTTTAGAAGTTTTTGATAGCCAAAGCATTTGTGATTTTGTAAGGTTAGTCTTGTAACTAGATATATGGCTATATTGATTTAAAACCTTACAAATGTTGTCAAGATTTAATTTTGGGTCAGAAATAAATAATAATAAATCATCTGCGTATGCTATCAATTTTAATTTACATCTTCCAAACTCAATCCCCGGATTAATTTGATTTAAGATGACTAACAGAGGTTCCAAAGAAATATTAAATAACAAGGGGGATAGGGGACATCCCTGTCAACTACCCCATTGTAACTGTATTGACTCTGCACATTGACTATTAATTTGCACATTTGCTGTAGAAGCTGTGTATATATTTTTTATAAATTTCAGAAAAATTCCTTTAAAACCAAACTTCTCTAATGAGGTAAAAAGTTGTGACTCTAATTAATAACCCTGTTGATATTAAAAACATGTTTATCCTTGACATGGCATTATTGTTCCTAGAGTCGCATGTAAAATGAATCTCATATGGGTTTTTCATCTGCCAAACATCTATTACATTAAGGGTCTCATGTAAAGCCGTGAATATTGCTTTTTCATATTTAATTCTGGTGGAGATATTTTCCTTTTTTTATTTTTCTATTTTGTGGATCACTTTTCCTATCCAATAAGGGGTTTGGGGTTATGTTATAGTCACCCATTATAATTAGCTGATCATCTATGTATCTTAATAACTTATTTTTCAGGTTTTCCCAGAAAATTTGATTTTGTTAATTGGGACCATATATATTGCACAAAACAACTATTTCCTTCCCATTTGAACTTTAACTATAATGTATCTACCTTCGTTATCTTGTATATGATGGATTATTCTATGTTGTATATTTTTAGTAAATAATATTGTCACCCCTCTTGAATTGTTTTTTTAAGATTAGAAAAAAATTCTTTAAACCCGCTTGTTTTAAGTTTAATGTGTTCTTTAGGTGTTAAATGTATCTCTTGTAAATAAGCTATATCTACTCTGTATTTTTGTAAATAGTGTAAAAATGTTTTCTTTTTAATTAGGGAGTGAATACCTCCCACCTTCCAAGTGAGAATATTAACCATTTGTGATTCTAAACAAAATATTATACTACACCCCAAGTACTTTCTTGGTTATTTTTACCATAAACAATAGGGATTTATAGTATATAAGGCTTTTTGAAACCTGTGAAATCTTCTTAGTGAGGATCCAGTTGAGGTTAACTTGAAACCACAACCCCTCAAGAATAAGTGTCATAGTGGAAAAAAAAACCAATCAAATAATGGAAAGGTAGACAAAAATACTAAGGGGCCAAATTATCAATGTGCGAGCGGACATGATACAATGTAGCGTATCATGTCCGCTGCACATCGATAAATGCCGACAGCATAAGCTGTCAGCATTTATCATTACACCAGCAGTGCTCCAAACTGAGTCAAAACACATAGCAGTGATTAGCAAAGATTACAAGCATTGCAGAGCACTGCAAAGTACTTTCTCCCAAGAGGCTTGCTGAACCCGTATGCCTTATAGGTTGAGGAACACCAATATATACGAGGATCAGTTTGTTTTCAGCATAGGAGCTTGGTGTCTTTATAGAGAACAGCAGTCTGGAAGAGTGTAAGCATAATAAGAAGCCAAGAGAGAAGTGAGTAATCAGGAAAGAGAAAGCATGGATGGCAAATCCCTGGGACGATCGACTAGCATTTAACAATAACTGCTTTCTATTATATATATATTTAACAGATTACAGGAAATTAATTTCTGAAAAAAACCTGACTTTTAATGTGATGATTGATGCTTATTTGTTTTTTATTCTGAATGCTTTGATATAGTATATGTTAATTTTATGCTAATAACAACTTTATTTTATATTTACTGTTTATTAGTTGTATGCTAAAGAAAGGGGATATATTTGAATAACAAATACATGGTTATAATTCTCCTTTAAATATTCCATTTAAGCTTTGTTAAACTATTTTAATCAAAATGTCTTGACTAGTTCTGAGTAATTTCAGAAATTAAGCGCACTTGAAGAAATCCCTCCTACTGCTAGAATAATATTATTTTCCTTTTTGAGTTTTTTGGAATTTAATCGAAAGTACATGGAAAATCTGAACTTAATAAACCATATGTTTTTGCACAGATCTAGACAGATACAACCAAATTAGAGGCAGTAGACTGTTTGGTGGGACCCACTGAAGCCCCCTCAAGAAAGTGGAGTAGTACAAGTGCCTCAGATATGATAAAGGTGTATCTTTGCAAACCTCTTTTTCCCCCTATAGCAGACATTCAGAGCTATTGGGATGACAAGAGGACTGTGTGGCCTGCCCTGGCTACATCAACTCAGAAGCTCCTCTCCTTTCCCCCAACCACTGTGCAAACTGAGCAAGTGTTTTCATTAACTGGTATAAACATATCTTTGCAGTCCATAGAGCAAATTGACATTAATTGGTTTTGAATTGTTTTCCACTCCAGCTCCTGCTCTCCCTGCTTTGAAGTGGTCATCACCCCTCAATGCCAAATCCTCAGGGAACTGCTAGCTGCTGTGTCCAAGGAGCTCTATGCACTTGTTTGCCCTCCTCCTCCTCTGGAGTTTTATTTTTTAAAGTTTATATACTATCAGGCCTACATACCTAGTTCAGTAACTCTGTTGCCTGCTGCTGTCATTCCTGCTTCTGCCCTCCCTGTTCTGTGATGTTCATCATTCGCCAATTCCAAATCCTCAGGGAACTGCTGGCCGCTATGTCCAAGGGGTCTAGGCATACATTTGCCTGTCTCCTCCTATGGAGGTGTATTTTTTAGGTTTATGTATTGTCAAGTGATGACAAATGCCATTCAAACTATTTCTTAAAACACCTTCAGCTTTAGAGTACTTTGGCTTAGAGCACCTTTGACTGAAAGCCAGAACAGGGTTTTTTAGCATGACACATTTTAACTTTCAACAATGTAATATGAGTGCAAAAATAGGAATAATATTCAACTTAAGCAGAGTAAGCGCTCAATAGCACTAATATTTTTGTGCCCCACTGGTAATCTAGGGCTAAATGAATTAATTAACAAAAGTTAGTGTAATACTTTGTAAAAACCAACACATTTCATATGTAAGTATAATAAGTGTAGTATTATTGTAGGTATTCGTTTTGCAAATTTGATTACTCACCCCAATTCACACTAGTTAATTAGATACTTCTGTATAAAAAATATTTATGATAGACCAAACAATATAACACTGTTTGATGAAATGTCCACTATGCAAGTGTAAAACATTATCTTATTACTTTTAAAAACGTGTGAACATATAATTTTTGACAATTTGATTATAAAAGTAATTTTGCAGCAGAAGTTTAAAAAATGTATTATACATTATAGGTTTGGGCTCTTAGAGAATAATCGCTGAGATAAAGAAGAATGAGATTTTAAAGACAATTATTTTTGCTTTAAAATAGCTTAAAGTTGCTGGAAAGTTCTAAGTTATGATTTTGATAAATGGCCCCATTAGTAGTTCTATATTTAAGAAAAAAGTTGTAGTGAATTTTAGTTTCATTGTTTAATGCTTATTAATAACTGAGGGACTCAATCTGAAATTGCAAAAAATGTTGGAGATATTTAGTTTAGTGCTTTCCAAAATATGCTTTTGATTTATGGTGTTGTTTATAGCGGCACTATTAAAAGTTTCCCACCATTGGATATTGCTTTCAAAGAATGAGCAAGTCAATAGACAGGAGATCTAGAAAGCCGTGGGCAGACAATATCTACAAAGTTGCTCATGATGCTTCAATCTACCCTGCAGAAAGATTGATTCACGACCTTGAGTTATCAGTAACCCATGATCAGGTATTATTGGTTAAAATGTTTTAATCAAAGTATTTTAACACATTTGAACCTTATATAGCTGGCTCTATACTTTCAATGTGAAACTATAATAGTGCATCTTATTGTACTTGTCAATTAAGTTCTACAATTATATTCAACCCAAAATATCACATTTTATTTTTAGTGTTATCAATTGCTATGATACATTCAAAAACAATGAAGTTTTAGAACATGAAAGGAACAGAATTATTGCACTCTAAGGGGTATATTTATCAAGCTCCGTATAACAGAAGTTATCAAGAAGTTATGAAGAAGAGGTCTAAAGACCGATATTCAATATCTTTTCCGCCTGCTCTGAGTCTGCGGACAGAAATCAACCCGATCGAATTAGATCGGGTTGATTGACACACCCTGCTAGCGGCCGCATTGCACCAGCAGTTCACAAGAACTGCTGGTGCAATGATAAATGCCAAAAGTGTATGCTGTCGGCATTTAGTGATGGGCAGCGTTGTGCAGTGGACATGATACTCTACTTCGTATCATGTCCGCTCGCACAGTGTTATAATGTCCCTTATGGGTAGATTTATCAAGTAGCGGATGCTGCTTTCTATGCCCTAGGTTTCCGGCATAAATTTTAGTGCAGGGCTTTATCTACAATAATCTATTATGTGAGAAAAAAATATGGACCATTTGACATGAATAGTGTAGAGTTCATTATATAATTGTTTGCACAATTTAAATGAATAATTTGCAGTTTTGTGCTCCATTTGTAAACCACTGAAAGTTGTTAAATATTATTATAAAGTTAAATATTAGATGGAAAGTGTTACTTCCTTTTGCACAATCGAGTACAGGTTGGGGTCTGGGATTGCCTTTTGTGCAAAGAAATTGTGGCCGGGTACCTTCCACTGCGGTGTCCCCTATCAGGGGACGTGTATATGGCATGGATTTTAGGGACCAGGAGATGGAAAAAAGATGCTTGGATACCCAGTACAGGTCGTTCTCCTTCAGCATTTTTATACGGGGGTCCCCGACCCTAAACATGCATGACAGCATGAAAGACCTCATATGCCATGACTTCCTTTTGCACAATCGAGTACAGGTATGGCATCGATGTTAGGAACCCGGAGATAATTTTTAGGAACCGGGAGATGGAAAAAGATGCTTGGACAACCAGTACAGGTCGTTCTCCTTCAGCCTTTTTATACGAGGGTCCCCGACCCTCAACAGGCACGACAGCATGAAAGACCCCATATGCCAGGACTTCCTTTTGCACAATCGAGTACAGGTATGGCATTGATTTTAGGAACCCAGAGATATTTTTTAGGAACTGGGAGATGGAAAAAGATGCTTGGACACCCAGTACAGGTCGTTCTCCTTCAGCCTTTTTATACGAGGGTCCCCGACCCTCAACATGCACGACAACATGAAAGACCCCATATGCCATGACTTCCTTTTGCACAATCGAGTACAGGTATGGCATTGATTTTAGGAACCCAGAGATATTTTTTAGGAACCGGGAGATGGAAAAAGATGCTTGGACACCCAGTACAGGTTGTTCTCCTTTAGCCTTTTTATACGAGGGTCCCCGACCCTCAACATGCATGACAGCATGAAAGACCCCATATGCCATGACTTCCTTTTGCACAATCGAGTACAGGTATGGCATCGATTTTAGGAACCCAGAGATATTTTTTAGGAACCAGGAGATGGAAAAAGATGCTTGGACACCCATTACAGGTCGTTCTCCTTCAGCCTTTTCATACGAGGGTCCCTGACCCTCAAAATGCACGACAGCATGAAAGACCCCGTATGCCATGACTTCCTTTTGCACAATCGAGTACAGGTATGGCATTGATTTTAGGAACCCAGAGATATTTTTTAGGAACCGGGAGATGGAAAAAGATGCTTGGACACCCAGTACAGGTCGTTCTCCTTCAGCCTTTTTATAAGAGGGTCCCCGACCTTCAACAGGCACGACAGCATGAAAGACCCCATATGCCATGACTTCCTTTTGCACAATCGAGTACAGGTATGGCAATGATTTTAGGAACCAGGAGATATTTTTTAGGAACCGGGAGATGGAAAAAGATGCTTTGACACCCAGTACAGGTTGTTCTCCTTTAGCCTTTTTATACGAGGGTCCCCGACCCTCAACATGCACGACAGCATGAAAGACCCCTTATGCCATGACTTCCTTTTGCACAATCGAGTACAGGTATGGCATTGATTTTAGGAACCGGAGATATTTTTTAGGAACCGGGAGATGGAAAAAGATGCTTGGACACCCAGTACAGGTCACTCTCCTTCAGCCTTTTTATACGAGGGTCCCCGACCCTCAACATGCATGACAGCATGAAAGACCCCATATGCCATGACTTCCTTTTGCACAATCGAGTACAGGTATGGCATCGATTT
Source organism: Bombina bombina (assembly GCF_027579735.1). Classification (NCBI taxonomy): domain Eukaryota; kingdom Metazoa; phylum Chordata; class Amphibia; order Anura; family Bombinatoridae; genus Bombina; species Bombina bombina. The sequence goes on along the minus strand of NC_069499.1, from coordinate 149,207,859 downwards.
TAGGAACCCAGAGATATTTTTTAGGAACCAGGAGATGGAAAAAGATGCTTGGACACCCATTACAGGTCGTTCTCCTTCAGCCTTTTCATACGATGGTCCCCGGCCCTCAACATGCACGACAGCATGAAAGACCCCATATGCCATGACTTCCTTTTGCACAATCGAGTACAGGTATGGCATTGATTTTAGGAACCAAGAGATATTTTTTAGGAACCGGGAGATGGAAAAAGATGCTTGGACACCCAGTACAGGTCGTTCTCCTTCAGCCATTTTATACGAGGGTCCCCGACCCTCAACAGGCATGACAGCATGAAAGACCCCATATGCCATGACTTCCTTTTGCACAATCGAGTACAGGTATGGCATCGATTTTAGGAACCCAGAGATATTTTTTAGGAACCGGGAGATGGAAAAAGATGCTTGGACACCCAGTACAGGTCGTTCTCCTTCAGCCTTTTAATACGAGGGTCCCCGACCCTCAACATGCACGACAGCATGAAAGACCCCATATGCCATGACTTCCTTTTGCACAATCGAGTACAAGTATGGCATCGATTTTAGGAACCCGGAAATAATTTTTAGGAACCGGGAGATGGAAAAAGATGCTTGGTCGGTCCTCCTTCTTCAAATTTGGGGCACTGCACGTGCAATCTACTGTGCCACCAGATATGAGTGGTGTGTTAAGTAGTACAATTCTTAGCAGTTTAATCCCTGTTATGTGCCTTTTTTTGGTTTGGGTTTTGAAGCCACAGTGCAGCACCAGAGTCCAGAAAAATTAGGCATGTACACATGCCTGAAAAATTAGGTATTGTTGCAGCCGCTGCTGTAGCAGCGGCCAGAAAAATTGATGTTTGTTTGACAGTTAGAAAGTGCCCTAAAACATTGTGGCTTGAACCCTAGTTGTTGGCGGATAAGTCACGCAAGTCATCCGGCATTCGAAGATAAAATACAGCAGCGTGTGTACCATTTTTAGCCCAAGGCAGCTCATCTCATCAGGCCTTTTTTACTCTAATGTATCACCCAATGTCAGTCCCTTCGGGATCCATCCCTCATTCATTTTAATAAAGGTGAGATAATCAAGACTTTTTTGATCTAGGTGACTTCTCTTCTCAGTGACAATACCTCCTGCTGCACTGAAGGTCCTTTCTGACAGGACACTTGAAGTGGGGAGGCCAGAAGTTTGATTGCAAATTGGGATAGCTCAGGCCACAGGTCAAGCCTGCACACCCAGTAGTCAAGGGGTCCATTGCTCCTCAGAGTGTCGAGATCCGCAGTTAATGCGAGGTAGTCTGCTACCTGTCGGTTGAGTCATTCTCTGAGGCTGGATCCCGAAGGGCTGTGGCGATGCATTGGAGTTAAAAAGGTCCGCATGTCCTCCATCAACAACACGTCTGGAAAGCGTCCTGTCCTTGCCATCGTGGTAGGAGGAGTATTACTTTCATCTCTTCCCCTGTTAGATTCCCGTTGTGCTGTGACATCACCCTTATACTCTGTGTAAAGCATACTTTTTAATTTATTTTTGAACTGCTCCATCCTTTCCGACTTGCAGAAATTCGGTAACATTTCAGTCACTTTATGCTCATACCTGGGATCTAGTAGTGTGGACACCCAGTACAACATGCATGACAGCATGAAAGACCCCATATGCCATGACTTCCTTTTGCACAATCGAGTACAGGTATGGCATCTATTTTAGGAACCCAGAGATATTTTTTACGAACCAGGAGATGGAAAAAGATGCTTGGACACCCATTACAGGTCGTTCTCCTTCAGCCTTTTCATACGATGGTCCCCGGCCCTCAACATGCACGACAGCATGAAAGACCCCATATGCCATGACTTCCTTTTGCACAATCGAGTACAGGTATGGCATTGATTTTAGGAACCAAGAGATATTTTTTAGGAACCGGGAGATGAAAAAAGATGCTTGGACACCCAGTACAGGTCGTTCTCCTTCAGCCATTTTATACGAGGGTCCCCGACCCTCAACAGGCATGACAGCATGAAAGACCCCATATGCCATGACTTCCTTTTGCACAATCGAGTACAGGTATGGCATCGATTTTAGGAACCCGGAGATATTTTTTAGGAACCGGGAGATGGAAAAAGATGCTTGGACACCCAGTACAGGTCGTTCTCCTTCAGCCTTTTAATACGAGGGTCCCCGACCCTCAACATGCACGACAGCATGAAAGACCCCATATGCCATGACTTCCTTTTGCACAATCGAGTACAGGTATGGCATCGATTTTAGGAACCCGGAAATAATTTTTAGGAACCGGGAGATGGAAAAAGATGCTTGGTCGGTCCTCCTTCTTCAAATTTGGGGCACTGCACGTGCAATCTACTGTGCCACCAGATATGAGTGGTGTGTTAAGTAGTACAATTCTTAGCAGTTTAATCCCTGTTATGTGCCTTTTTTTGGTTTGGGTTTTGAAGCCACAGTGCAGCACCAGAGTCCAGAAAAATTAGGCATGTACACATGCCTGAAAAATTAGGTATTGTTGCAGCCGCTGCTGTAGCAGCGGCCAGAAAAATTGATGTTTGTTTGACAGTTAGAAAGTGCCCTAAAACATTGCGGCTTGAACCCTAGTTGTTGGCGGATAAGTCACGCAAGTCATCCGGCATTCGAAGATAAAATACAGCAGCGTGTGTACCATTTTTAGCCCAAGGCAGCTCATCTCATCAGGCCTTTTTTACTCTAATGTATCACCCAATGTCAATCCCTTCAGGATCCATCCCTCATTCATTTTAATAAAGGTGAGATAATCAAGACTTTTTTGATCTAGGTGACTTCTCTTCTCAGTGACAATACCTCCTGCTGCACTGAAGGTCCTTTCTGACAGGACACTTGAAGCGGGGAGGCCAGAAGTTTGATTGCAAATTGGGATAGCTCAGGCCACAGGTCAAGCCTGCACACCCAGTAGTCAAGGGGTCCATTGCTCCTCAGAGTGTCGAGATCCGCAGTTAATGCGAGGTAGTCTGCTACCTGTCGGTTGAGTCGTTCTCTGAGGCTGGATCCCGAAGGGCTGTGGCGATGCATTGGAGTTAAAAAGGTCTGCATGTCCTCCATCAACAACACGTCTGGAAAGCGTCCTGTCCTTGCCATCGTGGTAGGAGGAGTATTACTTTCATCTCTTCCCCTGTTAGATTCCCGTTGTGCTGTGACATCACCCTTATACTCTGTGTAAAGCATACTTTTTAATTTATTTTTGAACTGCTCCATCCTTTCCGACTTGCAGAAATTCGGTAACATTTCAGTCACTTTATGCTTATACCTGGGATCTAGTAGTGTGGACACCCAGTACAGTTCGTTCTCCTTCAGCTTTTTTATATGAGTGTCCCTCAACAGGCACAACAGCATGAAAGACCCCATTTGCACAAGGTTGGATGCCGAGCTACTCATGTCCCATTCCTCGTACTCAGTGATCTCACTGAAGGTATCTTCTTCCCCCCAGCCACGTACAACACCACGGGTACCAGATAGGTTACAACAACGAGCACCCTGGGATGCATGTTGTGCTTGGTCTTCCTCCTCCTCCTCCTCAAAGCCACATTCCTCATCTGACTCCTCTTCCTCACAATCCTCTTCCTGCGTTGCCGCTGGTCCAGCAAGCAATGCTGATAAGGCTGTTTCTGGTGGTGATGGAGACCACTACTCTTCCTCTTCATGCTCATCTATGGCCTGATCCAGCACTCTTCGCAGGGCACGCTCCAGGAAGAAAACAAATGGTATGATGTCGCTGATGGTGCCTTCGGTGCGACTGACTAGGTTTGTCACCTCCTCAAAAGGATGCATGAGCCTACAGGCATTGCGCATGAGCATCCAGTAACGTGGCAAAAAAATCCCCAGTTCCCCAGAGGCTGTCCTAGCACCCGGTCATACAAATACTCGTTAGCAGCTTTTTCTTGTTGGAGCAGGCGGTCGAACATTAGGAGTGTTGAATTCCAACGTGTCGGGCTGTTGCAAATCAAGCGCCTCACTGGCAGGCTGTTTCGCCGCTGGATATCTGACAAGTGCGCCATGGCCGTGTAGGAATGCCTGAAATGGCCACACACCTTCCTGGCCTGCTTCAGGACATCCTGTAAGCCTGGGTACTTATGCACAAAGCATTGTACAATCAGATTACACACATGTGCCATGCACGGCACATGTGTCAACTTGCCCAATTTCAATGCCGCCACCAAATTACTTCCATTGTCAGAAACAACTTTGCCAATCTCCAGTCAGCCACTGATCCACCTGTACGTTCAGGGTGGACAGGAGTGCTGGTGCTGTGTGATTCTCTGCTTTCAGGCAAGTTAACCCCAAGACGGCGTGACACTGCCGTATCCGGGATGTTGAATAGTACCTGGGGAGCGGGGGGGTGCCGTTGATGTGGAGCAAGTTGCAGCAGCAGAAGAGGACTCAGCTGAGGAAGAGGTTATGGAAGAGGATGGAGTAGGAGGAGTAGAGGAGGTAGCAGCAGGCCTGCCTGCGAGTCGTGGCGGTGTCACCAACTCCTCTGCAGAGCCACGCATTCCATGCTTGTCAGCCGTCAGTAGGTTTACCCAATGCGCAGTGTAGGTGATTTACCTGCCCTGACCATGCTTTGCAGACCAGCTATCAGTGGTCAGATGGACCCTTGCCCCAACGCTGTGTGCCAGACATGCCATTACTTACTTTCGCACAATCGAGTACAGGTTGGGGATTGCCTTTTGTGAAAAGAAATTTCAGCCGGGTACCTTCCACTGCGGTGTCCCAATAGATACAAATTTTTTGAATGCCTCAGACTCCACCAGCTTGTATGGTAAAAGCTGGTGGGCTAAGAGTTCAGACAAGCCAGCTGTCAGACGCCAGGCTTCTTACACTCAAACATGTCCTTGACAGACACCTGACTGTGGGCAGATGACCTGGAACTGCTACGTAAGAGAGACTGAGTGGTGGATGGTTGAGAGGGGGCAAAGAGTACAGCAGTGGTTGACGTGGCTGAAGATGCTGGACCAGGAGGAGGATGGCGGCTTTGAGTTTGTGTGCTGCTTCTACTCATGTGTTCATCCTATCGGCATTTGTGATGTGAGACCATGTGCCTTCGCAAAGCAGTTGTACCTAGGTGGGTGTTGGACTTCCCACAACTCAGTTTCTTTTGGCACAGGTTGCAAATGGTATCGCTGTTGTCAGAGGCAGACACACACAAAAATTGCCACACTGCTGAGCTCTGCGATGACGGCATTCTGGTGGTGGCAACAGCATGCGTTGATTGGCGTGCTGTCTGGTTGACCCTGGGTGCCGATGCATGCTGTCTGACTGTGCCACTAGCTACTTGCGATGACCTCCCCCTGCTTCCAACTCATCTTCTCCTCCTCTCTGTCTCCCCATCTGAACTTTGCCCCTCTTCTTCTTCTCTTCTAGCGGGCACCCACGTGACATCCATGGACGCATCATCATCAACCGCTTCACTTGATCTGACAAATCAACAAAGGAAGCAGCAGCGGGTACAACATCACCATCATCATCACACCATACGTCCATGTCTGTAATGCTGCTTGACTGAGACATATCACTGTTATCTACATCCTCTGTCAATGATGGTTGCGCATCACTTCCAACTGATGTGTCAATAACTCCTCTGACAGATCAAGTGAAGCGGCTGTGGTGCTAGTGTTGGTGGTGGCGGCAGGCAGGCGAGTGGCACTGGTCACTTGAGAGGTGCCCGAAGCTAAGCTGGAGGTGGATGGTGCGTCAAGGTTAGGAGCGGAAGCTGTAGAAGATTGAGTGTCCTGTGTTAGCCATTCAACTAGGTCCTCCTCAGAACTTTTCGCGTTCATGGCACGTGGCCTCTGAACACTGGGCATTATTGTAGGGTCAAAGGGAATCACAGCACCACAACCATGACGGCACCTGTGGGGTGGCCTGCCTCTGCCTGTCATTGTTTTTTTTAAATGTAGATTTACACTACTATTAAACAAAATATTAGTGGTGCCACTGGGCAAATGGGCACAGTATACGCTGTGAGCCTGACACAAAAAGGAGACTGATGTTTCACAATCCAAAAAGTTTATTTTTTTAAATGTACACTTACACTACTATTAAACAAGATATGAGTAGTGGCACTGGGCAAGTGGGCACAGTATACGCTGTGAGCCTGACACAAAAAAGCAGACTGATGTTTCACAGTCAAAAATGTTTATTTTTTAAATATTTAAACTACTGTTACAACAAATATGAATGGTGCCACTAACTTGGCAAGTGGGCTTGGCACACACCCTGGCAGGCAGGCAAATGCAATAAGATTACACTAGCAGACTGATGTTTCACAGTCCAAATTTTTTTTTAAAAAATATTTACACTACTGTTACAACAAATATGAGTGGTGCCACTAACTTGGCAAGTCGACCTGGCACACACGCTGGCAGGCAGGCAACTTCAATTAGATTACACTAGCAGACTGATGTTTCACAGTACAATTTTTTTTTTTTATAAATATTTACACTACTTTTATAACAAATATGATTGGTGGCACTTAGCAAGTGAGCCTGGCACACACGCTGGCAGGCAGGCAACTGCAATTCGATTGCAGTAGCAGACTGATGTTTCACAGCCAAAAAAGTTTTTTTTTAAAATATTTACACTACTTTTATAACAAATATAATTGGTGGCACTAGTTGGCAAGTGGGTCTGGCACACACGCTGGCAGGCAGGCAACTGCACATAGATTGCACTAGCTGACTGATGTTTCACAGTCAATTTTTTTTTTAAAATATTTACACTACTGTTACAACAAATATGAGTGGTGCCACTAATTTGGCAAGTGGGCCAGGCACACACGCTGGAAGGCAGGCAACTTCAATTAGATTACACTAGCAGACTGATGTTTCACAGTCAAAAAAGTTTTTTTAAAAATATTTATACTACTGTTACAACAAATATGATTGGTGGCACTAGTTGGCAAGTGGGTCTGGCACACACGCTGGCAGGCAGGCAACTGCAATTAGATTACACTAGCTGAATGATGTTTCACAGTCAAAAAAGTGTTTTTTTTAAATATTTACAATACTGTTATAACAAATATGATTGATGGCACTAGATTAGATTACACTAGCTGAATGATGTTTCACAGTCAAAAAAGTTTTTTTTTTAAATATTTACAATACTGTTATAACAAATATGATTGATGGCACTAGTTGGCAAGTGGGCCAGGCACACACGCTGGCAGGCAGGCAACTGCAATTTGATTGCACTAGCAGACTGATGTTTCACAGTCCAAAAAGTTTTTTTTTAAATATTTACACTACTGTTACAAAAAATATGAGTGGTGCCACTAACTTGGCAAGTGGGCCTGGCACACACGCTGGCAGGCAGGCAACTTCAATTAGATTACACTAGCAGACTGATGTTTCACAGTACAATTTTTTTTTTATATAAATATTTACACTACTTTTATAACAAATATGATTGGTGGCACTTAGCAAGTGAGCCTGGCACACATGCTGGCAGGCAGGCAACTGCAATTCGATTGCAGTAGCAGACTGATGTTTCACAGCCAAAAAAGTTTTTTTTTTAAATATTTACACTACTTTTATAACAAATATAATTGGTGGCACTAGTTGGCAAGTGGGTCTGGCACACACGCTGGCAGGCAGGCAACTGCACATAGATTGCACTAGCTGACTGATGTTTCACAGTCAATTTTTTTTTTAAATATTTACACTACTGTTACAACAAATATGAGTGGTGCCACTAATTTGGCAAGTGGGCCTGGCACACACGCTGGCAGGCAGGCAACTTCAATTAGATTACACTAGCAGACTGATGTTTCACAGTCAAAAAAGTTTTTTTTAAAATATTTATACTACTGTTACAACAAATATGATTGGTGGCACTAGTTGGCAAGTGGGTCTGGCACACACGCTGGCAGGCAGGCAACTGCAATTAGATTACACTAGCTGAATGATGTTTCACAGTCAAAAAAGTTTTTTAAAAAAATATTTACAATACTGTTATAACAAATATGATTGATGGCACTAGTTGGCAAGTGGGCCAGGCACACACGCTGGCAGGCAGGCAACTGCAATTTGATTGCACTAGCAGACTGATGTTTCACAGTCCAAAAAGTTTTTTTTTTTAAATATTTACAATACTGTTACAAAAATATGAGTGGTGCCACTAACTTGGCAAGTGGGCCTGGCACGCACGCTGGCAGGCAGGCAACTTCAATTAGATTACACTAGCAGACTGATGTTTCACAGTCAAAAAAAGTTTTTTTTTTAAATATTTACAATACTGTTATAACAAATATGATTGGTGGCACTAGTTGGCAAGTGGGCCTGGCACACACGCTGGCAGGCAGGCAACTGCAATTCGATTGCACTAGCAGACTGATGTTTCACAGTCAAAAAAGTTTTTTTAAAAAATATTTACACTACTGTTACAACAAATATGAGTGGTGCCACTAATTGGCAAGTAGGTCTGGCACACACGCTGGCAGGCAGGCAACTTCAATTAGATTACACTAACAGACTGATGTTTCACAGTCAAAAAAGTTTTTTTTAAAATATTTACACTACTGTTATAACAAATATGATTGGTGGCACTAGTTAGCAAGTGGGCCTGGCACACACGCTGGCAGGCAGGCAACTGCAATAAGATTACACTAGCTGAATGATGTTTCACAGTCAAAAAAGTTTTTTTTAAAAATATTTACAATACTGTTATAACAAATATGATTGGTGGCACTAGTTGGCAAGTGGGCCTGGCACACACGTTGGCAGGCAGGCAACTGCAATTCGATTGCACTAGCAGACTGATGTTTCACAGTCCAAAAAGTTTTTTTTTTAAATATTTACACTACTGTTACAACAAATATGAGTGGTGCCACTAACTTGGCAAATGGGCCTGGCACACACGCTGGCAGGCAGGCAACTTCAATTAGATTACAATAGCAGACTGATGTTTCACAGTAAAAAAATTTTTTTTTTTAATATTTACACTACTGTTATAACAAATATGATTGGTGGCACTAGTTGGCAAGTGGGCCTGGCACACACGCTGGCAGGCAGGCAACTGCAATAAGATTACACTAGCTGACTGATGTTTCACGTCAAAAAAGTTTTTTTAAAAAATATTTACAATACTGTTGTAACAAATATGATTGATGGCACTAGTTGGCAAGTGGGCCAGGCACACACGCTGGCAGGCAGGCAACTGCAATTCGATTGCACTAGCAGACTGATGTTTCACAGTCAAAAATGTTTTTTTTTAAAAATATTTACACTACTGTTACAACAAATATGAGTGGTGCCACTAACTTGGCAAGTGGGCCTGGCACACACGCTGGCAGGCAGGCAACTTCAATTAGATTACACTAACAGACTGATGTTTCACAGTCAAAAAAGTTTTTTTAATATATTTACACTACTGTTATAACAAATATGATTGGTGGCACTAGTTGGAAAGTGGGCCTGGCACACATGCTGGCAGGCAGGCAGGCAGGCAGGCAACTGCAATTAAATAACACTAGCAGACTGATGTAAAAGTTTTTTTTTTAATTTACACTAATGTTACAACAGATATGAGTGGTGGCACTGAGGAAGTAGGCACAGTATATGCTGTGAGCCTGACACACAGGCTGGCACTAGTGGAAGGCTGGCCTTGCAACAAAAATTAAATAACACTAGCAGACTGATGTAAAAGTTTTTTTAAAAAAATGTACACTAATGTTACAACAGATATGAGTGGTGGCACTGAGGATGGAAGTAGGCACAGTATATGCTGGGAGCCTGACACACAGGCTGGCACTAGTGGCAGGCTGGCCTGGCAACTAAAATTAAATAACACTAGCAGACTGATGTAAAAGTTTTTTTTTTTTTTTTAAATTACACTAATGTTACAACAGATATGAGTGGTGGCACTGAGGATTGAAGTAGGCACAGTATATGCTGGGAGCCTGACACACAGGCTGGCACTAGTGGCAGGCTGGCCTGGCAACTAAAATTAAATAACACTAGCAGACTGATATAAAAGTTTTTAAAAAAAATTACACTAATGTTACAACAGATATGAGTGGTGGCACTGAGGATGGAAGTAGGCACAGTATATGCTGGGAGCCTGACACACAGGCTGGCACTAGTGGCAGGCTGGCTGGCAACTAAAATTAAATAACACTAGCAGACTGATGTAAAAAAATGTTTAAAAAAAGTTACACTAATGTTACAACAGATATGAGTGGTGGCACTGAGGATGGAACTAGGCACAGTATATGCTGGGAGCCTGACACACAGGCTGGCACTAGTGGCAGGCTGGCCTGGCAACTAAAATTAAATAACACTAGCAGACTGATGTAAAAGTTTTTTTTAAAAAAAATTACACTAATGTTACAAAAGATATGAGTGGTGGCACTGAGGATGGAAGTAGGCACATTATATGCTGGGAGCCTGACACACAGGCTGGCACTAGTGGCAGGCTGGCCTGGCAACTAAAATTAAATAACACTAGCAGACTGATGTAAAAGTTTTTTTTTTAAATTTACACTAATGTTACACCAGATATGAGTGGTGGCACTGAGGCTGGCAGTGGCAGGCTGGCCTGGCAACTGAAATTAGATTACACTAGCAGACTGATGTAAAAGTTTTTTAAATTACACTAATGTTACACCAGATATGAGTGGTGGAAAACAGAGCAATTATGCACAGTATATACTGTGGGCCTGACACACAGGCCTGATGGAAAATTAAATTAGATTACACTAGCAAACTGATGTAATTTTTTTTTTTTAAAATTTACACTAATGTTACACCAGATATGAGTGGTGGCAGTGAGCAAGTAGGCACAGTATATGCTGTGAGCCTCACACACAGGCTGACAGGCAGGCAAATGCAATTAGATTACAAAAAAAAAGTAGTATACCTTTTAATTGTGGTGTAAAATAGGGATGTGGATATTAGTTTATTTTTAAGGAAATTAATATCTGAATTAAGGCAGTAACTGATTTAAAGAATAACAAATATTATTAATGAGTATATTTGTTATTCTTTAAAGGCCAGATTACAAGTGGAGTGCAAAATATTGCTTTCGCAAGGACAATATTTGCTCTCAACTTTGTAATAACAATGCAACGCTCTGGAATTACAAGTTAGGTGCAATGCAGTGAAGGGGTAACCTGCACAGTGATGGGCGGCAATTAAAAAAAAAAAATATATATATATATATATATATATATAGAAATAAACAACAGTGTGTGTGCACTCTCGCCAAGAGATCAGCAGCTGCCAGGGTGCTATACAGGAATTCAAAAGGCAAAAATAAAGTACTCTCTGGTCTTCAGTTAACAGTAAATCCAAAGTAAACATTATTGTGACGTTTTGGGGCAAAAAAAAACCTTCCTCTGGCAAAGAAACAATGTGCAAACCAAACTTTTAAAGGCCTGATAGGCCCTCCTACTACAGTCTACCAATCAGAAGGCAGCGTGTGCAAAAACAACATGTGTAAATCAGCTGAAAAGTGTAAGCAAAACTTAATAATGTTGACACCACATATTTTTAAGTTTTGCTTACACTTTTCAGTTGATTTGCACATGTTTTTGCTCACGCTGCCTTCTGATTGGTAGACTGTAGTAGGAGGACCTATCAGGCCTTTAAAAGTTTGGTTTGCACATTGTTAGTTTGTCAGAGGAAGGGGTACTTTTGCCCCGAAATGTCTCAATAAAGTTCACTTTGGATTTACTGTTGACTAAAGAGAGTGCTTTATTTATATATATATATATATATATATATATATATATATATATATATATATATATATATATATATATAAACAACAAGTAGGCATGAATGAAAGCTCAATAGCTTGTCCTCTGGCAAATTGCCACCCGGGAATAGCCTCTTTTTGCACAATTGTACTTACACAGATGAGACCATTTCGGAAGTATATCACTTTGACCCTAGGTCAGTCCAGCACCGAAATACCAGGCAATCCTCCTCTGAACAAGGAACACAGCAGCCCCAGATGATCATTTCTGCCTTCTTGGGCCTCATCAGTGAGGTCAACCACGGGCACATTGTCTGGTTTCCCCTATGACACCCCAAGAATCATATTTAATATACTAACAACATGTAGAGGTGCTCAACCAGGCACGAAAGAAAGCTCAATAGCTTGTCCTCTGGCAAATTGCTACCCAGGAACAGCCTCTTTTTGCCCAATTGTGCTTACACATAAGAGAACTTTACTGAAGTATATCAGTCTGCCCTATGCAGCTCAGTCCAGCCCCGAAATACCAGGCAATCCTCCTAATCTAAAAATTGCCAGGAAAAGGGAATGTGTGAGGCAGTGGCCTAGTTTAAGTGATTATAGCTCTTTTGCAAAAAAAGGGATCTTAGCTCTTTTGCAAAAAAAGTGATCTTGGCTCTTTTGCACAAAAATCTATTGTAAACACCACCCTCAAAGTTTAGACTCACCATCTTGAATCCAGCCTCTATGAAGTAGTGAAGGGTCCATGGCAGGGCTCCTCAATCCCCTGGTGGTGCTTCTGGATCTTCTTGGGTGGACCTCTTCTGATCTTCCACCTGATTTTTCTTATTCATCTGATTGAATACAATGTTCCCCTTTACAGTATATAGGGGTGCCCTTGCATTTCTATTGTCTTATTTTTTGCTTTAATTCAAAACAGCCAATAGAAAATACTTTCATTCTATTAGCAGATTTTAAATAAAAAAATCAACCAATCAGCCTATTGTTAAAAACCTTTACTCAATCCAGCAATTATTGCTCAATCTCTCTTCTTCCCCTTGCCTCTAAACTTCTTGAGTGGATTGTTTATGAATGCTTATTACACTCTCTCTTGTCTAACCATCTTCTTGACCCTTTGCAATCTGGCTTTTGCCCCATACACACTACCGAAATTGCCATCCACAAATGACCTGCTTACTGCCAAGTCTAAAGGTCATTACTCCATGCTAATCCTTTTTAATCTCTCTGCAGCCTTTTACACTGTTGACAATCCATTGCTGCTCCAGACCCTTCAATTCTTGGATTTTTGTGACACATCGCTACTGTGGCTCTCTTCCTACCTTTCTAATAATACCTTTAGTGTGTCCTACTCTGGCTCTTTCTCTTCCCCTCTACCCCTCTCTGTTGGGGTGCCTCAAGGCTCAGTTTTAGGTCCCCTTATTTTATCAGTCTACACATCATCTCTAGTCTCATTAATCAAGTCCTGTTGGTTTCAGTATCATCTTTATGCTGACAAAACCCAAATCTAGCTTTCTGCACCCAAGATTTCCTCCTCCCTGCTGACTTGTGTTATCGGCTGCCTAGCTGATATCTCATCCAGGATGGCTTCTCACTACTTAAAGCTGAACCTCTCTAAAATGGGACCCCTTTTACTTCCTCCCTCTACCAATCTTCCCATATATATAAATTACTCTGGACAAAACTGTCATCACCCCTAACACTGACTCCAAACTTTCTTTTGCATCTCATATTAAAGGGACAGTCTAGGCCAAAATAAACTTTCATGATTCAGATAGAGCATGTAATTTTAAACAATTTTCCAATTTACTTTTATCACCAATTTTGCTTTGTACTCTTGGTATTCTTAGTTGAAAGCTTAACCTAGGAGGTTCGTATGTTAATTTCTTAGACCTTGAAGCCCACCTCTTTCAGATTGCATTTTAACAGTTTTTCACCACTAGAGGGTGTTAGTTCATGTATTTCATATAGATAACACTGTGCTCGTACACGAGAAGTTATCTGGGAGCAGGCACTGATTGGCTAGACTGCAAGTCTGTCAAAAGAACTGAAAAAGGGGCAGTTTGCAGAGGCTTAGATTCAAGATAATCACAGAGGTTAAAAGTATATTATTATAACTGTCTTGGTTATGCAAAACTGGGAAATGGGTAATAAAGGGATTATCTATCTTTTAAAACAATACAAATTCTGGTGTAGACTGTCCCTTTAAGTCCTTAGCTAACTCCTGCTGCTTCCACCTTAAAAATATTTCTAAAATTCGGCACTTCCTCACTCAAGACACAACTAAGATTCTTATCCACTCCCTTTTCCTTTCTCCCCACGGACTACTGCAATTATGTGGTTGTGAAAAGACGCCTGTGTAAATTGAATCCCAGTATGTAATATAAGTCAATAGGAATTGAGGGAATTAGGTTCCATGCCCCTCTGAAAATCGACATAAGTAACATAATACATTATATTTAAAGCTTTGAAATGAATACTAGAATGTTAAAAATCATTATAAACAATATAAAAAAGCCACACTACACAATATGTATCATCAAACTAATGAACAAAAAAGTTTTTTTTTGCATTTTCCTTCAAACAAAGCTGAAAGGCCTCTGCATTGAGAATAGTAGAATAAACTAAGCTTAGTGTACAAAAATGGGGTTAGTGCAGCACATTAAAGGGACAGTCAAGTCCAAAAAAACTTTCATAATTCAAATAGGGCATGTCATTTTAAACAACTTTCCAATTTACCTTTATCACCAATTTCGCTTTGTTTTCTTGATATTCTTAGTTGAAATCTAAACCTAGGAGGTTCATATGCTAATTTATTAGACCTTGAAGGCCGCCTCTAATCTAAATGCATTTTGACAGTTTCTCACCACTAGAGGGTATTAGTTCATGTGTTTCATATAGACAACATTGAGCTCATGCACGTGAATTTACCGAGGAGTGAGCACTGAGTGGCTAAAATGCAAGTCTGTCAAAAGAACTGAAATAAGGGGGCAGTTTGCAGAGGCTTAGATACAAGGTAAATACAGAGGTAGAACATGTATTATTATTACTGTATTGGTTATGCAAAACTAAGGGATGGGTAATTAAGGGATTATCTATCTTTTAAAACAGCAACAATTCTTGGGTTGACTGTCCCTTTAACATTACATAGAACTTATCAAGTCAGAGAGGTGATGAGGCTTATGTTATTAGGTACAGACCATACATAGTAGGCACAGTATAGATGGACAATCCATAGTAGGCACAGTATAGACAGGCCATCAGTATCTGGTGTCTTACTCCAACACTGCTGTTGAGTCATGTGATGTTTGTGTCATACTCACTCGGTTCCTATTGGTCAATGACTTTAGCTTCTCCCCTGTTGCTCTTGGATACACTGAACAGCTTATAGACTCAAATCCACATGCACTGGTCAATTCAACTTATCCTTTTTAATTGGCATGACAGTACTGTACTATATAGCGATTTGTGTTTCCCAAAGGACCAGTTAGAACAACACTTGGTACACTAGAGACAGACTATGCTGCATCACAAGTGCCTGGGAGTTCCTGTGGAGATGTGTGCTACAGTGACTCTCAAAAAAGGGCGCTATGCTGAAATGGTGCTTATTGAACCTTTATAAATGGAGGGCCACCTATACTCCCCAACCCGCTCCCTCCACTATGCCCAAGACCTACTTCTCTCCTCATCACTCATTAATTTCACACACTCTTGTCTGCAAGACTTTTCTAGTACTGCATCTATTATATGGACTCCTTGCCTTGAACAATCAGACTTTCCTCTAGTCTCAAAAACTTCAAGTGTTTCTTAAATACAGATCTGTTCAAGGACGCATACTAATTACATTAAGATGTCTCTACTGCTTATGATTCCTTCTCCCTCAACTTCCCTATGTATTTCCTTTACATTGTAAGCCTGAGAGACTCTCTAACTGTAGCTCAGTTTATATATTGTTTGTCAATATAAGTGCAGTAATGTACATTGTATAGATTTTGATAATGTCTTATTGTAAGATTTTATTGTACTGTACCCCTATGATTGTAACATAACTGAAATTCTGACGAACCATTTCAGCTTTAAAATCTGAACCGAATATTTTAGACAAACCAAATGTTTTGCCCATGAACATGTCTAGCAAAAAAAAAACAAAACTCAATTTATTTTTACTGTTCTAAGAATCCATGCATATGCAACCCCAATGTATAACAAATCGCAAGATAAGTGGTTCACCCCAGTGATAAATAGTGACTTATTTTGGACCACCAGGAGTAAGGCTATAAAGGGTAGGGGTATCTTAAGGGGTAGAAAAAAGTCACCACTTTTGGCCTCTCAAATTATAATAATCTGGTGTCAATAGTTATGACTCATTGCAGCACATACTAAAAGAAAGCTCAAACACTTGCTGAATAGTTATCTTGGACAAAAAACACAAAATCATCTGCACAAACAAAGACAGATGGCATTAAAAGGTGATTAACAGAAAGAAATTCCAAACATTACATGGCAAAAATAATAAGATAGACTTTTCAATGTTGATATTGATATATGAAGCCATTTAGTAACTAAACCAAAGCAGGAAAATAAATAGGGTATCAGTGAGTAGTAAGATGACATATATGAAAATATAACTACTCATATACAATGAAATCAATTAGCTGTACAGGTGTTGCTGAAATTCCTGCTGGATAAAGTGATCCATTCAGCATTTTAATATTTCTAGAATGGTCTACAGTATATAATCACATTAAAAATAGATCTAGAGCTAGGTTAATGAAAAGTTCAAATATCAAAACAAAATACAAAACAGAATTACTTTCCAATCCTTATGCCACACTCAGCTTCAGATCAAAAGTACCTTATCAATTACTTATAATTTGTTGTTGCAATGCCATCCCCCAGCACTACCTTATTTATAAAACCATGGGAGGAGGAGCAACAAATTCAGATACCCAAAAAAACAATGGCTACAGATATTTAAAGGCATGAACATGGGGAGTGCTGGAGGGGATGTAGTTTGAGAGTTTTAATGCCCCATAATACAAACTTATTGGACAGCTGTCGCCCCTGAAATGGAGAAAGCAATATCCATTAGCCTTTGTTATCTTACTAAACAAACAAATTCAAATATCATGTTCTTACCATCTTAGGTTATTAAATATAATGATCGAATGCGCAAAAAACAGTGGTACCATACTTGTGGAAATAAACTCAAGCTCCCAAAGTCTTGGATTGGAGGAAACAGGTTTCCCTTAACATATCGCTAGAAAAATACCATTATTATCAGACCAAGGGGCCTAGTTATCAAGCCGTCAACCTCAAATACGCTGGAATTCCTCAGCGTATTTGTGGCGAGGCTGATTCGCCTTAGTTATCAAAGGCTCGAGACCGGCAAAAGTAGAATTTTGTGACGTAAACTTTGATCCGCCGGACTCAGTCCGACACAGATCGATTCTTACGTCACTCCAGATGTTCCGCACACAAGTGCGGCACAATCTCACTACTTTTGCTAGTTATCAAAAAACTAGCAGGTACGCTCGGCACTTTTACGGCCCAGCGTACCTGGTTTTCAAACCACCACCCCTGGAGGTGGCGGATCCCATAAGAATCAATGAGAGTCTGACCATAGCGAAAGTACAAGTTCGCTGCTGACAGACATCCCATTGATTCCTATGGGAGCTGTCTACACCTAACACCCTAACATGTACCCCGAGTCTAAACACCACTAATCTGACCCCCCCTACACCGCCGCAACTAAATAAAGTTATTACCCTCTAAACCGCCGCTCCTGGAGCCCACCGCAAGCTACTCTATACATATTAACCCCTAAACCGCCGCTCCCGGAGCCCACCGCAACTATAATAAATGTATTAACCCCTAAACCGCCGCTCCCTGAACCCGCCGCAACCTATATTAAATGTATTAACCCCTATCCTGCCCCCCCTACACCGTCGCCACCTATAATAAATTTATTAACCCCTAATCTGCCCCCCCTACACCGTCGCCACCTATAATAAATTTATTAACCCCTATCCTGCCCCCCACTACGCCGCCGCCACTGTAATAAAATGATTAACCCCTAAACCTAAGTCTAACCCTAACCCTAACGCCCCCCTAACTTAAATATTAATTAAATAAATCTAAATAAATTAACTCTTATTAACTAAATGAATTCTATTTAAAACTAAATACTTACCTTTAAAATAAACCCTAATATAGCTACAATATAAATAATAATTATATTCTAGCTATCTTAGGATTTATATTTATTTTACAGGTAACTTTCAATTTATTTTAACCATGTACAATAACTATTAAATAGTTATTAACTATTTAATAGCTTACCTAGCTAAAATAAAGAGAAATGTACCTGTGAAATAAATCCTAACCTAAGTTACAATACACCTAACACTACACTATACTTTAATAAATTATTCCTATTTAAAAATAAATACTTACCTGTAAAATAAACCCTAAGATAGCTACAATATAAGTAATAATTATATTATAGCTATCTTAGGATTTATATTTATTTTACAGGTAACTTTGTATTTATTTTAGCTAGTTAGAATAGTTATTAAATAGTTATTAACTATTTAGTAACTACCTAGCTAAAAGAAATACAAAATTACCTGTAAAATAAATCCTAACCTAAGTTACAATTAAACCTAATACTACACTATCATTAAATTAACTAAATATGGCCAAGGTAAGAAAGGCTGAAAGACGACCACCACTGAACAAGACACACAAGCTGAAACGTCAAGACTGGGCCAAGAAATATCTTAAGACTGATTTTTCTAAGGTTTTATGGACTGATGAAATGAGAGTGAGTCTTGATAGGCCAGATGGATGGGCCCATGGCTGGATTGGTAAAGGGCAGAGAGCTCCAGTCCGACTCAGACGCCAGCAAGGTGGAGGTGGAGTACTGGTTTGGGCTGGTATCATCAAAGATGAGCTTGTGAGGCCTTTTCGGGTTGAGGATGGAGTCAAGCTCAACTCCCAGTCCTACTGCCAGTTTCTGGAAGACACCTTATTCAAGCAGTGGTGCAGGAAGAAGTCTGCATCCTTCAAGAAAAACATGATTTTCATGCAGGACAATGCTCCATCACACGCGTCCAAGTACTCCACAGCGTGGCTGGCAAGAAAGGGTATAAAAGAAGAAAATCTAATGACATGGCCTCCTTGTTCACCTGATCTGAACCCCATTGAGAACCTGTGGTCCATCATCAAATGTGAGATTTACAAGGAGGGAAAACAGTACACCTCTCTGAACAGTGTCTGGGAGGCTGTGGTTGCTGCTGCACGCAATGTTGATGGTGAACAGATCAAAACACTGACAGAATCCATGGATGGCAGGCTTTTGAGTGTCCTTGCAAAGAAAGGTGGCTATATTGGTAACTGATTTGTTTTTGTTTTGTTTTTGAATGTCAGAAATGTATATTTGTGAATGTTGAGATGTTATATTGGTTTCACTGGTAAAAATACATAATTGACATGGGTATATATTTGTTTTCTGTTAAGTTGCCTAATAATTGTCACCTGCACACACAGATATCCCCCTAAAATAGCTATAACTAAAAACAAACTAAAAACTACTTCCAAAACTATTCAGCTTTGATATTAATGAGTTTTTTGGGTTCATTGAGAACATGGTTGTTGTTCAATAATAAAATTAATCCTCAAAAATACAACTTGCCTAATAATTCTGCACTCCCTGTAGAGGAGAGTCACCTTAATCCAATTTTACTGGAGCAATAATGCTGTGTCCCATACCAAATTCTTGTAGATGGGATGGTCCTGAACCAGTCAACCACTGGTCTAAAAGTGAACTTTGGAGGATTGTATGACTTCAGTAACAAAAAGTTGTAAAGCTCCTTTATAATAAACATCTCTCCTGTTCACAGGAATAAGCTGAGGACTATTTTCACGGGACTCCTCACAACTTCACTTGATCTCAGGGTGCCCAACAGAGGTAATCTCAGAGGTCTCACTAAGCTCCTCCAGAACCAAGCATGCCTCCTTTGGGTCCCACCTGCTGCACAGAGAAGTAAGAACACTGTCACTTTCACTGTGTTCATCTGTAAGACTTGTTAGTACATCTGTATTGGGCCTTGAGCTTCAAAGGGGTTAAATGCACCCCTCGGGGACTCAGTGAAAAAAGGAACTAATTCTGCACACAAAAAACTCTATAGATGGTTGGATATTAGTTGAACCAATTTTAAATGAATTCCATCAAATAAACAAAGCCACCAAATAAAAACACACTATGTTATAAGCACTATATATTTTTGTTGTTGTCGCTTCCAATTAGAGATATGCACAAAAATGTGTTTTTGGGAACTTCACATTGATCTTCAAAATCTATATTTTTAGACATTCATTGAAGGAAGTCACAACCAATTAACGGGAAAACACATCATCAAAACTAATAAACTGTTTACATTATATAAGACATATTCATAAAAAAATGTGAAAGAAAAATGTGTCTTTTTTTCTGTTTGTTTGTTTTATTGGTTTGTTTGCCTGGACACTTTTTTTACTCAAACTACACATACATGCACACAAAAGAATCAATGCTGTATAGCTCACATAGACAAACAAATTTATGGTGAAATAGTACAGAGTGTGGGTGCCAGAATAAGGAGAGGAAGCGAGGCAGTGAAAGGACTCATGATTATATTATTCCCCATACATATGTTACAGCGAAAGCGGATGGTCAGAAAAGGTATACAATTACACATGAATGTTCACCTTCACTAAAGTTATCAGTGAAAGTGTACTTCCACTGCTTGTCATTACTGAACATTCTAGAATGCAGCAGGTTATGTTTTTCAGTGCACTGTACGCGTGATTTCAAGGACCACAGCAGATTATGTTTCTCAGTGCACTGTACGCGTGATTTCAAGGACCACAGCAAGTTATGTTTTTCAGTGCACTGTACGCGTGATTTCAAGGACCACAGCAGGTTATGTTTTTCAGTGCACTGTACGCGTGATTTCAAGGACCACAGCAGGTTATGTTTTTCAGTGCACTGTACGCGTGATTTCAAGGACCACAGCAAGTTATGTTTTTCAGTGCACTGTACGCGTGATTTCAAGGACCACAGCAGGTTATGTTTTTCAGTGCACTGTACGCGTGATTTCAAGGACCACAGCAGTTATGTTTTTCAGTGCACTGTACGCGTGATTTCAAGGACCACAGCAGGTTATGTTTTTCAGTGCACTGTACGCGTGATTTCAAGGACCACAGCAGGTTATGTTTTTCAGTGCACTGTACGCGTGATTTCAAGGACCACAGCAGGTTATGTTTTTCAGTGCACTGTACGCGTGATTTCAAGGACCACAGCAGTTATGTTTTTCAGTGTACTGTACGCGTGATTTCAAGGACCACAGCAGGTTATGTTTTTCAGTGCACTGTACGCGTGATTTCAAGGACCACAGCAGATATGTTTTTCAGTGCACTGTACGCGTGATTTCAAGGACCACAGCAGGTTATGTTTTTCAGTGCACTGTACGCGTGATTTCAAGGACCACAGCAGGTTATGTTTTTCAGTGCACTGTACGCGTGATTTCAAGGACCACAGCAGGTTATGTTTTTCAGTGCACTGTACGCGTGATTTAAAGGACCATTAAACTTATTTCAAACTGAACTTGTAAAAAAAGAAAACAAAAAGATAGAATGAATGAAGTGTGTTAAATGTCAAATGAGTTATAAAATGAATTCTAAATTTGATTCAAACTTCCTTTAAAGTTCCTTTATCTTCCTTCTCAATCCCTGCAGTCCAAATGTACATAGCTAGAGGGGGATTTCCCACATCATGATAGACATCAAGAGCTCACGTTATCCTTTGTTTTCTTGCAGCATGAACATTCCAATATATTCCCTTTTATAAAAGGGAAACAGCTCAGCTTTGTTGGCAGTAAATGCTGGAGCTGTTACCTCCCTAGTAATGTGCACCTGCAAAGTTCAAGATTTGTAGTTAATTGTTTTTTTTTTAATTGTTTCAATTTAAAATTTTACTTTCTCCATCCCCAGTTAGTAAAGGTTTAACGCTAGAGAGGTTATACACTCACTAGTGAATGTGGATTTATAATTTTAAAACAATTTCTTACAAATTCACTGATGACTTTAGTAAAGGTGTACGTTCATTAGTAATAATATACCTTCACTGTACCATCTACTTTCACTGTAACATATATATCACTTGCACAACAATAGTGTGGTCCATTTGGTTCAATTTATCAAAGCCAAATATAAATCATTTAAGTCGTACTTGTTCAGAATCTCATCTTCTGCTATCTGTTCCCACATGTATTCATTTATTGTAAATCCTCCTTCTTCATCCTTTTCTTCTCATCTTGCTGTGACTTCCAATTCAGGGCAGCTGGTAACTTTGAGGTTTTTAGGTGCTACAGAAATGAAAGAGGGCACCTCCTCCATATGCTATTGACATCTTCCAAGGCAGTGTGTGATATTACAGGTAATAAATGTGCTGTCATTTTTATAGAACACATGAACCTACTTGATCTTGAATATAGACAACAGGATTCTTGTTATCAAACAGTCCAAAAGCATTTTTATCTGTGCAAACATTGAGGTACACAGCCTTGCACTATTCTCAGCTTGCTTATGGTTGTTCATTATCTTTTTTCTATAGCTATGATTTTTATTTTAAATGCTAGAATTGATGCATTCAAGTGATAATGTTGGTAGGAAATTAAAGCCTAATTTTCTATTTCAGTTTTAAAAAATCTATACCATATTTACAAACTTTTGCTATTGATGTGGATGTTTGTTATGTCCAGTCTTATAATATTTATCCTATAAAGGGCCAGATTGTGGATTGCAAACATTTGCGTGTGAGTGATAAGGGGTTTATCATGGGTTTTTACACTCGTTTGGCTTATCGCTCGTATTAGAAGTTGAAAGTAAACGTAATCACTTGAGCACAATTTATGCTAGAATGATTACTGTGACTTCCCAGCTCTGGTTAACTGTTTCATAAAACTAAAAAGTTGTACTAAACACATCAAAAACACATTACAAAGTATAGATACACTCACAATAACACAATCTAATAAAAAATATTTTAAAAAACATATTGCACACAAAAGTAATAAAGGCTCATATTATGAGGTTTCAAGTAGTGATGTCGCGAATAGTTCCCGGCGAACATAGCATGTTCGCGTTCGCCTCGGCGGGCGAACATATGAGATTTTCGATCCGCCCCCTATTCGTCATCATTGAGTAAACTTTGACCCTGTACCTCACAGTCAGAATACACATTACAGCCAATCAGCAGCAGACCCTCCCTCCCAGACCCTCCCATCTCCTGGACAGCATCCATTTTAGATTCATTTGGAAGATGCATTCTTAGTGAGAGGAGGGACAGTGTAGCTGCTGATTATTTAATAGGGAAATTGATAGCTAGGCTAGTGTATTCAGTGTCCACTACAGTCCTGAAGGACTCATCTGATCTCTGCTGTAAGGACAGCACCCCAAAAAGCCCTTTTTAGGGCTAGAACATAAGTCTGCTTTTTTTTTTCTTCTGTGTAATCTAATTGCAGTTCCCTGCCTGCCAGCGTGTGTGTCAGGCTCACAGCGTATACTGTGTCCACTTGCCCAGTGCCACAACTCATATCTGGTGTAACAGTAGTGTACATTTAAAAAAAAAATAAAAAAAATTTGACTGTGAAATAATAGCAGACAGCTGCCAGTACCCAAGATGGCCGCCAATAAGGCAGATGGGGAGGGTTAGAGAGCTGTTTTGGGGGGGATCAGGGAGGTTGGGGGCTAAGGGGGGATGCTACACCACAGCATATGTAAATATGCTAAAAAAATAAAACCAATTTAAAAACCTTTTATTTTAGTACTGGCAGACTTTCTGCCAGTTATAAAATTAACCAGAGGGTTAGTTGGGTGGGACGTTTCCCTGTTGGGGGGACTTTGTGTTTTTTTTCTATGTAAAAGAGCTAATTGTTTCAGGGCAATGCCTTACAAAAGGCCCTTTTAAGGGCTATTAGTAGTTTATTGTAGGTGTACAGTGTATTTTGGGGGGGCTTTTTTATTTTTATATGGCTATTAAATTAAGTGTAATTGTTTTTATTTTTTATAATATCATTTATTATTTTTCGTAATTTAGTGCTTATTATTTTTTGTAATGTTAGATTTTTTTATTTTTTTCGTAGTATTAGGTTTATTTAAATTTGTAATTTAGGTTTTTGACTTGTTAGCTTTTTTAATTTTATTAAAATAATAATGTTAGGTTAATTTATAGTTTAATGTTAGATTTTTTCACAGGTAAGTTTTTATTTATTTTTAAGATAGTTATATTGTAAGTTTTAATTTAAATTTAGGGGGTGTTAGGCTTAGGGGTAAATAGTTTAATTTAGTGTTTTGCGATGTGTGGGGCCGGTGGTTTAGGGGTTAATAGCTTTAGTTTATTATTTACGATGTGGGAGGCTGGCGGTTTAGGGGTTAATAGGTTTATTTAGTGTTTGCGATGTCAGGGGCAGCGTTTTAGGGGTCAATAATTTTATTTAGGGTTGGCGATGTCAGGGAGCGGCTTTTTAGGTTTTACTAGATTTTTTTAGTGTTGTTGATGTGGGTGGGTGGCGGATTATGGGTTAATAGGTTTATTTAATAGTCGCGATATGGGTGGGCATCAGATTAGGGTTAATAGGTTAAATATAGTGTTTTGATGCAGGAGGGTGGCGGTTTAGGGGTTAATAGGTAGTTTATGGGTCTTAGTGTACTTTGTAACATTTTAGTTATGAGTTTTGTGAAACATTTTTGTTTTTCGTAAAATCCATAACTACTGGTCTCAGATGGTTTGTGTCAGTATAGGCTGTAAAACTAGCATTTTAGTTGAAATAATCTTTATTGTCAAAAAGGAAGACAAGAGACATATCTAATACATCATGCCCCTAGTTCAGATAAACATATTTATATTCATTGTTACAGTCTCAGGACCTCTTATCATGTTCGATAAAGTTTTATAATTCCATATATCTGTCTCAAACAACATGAAAAAGAGTTGTAGGATGAAACAACTTCTCTCAGCAATTAGTATATCCATCCGGCTTTCCCAATGTATCTCCATCATTACTGAAATCTCTGAAAGTCCATAGAGTCCTAGGAAAAGCTCCCACCTACTGAAGTTGCCTTCAGGCATAGGAAATATATGAGGTCCTGTTTATTTTCCTGAAGTAGGAACGAAATTATCTATAGTCTTCCTTCCCCTCCCTTTTCTAATGTGTTTTCCTTTTATTTTAATAATTATAAACATTAAACATAAACTTTTGAAACTGTAAAACAATAAACTCATAACTGTATAACCTTTCCCGTCGAGCAGAGAGAGAACCATCAAATTGTATCTAAAATGTATATAAGTTCCCCATAAAAGACTTAGTGGCAATAAGTTTAGGAGAGATCCCCTATCGTGTTATAACTCTTGAAAGACTTAAATTTCCCTTATCTCTCTTCTATCTCTGTTCATGATCCAGTGGACCCAAATCTTTTGGAAATGTGTTGTTGTATCCTGCAACCAAGAGGCAGATTCTGACATAGCATATATATTATCTAACCTGTTAATCACTTCTGACCACGTTGGTGAACCTGTTCTCCAGTGTTTGGCTATACATATCCTCGTGGTTGTACAAAGTATATTTATGAATATATTGGTAGCTAAGTTTAAGGATTCATCTGAAACATGCAAGAGGGCCTGCGCCGCCGTTAGCATCATAGATTTATCTAATAGGATACTTATCAATTTAGAAAGTTTGTTCCAAATTTGTTTAATCTCCCCACATTCCCACCACATATGCATATAATTTCCAATTTCTGCACAGCCTCTGTAACAGAGTCTACTTTTCTGCAATGTATAATGTGCAGTTCTTATGGGTGTAAGATACCACCTGTAAGATGTTTTAATAGAATTTTCGATAAGGTCTGCGCATATCAGTCCCTTGCTAATCCTAGAAAGTATTTGTGTCCATCTGTCATCATCATATGTTTCACCTAAGTCTCTTTCCCAATTCTCATGAAGCGGCAATTTGGAGCCTTTTTTTGCATCTTGTATTGCCAAGTACAGTTGTGATATTAGTTTTTTATTTCTACCTGGGGTTGCAATAATGCGTTCTGTTGTAGTGTATGGGTTTAGTGGTTTGTTTTGTCTGTATTTGTATATTGTGGTGGATATCTGAAGATATAGGAACCAATGAAAGGTGTCCGGCTGAAGTTTATCTTTCAGTTGGGTGTATGTGAGCATTTTACCTTTATCTAAAAAGTCTGCAACTCTGTAGAGGCCCTTATTTTCCCACTTACATATTAGTATTTGAAATTCTGCAGGAAGTATAGCACCCAGTGGTATTATCTTAGTACCCTTGGGTATGAGGCCTAGAGAAGATGTGAGGTATTTCCACATATGTTTGGACTCCTCTGTCACCTTGAGTTTGTATAGTGTTTTGTTTGTAGTGTTTGAGGTGTTCCAAACAATCGTGGCTGGATCATTCACCCCAGCTAAGTCTGCCTCTAGTCTAGTCCAAGTTATTTCTCGACAGTTTTTGCTTATCAGCGTAATTTGTGACAACCTAGCTGCCTGATAGTAGTCTAACAAATTGGGCACCCCCACTCCCCCTAGCTGTTTGTGTTGTTTTAATAGTTGGGAGGCTATTCTAGCTGTTTTGGGTCCTCGTAGGAATCTAATTAGGTCCATCTGGAGATCTGCTAGCTCTCTTTGCGGTACTTTGATTGGTAATGCTCTGAAGAGATATAATATTCTCGGTAGAATATTCATCTTTATAATCGATAATCTGCCATACCAAACTAGCATTTTAGCCACACTGCACAATGAAAATCACTCACTGAAAAGTAATTTTTTTGAGTGTGGAATGGATGTTACGTTACAGGCTAAAATGCTTGCATTATAGCTAAACCGCCACCACTCGTAATATGCGTTACCGGCCATTCCACCTCAATGGCCAATTTTCAGTGGTAATAGCCGTACCACACCGTAAAGCAAAATTTGTAATCTAGGCAAATGTCTGATAGAGAAAATTAAGAGCTTATAAGAGGTTTGTTGAGCATTGAGCAATGCACATTTTTTTTTATATCATCTGAAATTCTGCAATGTTTTCATGCAATTGGGTCAGTTTATCAAATGCCAAGCGGGCGTGATTCGCTGTAGCGAATCATGTCCGCCCGGCATCACTAAATGCAGACAGCATAGGCTGTCAGCATTTAAGAAAAAGTGAGTGGTCACAGCGCCAAGAGGCCTAGGGGTCAATATACACACAAAAACGATAGAAATGGTATAAGTGCTGAAATAATTTATTTCATATAATTAAATTTATTACAAGGCAATATAGAAATGGGTCAATATGGGATGCGATAAACGTACAGATAAGTAATAAGACCCTGAAGCGCTGAATTACCACATCAATCTTTTGTATTATTGCTGTCAGCATTTAACATCGCACATGTATTTCTTGTAAAATACTTGTGCAATGCTGCCCCCTACACATCAATCGGCCATTAGCAGGGGTGTCAATTATCCCGGTCGTATCTGATCGGGATGATTGCAGTCCGCCACCTAATACCATTCGCCATAGAACAGGCTAACAATGGTATTGAGCCAGCTGTTCATTCCTGTGAGTGCACTTCTCTGTATATATATATATATATATATATATATATATACATACATGTATATGTATGTGTCACTATGTTAAAGCCCTTTGCAGTACTTTTTATATATTTGAGCCCTTATAAGTTTTTTGTGCAATATACCTTTTTAATATTTTTTATTAGATAGTGTTATTATGAGTGTAACTGTACCTTTAAATGTATTTTTGATGTGTGTTGTGATACTTTTTATTTGAGTGTAACCATTAATAAGAGCTCTGAGATTGTGGTAATCATTAGATATGTGCATGGCGAAAAAATTCGGTTTCAGTTCGGATTGATTCGGATTTTTCCGAATTTCGGTTCGGATCGATTTGAATTCGGCAAAATTTGAATGACTTAGTTTCGGATTTATTCGGATTCGGATAAATTCGGCTGAATTCGGCTGAATTCGGTTCGATTCGGTTCCGAAATTCGTAATTTCGGTATGTCTTAGGTGGGATATGCTGTGTATTAGACTAGTATTATGTACTGTATATTAGGTGTAAATACTAGTGTAATACACGGCCATCCAAATCTACCGAATAATGTCAGTAGTTAAGAGCTTTATGGACTAACACCGGAATATAAAGCTCTTAACTACAGTGCTAAAGTACACTAACACCCATAAACTACGTATGAACCACTAAAGCGAGGCCCCCCCACATCACAAACACTATTAATAAGTGTTAGATTAGGGGTGTTTAGATTTTGGGTTCATGTTAGGGTGTTAGGTGCAGACTTAGTGTTTCCCCATAGGAAACAATGGGGCTGCGTTAAGAGCTTGAACGCTGCTTTTTTGCAGGTGTTAGGTTTTTTTTCAGCCGAAACTGCCCCATTGTTTCCTATGGGGGAATGCCGAATTTACCAAGCTTTTTCGGATTTATTCGGTAGATACGGCAGCTAATTCGGATTCATTCGGTAGATTGGGAAGTATTTTAATTCGGAAATTCAAATCAATCCGAATCTCCGAATTTACCAAATTTCTGAATTAATCTGAAACGAATCGCACATGTCTAGTAATCATTCTAGTGTAAATTTGTGTTTGTGCTACCGCATTCACATTTACTTTCAACTTGTAATACGAGCAAACCATCCAACACGCAAAAAGAGCTGCAATAAACCTGATATCGCTTGCACAAAATTGTTAATGAGCCACTAGTTATCTGGCACTTGTTGGGCGTTAGATTCCCCCCCCCCACACACATTTCATGCTTGTTTGAAGTCCATGGTGGAATATGTTAACGAGGTCACAAAAGTTCAGCTTTTTATGTTTGTCAGGTTAGCACGTAAAACAAACTATTTAATTTCAACTTGTATTACGCGCCTCCCGGAACAAACAATATTTACACTCATAATCTAGCCATCAATGGGTTAATTTGGCAAGCAAAACTTAGTCTTGAATTTAGTAGTGCAAGGATTGTTTAAAAGATAGATATTCCAATCCCAAATGTTTTTACATCCTAACAGTATATATATATATATGTATATATATATATATATATATATATGCAAGAATCTAAAAGAACAAGCGCACAGATACACTTTTCATAGTGCAAATCAATTTAATATTATAAAAACATATAACATACATTCAACATTTAGGAGTGAATCCTACTCACAAAGGTAACCCCAATCATATGAGGTAAGTTATGGCAGTCGGATCCTTAAAGTGTCCCCACTTGTTAATGGCAACAGTCGGATCTTTAAAAAAAATATCCCCACTTGTTATTGGCAAGCAAGTCACGGTGGAGTAGGAGAATCTCCTTATTGGTAATGTCCTCAGTACAGTTCAAAAATGAATAAAGGTAGTAATCTTACCGCTCCTAAGGTGAAAAGTCCGGACCAAGGCTAATAGATAAATAGATGCTGCAAAATAGCGTGGGTCTGTAAAGCAGCGTAGCAGCGTATAAAACAATGCTCCTGTTTGCTCCTGTTTGGCATGCAGTTCGCAAGTGACGTAAGGTGGGCGTGGCCGTACGCGTTTCACGGAAACATCCACTTCATCAGAGCCTCTTTTCAACCTATATTAGTGCCTGGCCTCACAAATAATCTTTTGGCCAAATGGGCACAAATTCCCACAGACCCATTCCAAACTCTTGCAGAAAGCCAATTCAAAAGAGTTACAACTGTTATAGCCACAAAGGGTGGTGGAGGTGGCAACTTCATATTAATGAAAATGGAATGTCAAACTTATTTAAGTGTGATGATTAGGTGTCCACAAACTTTTGGCCATATAGTGTATCTAAAGCATGAATCTATCAAAAATGCATGCAGTTGAACACTAAACTTTAAGCTTAAATGGATTTTAAAAAGGTTGCTATATAACACGTAAATTCTATGATTGAAAGAAATATAAGATTTTCATAATTTCATTGAATAAAAACCTAACAATTCAAACTAGCAGATATGCACAAAAAATAATAGCTTAATAAATAGATCAGGTGGATTTCTGGTAGAATTTATTGAAAAAAGGTAGATTTGAACGTGTTAAGTTCACTAAAAAAGATGTCCTTTTTTGCTAAATATTAAAATATAACTTGCTAAATAAATGTCTTGAGATGCTTCCATGGTTACCAAAGGGAAAATTCTTATGGCTAGATTTAGAGTTTTGTCGGTAAGGACCCACGTAGCTAACGCTGGCTTTTTTCTGGCACCATAAAAATAACTCTGGTATTGAGAGTCCACATAAAGGCTGCGTTAGGCTCCAAAAAAGGAGCGTAGAGCATATTTAACGCAGCTTCAACTCTCGATACCAGAGTTGCTTACGGACGCGGCCAGCCTCAAAAACGTGCTCGTGCTGTTTGAGCTGAAAAAAAACCCTAACACCTGCAAAAAAGCCGCGTTCAGCTCCTAACGCAGCCCCATTGTTTGCTATGGAGAAACACTTCCTACGTCTGCACCTAACACCCTAACATGTACCCCGAGTCTAAACACCCCTAGCCTTACACTTATTAACCCCTAATCTGCCGCCCCCGCTATCGCTGACCCCTGCATATTATTTTTAACCCCTAATCTGCCGCTCCGTAAACCGCCGCTACTTACATTATCCTTATGTACCCCTAATCTTCTGCCCCTAACACCGCCGACCCCTATATTATATTTATTAACCCCTAATCTGCCCCCCACAACGTCGCCTCCACCTGCCTACACTTATTAACCCCTAATCTGCCGAGCGGACCGCACCACTATCATAATAAAGTTATTAACCCCTAATCTGCCTCACTAACCCTATAATAAATAGTATTAACCCCTAATCTGCCCTCCCTAACATCGCCGACACCTAACTTCAATTATTAAACCCTAATCTGCCGACCGGAGCTCAC
Organism: Bombina bombina; assembly: GCF_027579735.1. Lineage (NCBI taxonomy): Eukaryota > Metazoa > Chordata > Amphibia > Anura > Bombinatoridae > Bombina > Bombina bombina. The sequence goes on along the minus strand of NC_069499.1, from coordinate 149,177,148 downwards.
CGCTATTCTAATAAATGTATTAACCCCTAAAGCTAAGTCTAACCCTAACACTAACACCCCCCTAACTTAAATATAATTTAAATCTAACGAAATTAATTAACTCTTATTAAATAAATTATTCCTATTTAAAGCTAAATACTTACCTGTAAAATAAATCCTAATATAGCTACAATATAAATTATAATTATATTATAGCTATTTTAGGATTGATATTTATTTTACAGGTAACTTTGTATTTATTTTAACCAGGTACAATAGCTATTAAATAGTTAAGAACTATTTAATAGCTAAAATAGTTAAAATAATTACAAAATTACCTGTAAAATAAATCCTTACCTAAGTTATAATTAAACCTAACACTATACTATCATTAAATTAATTAAATAAAATACCTACAATTACCTACAATTAAACCTAACACTACACTATCAATACATTAATTAAATACAATACCTACAAATAACTACAATGAAATAAACTAACTAAAGTACAAAAAATAAAAAAGAACTAAGTTACAAAAAATAAAAAAATATTTACAAACATAAGAAAAATATTACAACAATTTTAAACTAATTACACCTACTCTAAGCCCCCTAATAAAATAACAAAGACCCCCAAAATATAAAATGCCCTACCCTATTCTAAATTTAAAAAGTTCAAAGCTCTTTTACCTTACCAGCCCTGAACAGGGCCCTTTGCGGGGCATGCCCCAAGAAGTTCAGCTCTTTTGCCTGTAAAAAAAACATACAATACCCCCCCCCCAACATTACAACCCACCACCCACATACCCCTAATCTAACCCAAACCCCCCTTAAATAAACCTAACACTAAGCCCCTGAAGCGGGGGCTGGCGATCCATCATCCGGTGGCTGAAGAGGTCTTCACCCTATCCGGGAAGAAGAGTAGATCCGGACCGGCAACCATCATCTTCCAAGCGGCATCTTCTATCTTCATCCGATGAGGACCGGCTCCATCCTGAAGACCTCCACCGCGGACCCATCTTCATCCGGCGACTTCCAACTGAAGAATGACGGTTCCTTTAAGGGACGTCATCCAAGATGGCGTCCCTCGAATTCCGATTGGCTGATAGGATTCTATCAGCCAAACGGAATTAAGGTAGGAATATTCTGATTGGCTGATGGAATCAGCCAATCAGAATCAAGATCAATCCGATTGGCTGATCCAATCAGCCAATCAGATTGAGCTCGCATTCTATTGGCTGATCGGAACGGCCAATAGAATGCGAGCTCAATCTGATTGGCTGATTGGATCAGCCAATCGGATTGAACTTGATTCTGATTGGCTGATTCCATCAGCCAATCAGAAAATTCCTACCTTAATTCCGATTGGCTGATAGAATCCTATCAGCCAATCGGAATTCGAGGGACGCCATCTTGGATGACGTCCCTTAAAGGAACCGTCATTCTTCAGTTGGACATCGCCGGATGAATATGGGTCCGCGGTGGAGGTCTTCAGGATGGAGCCGGTCCTCATCGGATGAAGATAGAAGATGCCGCTTGGAAGATGATGGTTGCCGGTCCGGATCTACTCTTCTTCCCGGATAGGATGAAGACTTTGGAGCCTCTTCTGGACCTCTTCAGCCACCGGATGATGGATCGCCAGCCCCCGCTTGGGTTGGATGAAGATTTTGGAGCCAGGACCGATCGGTGATACCCGGTGAGGTGAAGACAAGGTAGGATGATCTTCAGGGGCTTAGTGTTAGGTTTATTTAAGGGGGGTTTGGGTTAGATTAGGGGTATGTGGGTGGTGGGTTGTAATGTTGGGGGGGGTATTGTATGTTTTTTTTTACAGGCAAAAGAGCTGAACTTCTTGGGGCATGCCCCGCAAAGGGCCCTGTTCAGGGCTGGTAAGGTAAAAGAGCTTTGAACTTTAGTAATTTAGAATAGGGTAGGGCATTTTTTATTTTGAGGGTCTTTGTTATTTTTTTAGGGGGCTTAGAGTAGGTGTAATTAGTTTAAAATTGTTGTAATATTTTATTTATGTTTGTAAATATTTTTTTATTTTTTGTAACTTAGTTCTTTTTTATTTTTTGTACTTTAGTTAGTTTATTTCATTGTAGTTATTTGTAGGTATTGTATTTAATTAATGTATTGATAGTGTAGTGTTAGGTTTAATTGTAGGTAATTGTAGGTATTTTATTTAATTAATTTAATGATAGTATAGTGTTAGGTTTAATTGTAACTTAGGTTAGGATTTATTTTACAGGTAATTTTGTAATTATTTTAACTATTTTAGCTATTAAATAGTTCTTAACTATTTAATAGCTATTGTACCTGGTTAACATAAATACAAAGTTACCTGTAAAATAAATATTAATCCTAAAATAGCTATAATATAATTATAATTTATATTGTAGCTATATTAGGATTTATTTTACAGGTAAGTATTTAGCTTTAAATAGGAATAATTTATTTAATAAGAGTTAATTAATTTCGTTAGATTTAAATTATATTTAAGTTAGGGGGGTGTTAGTGTTAGTGTTAGACTTAGCTTTAGGGGTTAATACATTTATTAGAATAGCGGTGAGCTCCGGTCAGCAGATCAGGGGTTAATAATTGAAGTTAGGTGTCGGCGATGTTAGGGAGGGCAGATTAGGGGTTAATACTATTTATTATAGGGTTAGTGAGGCGGATTAGGGGTTAATAACTTTATTATAGTAGCGGTGCAGTCCGCTTGGCAGATTAGGGGTTAATAAGTGTAGGCAGGTGGAGGCGACGTTGAGGGGGGCAGATTAGGGGTTAATAAATATAATATAGGGGTCGGCGGTGTTAGGGGCAGCAGATTAGGGGTACATAAGGATAACTTAAGTAGCGGCGCTTTGCGGTCAGCAGATTAGGGGTTAATTATTGTAGGTAGCTGGCTGCGACGTTGTGGGGGGCAGGTTATGGGGTTAATAAATATAATATAGGGGTCGGCGGTGTTAGGGACAGCAGATTAGGGGTACATAAGGATAACGTAGGTGGCGGTCGGCAGATTAGGGGTTAAAATTTTTTTAATAGAGTGGCGGCGATGTGGGGGGACCTCGGTTTAGGGGTACATAGGTAGTTTATGGGTGTTAGTGTACTTTAGAGCACAGTAGTTAAGAGCTTTATGAACCGGCGTTAGCCCAGAAAGCTCTTAACTACTGACTTTTTTCTGCGGCTGGAGTTTTGTCGTTAGAATTCTAACGCTCACTTCAGACACGACTCTAAATACCGGAGTAAGAAAAATCCCATTGAAAAGATAGGATACGCAATTGACGTAAGGGGATCTGCGGTATGGAAAAGTCGCGGCTGAAAAGTGAGCGTTAGACCCTTTTTTGACTGACTCCAAATACCGGAGGTAGCCTAAAAACAGCGTTAGGAGCCTCTAACGCTGGTTTTCACGGCTACCGCCAAACTCCAAATCTAGGCCTTTGTAGGGTAAAGAGTGTACTTAAATGAAAATGTGATGAAATTGGAGCATGCGATTATAGCTTAGTTTAATTGTGATTACTAAGTAGCCATTTTGTTATCATTTTGAAGAATTAAAGAGAAATTAAAATTATTTCCATATGTCTACATAAAAAATAACATAATTTATGTAAGAACTTACCTGATAAATTCATTTCTTTCATATTGGCAAGAGTCCATGAGCTAGTGACATATGGGATATACAATCCTACCAGGAGGGGCAAAGTTTCCCAAACCTCAAAATGCCTATAAATACACCCCTCACTACACCCACAATTCAGTTTAATGAATAGCCAAGCAGTGGGGTGATAAAGAAAGGAGTAGAAAGCATCAACAAAAGAAATTTGGAAATAATTGTGCTTTATACTAAAAATCATAACCACCATAAAAAGGGTGGGCCTCATGGACTCTTGCCAATATGAAAGAAATTAATTTATCAGGTAAGTTCTTACATAAATTATGTTTTCTTTCATGTAATTGGCAAGAGTCCATGAGCTAGTGAAATATGGGATATCAATACCCAAGATGTGGAGTCTTCCACTCAAGAGTCACTAGAGAGGGAGCGAATAAAAATAAAAACAGCCATATTTCATGAAAAAAATTAATCCACAACCCAAAAAAAATATGTTTATTTTCATTTTTGAAAGAGAAAAACTTAAATAAAAAAGCAGAAGAATCAAATTGAAACAGTTGCCTGAAGAACTTTTCTACCAAAAACTGCTTCCTAAGAAGCAAATACATCAAAACGGTAGAATTTAGTAAATGTATGCCAAGAGGACCAAGTCGTCGCTTTGCAAATCTGATCAACTGAAGCTTCATTCTTAAAAGCCCACGAAGTGGAGACTGGTCTAGTAGAATGAGCTGTAATTCTCTGAGGTGGGGCCTGACCCGACTCCGAAATAGCTTGATGAATCAAAAGTTTCAACAAAAAAGCCAAGGAAATAGCAGAAGCATTCTGACCTTTCCTAGGACCAGAAAATAAAACAAATAGACTGGAAGTATTCCTGAAATCTTTAGTAGCTTCCACATAATATTTCAAAGCTCTTACCACATCCAAAGAATGTAAGGATATCTCCAAAGAATTCTTAGGATTAGGACACAAGGAAGGGACAACAATTTCTCTACTAATGTTGTTAGAATTCACATCCTTAGGTGAAAATTTAAAAGAAGTCCGCAAAACTGCCTTATCCTGATGAAAAATCAGAAAAGGAGACTCACAAGAAAGAGCAGATAGCTCAGAAACTCTTCTAGCAGAAGAGATAGCCAAAAGGAACAACACTTTCCAAGAAAGTAGTTTAATGTCCAAAGAATGCATAGGCTCAAATGGAGGAGCCTGTAAAGCCTTCAGAACCAAATTAAGACTCCAAGGAGGAGAAATTGATTTAATGACAGGCTTAATACGAACTAAAGCCTGTACAAAACAGTGAATATCAGGAAGTATAGCAATCTTTCTGTGAAATAAAACAGAAAGAGCAGAGATTTGTCCTTTCAAGGAACTTGCAGACAAACCCTTATCCAAACCATCCTGAAGGAACTGTAAAATTCTAGGAATTCTAAAAGAATGCCAGGAGAATTTCTGAGAACACCATGAAATGTAAGTCTTCCAAACTCTATAATAAATCTTCCTAGAGACAGATTTACGAGCTTGTAACATAGTATTAATCACTGAGTCAGAGAAACCTCTATGACTTAGAACTAAGCGTTCAATTTTCATACCTTCAAATTTAATGATTCGAGATCCTGATGGAAAAACGGACCTTGAGATAGTAAGTCCGGCCGTAACGGAAGTGGCCAAGGCGGGCAACTGGACATCCAAACCAGATCCGCATACCAAAACCTGTGTGGCCATGCTGGAGCCACCAGCAACACAAAAGACTGTTCCATGATGATTTTGGAGATCACTCTTGGAAGGAGAACTAGAGGCGGGAAGATGTAAGCAGGTTGATAACACCAAGGAAGTGTCAGCGCATCCACTGCTTCCGCCTGAACATCCCTGGATCTGGACAGGTATCTGGGAAGTTTCTTGTTTAGATGAGAGGCCATGAGATCTATCTCTGGAAGCCCCCACATCTGAACAATCTGAGAAAACACATCTGGATGGAGAGACCACTCCCCTGGATGTAAAGTCTGGTGGCTGAGATAATCCGCCTCCCAATTGTCTACGCCTGGGATATGCACCGCAGAGATTAGACAGGAGCTGGATTCTGCCCAGGCAAGTATCTGAGATACTTCTTTCATAGCTTGGGGACTGTGAGTCCCACCCTGATGATTGACATAAGCCACAGTTGTGATTTTGTCTGTCTGAAAACAAATGAACGGTTCTCTCTTTAGCAGAGGCCAGAACTGAAGAGCCCTGAGAATTGCACAGAGTTCTAAAATATTTATTGGTAATCTTGCCTCTTGAGATTTTCAAACCCCTTGTGCTGTCAGAGATCCCCAAACAGCTCCCCAACCTTAAAGACTCTCATCTGTTGTGATCACAGTCCAGGTTGGGCGAACAAAAGAAGCCCCTTGAACCAAACCATGGTGATCTATCCACCATGTCAGAGAGTGTCGTACATTGGGATTCAAGGATAGTAATTGCGATATCTTTGTATAATTCCTGCACCATTAATTCAGCATACAAAGCTGTAGAGGTCTCATGTGAAAACGAGCAAAGGGGATCTCGTCCGATGATGCAGTCATGAGACCTAAAACTTCCATGCACATAGCCACTGAAGGGAATGACTGAGACTGAAAAAGCTGGCATGCTGCAACCAATTTTAAATGTCTCTTGTCTGTTAGAGACATGGACACTAAGCCTAAAAAGGTGACCCTTGTCTGAGGAATCAAGAAACGTTTTGGTAAATTGATCCTCCAACCATGTTTCCGAAGAAACAACACTAGTTGATTCATGTGAGATTCTGCAGTATGTAAAGACTGAGCTAGTACCAAGATATCGTCCAAATAAGGAAACACTGCAATACCCTGTTCTCTGATTACAGATAGTAGGGTAGCCAGAACCTTTGAAAAGATTATTGGAGCTGTTGCTAGGTCAAATGGAAGAGCAACAAATTGGTAATGCTTGTCTAGAAAAGAGAATCTCAGAAACTGAAAGTGTTCTGGGTGAATCGGAATATGAAGGTATGCATCCTGCAAGTCTATTGTGGACATATAATGTCCTCGCTGAACAAAATTCAGAATAGTCCTTATAGTCACCATCTTGAAAGTTGGTACTCTTACATAACAATTCAAAAAATTTTAGATCCAAAACTGGTCTGAAGAAATTTTCTTTCTTTTCTTTATTTGGTACAATGAATAGGTTTGATTAAAACCCCAAACCTTGTTCCTGAGGAGGAACTCGCATGATTACCCCTGAAGACTCCAGATCTGAAACACATTTCCGAAAAGCCTGAGCTTTTACTGGATTTACAGGGATGCGTGAGAGAGGACATATAATGTCCTCCCTGAACAAAATTCAGAATAGTCCTTATAGTCACCATCTTGAAAGTTGGTACTCTTACATAACAATTCAAAAAAATTTAGATCCAGAACTGGTCTGAAGAAATTTTCTTTCTTTTCTTTATTTGGTACAATGAATAGGTTTGATTAAAACCCCAAACCTTGTTCCTGAGGAGGAACTCGCATGATTACCCCTGAAGACTCCAGATCTGAAACACATTTCAGAAAAGCCTGAGCTTTTACTGGATTTACAGGGATGCATGAGAGAAAAAATCTTCTCACAGGAGGTCTTACTTTGAATCCTATTCCATACCCTTGAGAGACAATGCTCTGAATCCAATAATTTTGGACAGATTTTATCAAAAAATCCTTGAAAAACCTTAATCTGCCCCCTACCAGCTGAGCTGGCATGAGGGCCGCACCTTCATGCGGATTTAGGGGCTGACTTTGGTTTCCTAAATGGCTTGGATTTATTCCAATTTGAGGAAGGCTTCCAATTGGAAGCAGTTTCCTTGGGGGAAGGATTGAGTTTTTGTTCTTTATTCTGACAAAAGGAACGAAAACGGTTAGAAGCCTTAGATTTACCCTTAGGTTTTTTATCCTGAGGCAAAAAAAACTCCTTTTCCCACAGTGATAGTTGAAATAACAGAATCCAACTGAGAACCAAATAAATTATTACCTTGGAAAGAAAGAGATAGTAATCTAGATTTAGATGTCATATCAGCATTCCAAGATTTAAGCCATAAAGCTCTTCTAGCTAAAACAGCTAAAGACATGGGTCTAACATCAATTTTGATAATATCAAAAATGGCATCACAAATAAAAGGATTAGCATGTTGCAGTAAGCGAACAACGCTAGATATGTCAGAATCCAATTCGTGTTGCGCCAAATTTTCCAACCAGAAAGTTGATGCAGCCGCAACATCAGCCAAAGAAATAGCAGAAAAGAAAACAAAGAAGCATCTGGAAATGGCCGTTTCAGAGTTATTTAATTGAACAGGGTAACAAAAGTTGCAGAAAATGTGCCGGGAAACATCCCTATTAAAACAATACACCCAATACAGAGATGGAAGTGCAGAAAAAGTGAGCTAAATGACAAAACAGCGGCTAACGCGTTTCGGCGTGAGCCTTACTCATAGCCTCATAAAACACATATAATCAGAAAGGTTTAAAAACTTAGCTCCAAAAGTGATTGGAATTTGGGATACACACCCTCTATCCAATTAGCCAATCAGTATCTAACACACGCACACCCACCTCCCCCTAAACTTCCTGTTTGCTAACTAACAATGTACTGATGCACTCAATACAAACACACATATAAATTTGATTGGAGAAAAAGGGGTATTGATTCCCCTAGTTATCTCCATCACTGAGAGCTCCCGTGTTACTAATGGATCGATACACAGTTAACCTGTGCCCCACTGATATCGGGGAACAGAGGATTAGATGTAAATCGTACATCGACCGCGTAATGCAACATCGTCACAGAGATCATATATCCCAATACTGGACGGGGCCCGCTGTCGGTACTCAAGAACAGGAAAGCTCCAATTGGTGAGCTGTCAAAAACTCTCCGCCTATCCCTTATCCAGAGTCCGCCTCTGTGATGCACGTCATCATTACAGTTAAATAAACAAGCCACCCCGGTGGACAGTGGTGGATGATCTAAAGCAAACCAATTAACCAAATAATCAAAATATCAAAATATCACACTAGTAGGCCTGTGGAAAAGAATACCTCCTGTGTTAAAGTGTGCATACATAAAAAAGTATAGAAATGGCAGCAATACGATCCCAAATCGGGACAACACTTAGTCACAAACTAGCCGCACTCCGTATGCACAATTTGTCTTAGCCGGAAACAGTCTCTATCTTTATGCTTAATCCGAGCTCCAAACACATATCATTTACAACCGAATAAAGTAAATTTACAAAAGATAGACACATAAATGGAACCCGATTGCCCATGTACACTGGACAAGAGAACTTATGTTTTTGGGATCAAACCCAACAGGAACAATCCTGAGAGATCAAAATGGAACAACAAAATAAGAAATATAAAATATAAATAAAATAAAATGATTCAAAATGACTACATAAATAATAAACCTCAGTTTAAAAAAACAGACATAGATAGCACAAATGCACCAACTGTATGTTCGAAGTACATATACTCCTCCAACGCTAGAAAATATATAGAAAGAAAGAGAGTTATAAGCTAGGAGGGGATCACCCCCTTGATTTCCTTACACATAAAGTATTCAAAGATATTCACCGTGACCAGAAATTGATCAAATCGAATTCTGAATTGAGGCCCCCTGGAATCCTGGTCTTCAACTTGAAGATCCAGAAGGCCTCTCTTTCACCAAGCTTATTCACCCTATCTCCCTGACCACGTTTGGGGGGAACCTTGTCAATAATACTCCACACAAAGGACCTTACTGACTTGTGTGTTTCAACAAAGTGTCTTACCAGGGGGGTTGTCTTAGATCCTATTCTGATATCCGACAGATGCTCCTTTATGCGGGTTCGGGCCTCTCTTGTTGAGAGCGCAGCATACTGCAGAGAGCACACATTACAAGTGATCAAATACACTATATAAGTTTGCTTACAGTTTAAGCAGTATTTGATCTTGTAGCTCTCACCCGTCACTGAGGATTTAAAGACATCCCCTATCACTACCTTTTCACAAGCAACACACGTGTGGTGGTGACACCTGAAGACCCCCACAGATGTCAACCAAGATGAGGCACTATGCTGGGTAGGCTCCGACCAAATCTTGGTGGGAGCGACCATGTTTCCAATTGTCCTGTTCTTTTTATACGCAAATCTGATCCCCCTTTCCACCACATCTGTTAGTCCATCATCAGCTAGTAGGAGGCTGAAGTGTTTCCTCACTATTCGACAAACTTTGTCATATTGTTTGGAGTACTCAGTAATGAATGACACTCTATTGGTGGTATCCGGATTGTCCCCCTCTCTCCTTTTAGTTCTAGACAGTAATGTTTCTCTGGGAATTCTCCCTAGATCTCTCCTGGCCTTCATGATCATTTGAGGATCGTATCCCCTCTCCTTAAGTCTAAGAGTCAAGTCATCCGCCTGTTTTTCATAAACAGAATGAAATGTACAATTCCTTTTCAGGTGGATAAATTGACTCTTAGCCACACTCCTGAACACTCTCCTGGGGTGGCAGCTTGCTGCGTGTAATAACGAATTTCCCGCTATGGGTTTGCGAAAGACTTCTGTGCTGATCCTTTGGCCCTCTACATCCTCCAGTGAAATGTCTAGACAGTTCACACATCTATACTGTACCTCAGTCGTGAACCTAAGACCACAATCATTGCTGTCTAAATCAGCCACAAACTCACCAAGTTGTGAATCGGTTCCTCCCCAGATGAACAGTAGCTCATCAATAAACCTACCATACCAAATTATCTCTGTTTTGAAGGGATTCTGATCTCCAAAAATGTGGGACAGCTCCCACCACCCCATGAAGATGTTTGCATAGGATGGGGCAAACTTGGCTCCCATGGCTGTCCCACGCTTCTGGAGATAGAACTGTCCCATAAATTAAAAATAATTGTGAGTGAGGAGGAACCGAGTCACCTCAATCACAAAGTTGATAAACACTGGCTCCTCACCATAGCACCTATTAAGGGAGAAGCGTACAGCCTCCACCCCTTTGTCGTGAGGAATGCAGGTGTATAGGGACTTAACATCCACAGTGAGCCATCTGTAGTGGTTTTCCCATCTAATCTGACTCAGCAGGTTCAAGACATGTTTCATATCTGCCAAGTGACTCCACAGAGTGCTCACTATTGGCTGCAAGATGCTATCCAACCCCCCGAGAGATGCTCGAGTAATGAGCCAATCCCACTCACAATTGGCCTCCCCTGTACGTTCACCAAAGATTTATGCACCTTTGGGAGATAGTTAAAAGTCGCGATGGTAGGGTTCACAACCAGAAGATAATCTTTTGTAGCCGGGTCAATAAACCCACCCTCCACCCCATCATCCAATAGGGAGGCCAACTGTGACTGGTAGGCTCGAGTGGGGTCACCTGGTAAAAGTAGATAATCATCCACATTTGTGAGTTGTCTCAAGGCCTCAGAGATAAAGTCCTCTTTATTTTGTAGGACAATGGTACCACCCTTATCTGCTGCCCTGATGATGATTCCATCATTCTTACCAAGCTTATCTATTGCAATTCTCTGTTTCCTCGTGATATTGCTCTTTTCCCCCCTTACTGATTTGTAGTATAGGCGGGTAAGATCCTCTTCTACCCTGTTTTGGAATTTCTCCAGAAGGTTACCACGACATTGAATAGCAAGTCTGAGAAGTTGACCTGAATATAAATATGCCTTCCTTAGATAAGATTCAAGCTTCCTATCTAAAGGATCCTTAAAGGAAGTGTTAAAGGTTTAGCTTAAAGGTTTAGCAAGAGTAGAAATAGCCCCATCAACCTTAAAGGTTTAGCAAGAGTAGAAATAGCCCCATCAACTTTGGGGATTTTTCCCAAAACTCTATAGATTTTGCTGGTAAAGGATACAATTTTTTAAACCTTGAAGAAGGAATAAAAGAAGTACCTGGCTTATTCCATTCCCTAGAAATAATATCAGAAATAGCCTCAGGAATGGGAAAAACCCCTGGGGAAACCACAGGAGGTTTAAAAACAGCAGTTAAACGTTTATTAGACTGAACGTCAATAGGACTGGTTACCTCAATATCCAAAGTAATTAGCACTTCTTTTAATAAAGAACACATATACTGTATTTTAAATAAATAAGTTGATTTGTCAGTGTCAATGTCTGAGGAAGGATCTTCTGTTTCAGAGAGATCCTCATCAGAAGAGGATGAATTATTATGTTGTTGGTCATTTTGAAATTTCATCAGCTAAATTAGAAGTTTTAAAAGACCTTTTACGTTTATTAGAAGGTGGAAATGCAGACAAAGCCTTCATAATAGAATCAGAAACAAATTCTTTAAAATTTACAGGTATATCATGCACATTAGAAGTTGAAGGAACTGCAACTGGCAATGTTCTATTACTGATGGAAACACTATCTGCATGTAAAAGTTTATCATGACAACTATTACAAATGACATTCGGTGGAATAATTTCTACAACTTTACAACAAATGCACTTAGCTTTGGTAGAACCTATGTCATGCAGCAATGTTCCAGCAGAAACTTCTGAGGCAGGATCAGATTGGGACATCTTGCACAATGTAAGAGAAAAAACAACATATGAAGCAAAATGATCTATTTCCTTATATGACAGTTTCAGGAATGGGAGAAAATGCAAAAGCATAGGCCTCTGAAAGCAAAAAGCAAGAGGCAAACAAACAAGGGGTATTGAAATAATGAAAAAAATTTGGCTCCAAGTATGACGCACAACGTAACGTAGAGTCTTTTTTGGCGCAAAAAATGACCGGAAATGACACACTTGTGTCACTTATGACGCCGCCGTGTGAAAGGTCGTGGCGTCACATATGACGCCGGAAATGACGAAGTTGCGTCATAAACGTACTTTTTCGCGCCAAAAAATATTTGCGCCAAGAATGACGCAATAAAGTTTAGCATTTGACACACCCGCGGGCCTAATACCCGCAATTACAAGAAGTAGTCAATTGAAAAAAGACTAAACCCCAGGTAAGAAATACATTTCTTAAAAATGTTTACATTCCCAAATATGAAACTGACAGTCTGCAGAAGGAAATTCATGAACCTGACTCATGGCAAATATAAGTACAATACATATATTTAGAACTTTATATAAATGCATAAAGTGCCAAACCATAGCTGAGGTGTCTTAAGTAATAAAAAACATACTTACCAAAAGACACCCATCCACATATAGCAGATAGCCAAACCAGTACTAAAACAGTTATTAGTAGAGGTAATGGTAAATTGAGAGTATATCGTCGATCTGAAAAGGGAGGTAGGAGATGAATCTCTTCGATCAATAACAGAGAACCTATGAAATAGACCCCTGTTAGGGAAATCATTGTATTCAAATAAGTGATACTCCCTTCACGTCCCTCTGACATTCGCTGTACTCTGAGAGGAATCGGGCTTCAACAATGCTGAGAAGCGCATATCAACGTAGAAATCTTAGCACAAACTTACTTCACCACCTCCATAGGAGGCAAAGTTTGTAAAACTGAATTGTGGGTGTGGTGAGGGGTGTATTTATAGGCATTTTGAGGTTTGGGAAACTTTGCCCCTCCTGGTAGGATTGTATATCCCATATGTCACTAGCTCATGGACTCTTGCCAATTACATGAAAGAAAAACCCATGTTGCATTGTTTTGCAATCTAGGGACAGACCTCTTCAAAACCATCTTCAGCATTGTTTATCTTATACTTATTCCTGTGGTCAATTTGTAACAGATATAAAGGGGCATGTGCAATTTAAGCCATCACTGTACAGCTTGTAGGTGTTAGGATTCTTTAATCAACAAAATGCACATTACACATAATGCAGTCCATACTCTTTGAAGGTAGTATAAAAATTACAACTTTTAATTTGAAGAAAAAAAAATATTGTGAAATGGAAATGAAAGTTTTTAGTTTTTCACTATCTTTTCAAGGAATTCAATTTTGAGTTTAATAACTAGTTAAATATAAAGAAACCTGTAATAATTCAGTGTTAGTTGGATATTGAGTAGGGGGGGGGATTGGGACCAAAATTTCTTAAATTCACTTGCTCATTAAATTCTGTTAAACGACCATTAAATACAGTATAGTTTCATAATAAACACATGCATAATAAAATGCAATAACACTTAGGGCCCAATGATCTAAAGCTCTCAGCTCAGGTGAGATTATCTAAGAAGTATTGTCACTGTGAGGTACTTCAAAAAACTTTAGAAAGGCAAATAAGTTTGACATCTGTTAATGAACCCATGTTTTGTTAACATTTTCTACACAATCATTTCCTGATTTAGTCAAATATTAAAACTTTGAAAACAACTAAACTACGGTATTAACATTTTATAATGTCAAATTCATATGATATTTGTTTTAAAGATATTATTTAAAATATTCCATAATGACACAAAATTGTTAATTGCATTTTTTTATGATTTGATATTATTGTTAAGTGAAAAAAATGTTTTCAGATAGTACGATCCTTTTTCTCCACAAAATGATGATGCTCCTGATGAGGAGGTAAATTAATTAAGCCATCAATCGGCCCCAATGCATCTTTTTCCGCGCGAGCCTTGAGGCTCTCTAGAAACAGGAGTTAAGAAGAAGCAGTCTTAAAGGGACATTAAACACTAAATACATGCTAAATAGAATGATGCATTCAAAGAAAAGATTAGTCCATGACTAACATGTAGATGTATTTTTAAAAGTTTCATTAGTTGTTTAAAAAGTGACAAAATAGGTCCTGGTTCCGGTGGAGGAGGAGTCAGACAGGTGTTGCTGTGCTCACACCTCCAGCCCTGCAAATCCTTGGCGGCGGTGATTCTTCCGCCTTGCCCCAGACCCTGGGGCTGCTTTTTGGGGCAGTCAGTAAAATCGCCTCTGGAACCTTTCCGGTGGTCTACCAACCCACTGTCAATTAAATGAGCCTACTATTCAAACTAACAGCTCCAGCTGGATTCTGCTAAGGGCTGCTATATTATATATGCTCTGGACTACCCTTACCTCTCTCCCTCTTCTGAAGGAACTTTGCCGTTTCTACGAGCGGTGACCCCCCCCCCCCAGTTGCCTCCACCCGCTGGGTTAAACTTCGGGGACTAAGTACACATTGTACCTCTTTAAACTTTACCGGCTCTGTCATTTTACCCACCGCTCACTGCCGGATCGCTGCTCTTGTTGCCGGGTGTTTGCTCCGCCCCCTCCCACACCGGTGCTGCGCGGGAGGGAGCCTGGTTTGTCTCTTGGATAGAGGTCCGGTGTGGTGCTTGCCTTCTTTGCGCTGCCGCTGGTATCTGGGCTGGCGCCCCTCTCTCCCCTCCCACCGATGCTACGAGAGGGGAGTTGAGGTTGGAGTTCTGAGCGGTGGACTTCGAAGGATCTCAAGACAATGCCAACGCACCTAAGTGTCTACATCTTGATAACGAGCCTGGCGGGCAGGTAGGCACTGGCAGCGCAGGGGGTGAGTCACTGAGAACTGTTTACACAATACATTGTTTTATATTGGCCTGTTGTCACTGCTGAATTGAGCTCTTAAGAGCGACCAAAAGGTTAAATTGGAGGTCTGTTGAAAAACGGCATTTATATAACAGAGTGCAAAAATCCTTTCCTTACTTATACGAATATTTTCTAAAGGGCATGAGAGAGAGGTGAAGGGCAAAGAGACTGGGGATTACAAATTACTCCTAACAGACTAGCAGGCCTATAAAGGGTCCTTAAGAAATCACTGGACTTTTGAATAACAGGGCGAGGAGGAGAGGAGAGAAAAAGGAAGAAATAGGACAGCCAATATACGGCTATTTGTCTGTCATATCCCCCCTCAGAGACTTTGATTCTGGGTGCTGTATAGAGGAATTTGATATTCTCAAAATAGATACAAAGTTGCATATATGTTACAAAAACAAATGTAAACTGACACTGTTATTATTTTAATCTGCCTGAGAGAGTATAAGTCTCTTTTTTCACCTTATATAGAAGTAGCTTCAAGTAAAAAGGTGATATTCAATCTGTGCTTAGACAGGAACCTCTTTGCTTCTCAAGCAAGTCTTCTCTTCCCTCTTTTAAGATTGCAAAAGCCAACTGCACAATGGTTTGGGCTTAGCTTTTCACATGTTATTTAACAATGGTTATAAAGATTGTAAATCCTTGTCTGTGGCTAGTTTAGGTTGAAGATTGCCTTTCTCAGCTTTTCTTTCAAATAGTAAGATGCATTATTTCTGTACTTGTTGGATGTGAGACTATAAAATTCATAGCAAGTCTATAGGGCATCTGTGTTCCCTGTAATTGGGTGAAGCCTCGTAGGACTAGAATTTCTATCAGTTTGTATATCTAGTTCAACAAGTGAGATTGCTATGGCCGCTTTAAGTTAAATTGACATCTGAAGTATAAAAAACTTTGCTTGTTCTTTTTGGGTCTTCTCTTAAAATTACTCTTGTCCATGTGCATAGTTTGAAATCACAGTGTAATTTGCTTGATAATCACTTTATTCACACAACTATCTCAGGACACTATAACACTAGCGCATCACACTTAGAACCGGTGCAGCTCTAGCACCCTTCCGTTCCAATCTTATTTAGGGACCACTTCACTTTCCCCTTTTTTTTTTTCCTCTTCCTTCATTATCCAACACACCCACTTATTCACCTAGACACTACAATATCACCACCGGATTGGCACATTCACCAGCACCAACAAGTCCCCAGCACTTCCCCCTCCTCCCTCTCTTTTTTTTTTTTCTCTCTCACTATCACCTTTCCCACACTAGTATATGGACAAGTTTCTTGGTACCTCTGCCAAAACATCCTCACCAACAATGGCAGGCAGACAAAGGGACAAAAAATCTAAAAATACACAAGACCCGGTAGTTGATGCCAAAAACATCCGCTACAAACACAATCATACCTGAAGTTTTAAACATTCAAAGTCTGGTTGCCAGTATTTCTGAGCTTGGCTATAGCTCCACCGCATGTGAGTAACCATTTGCACAGACACAAGTTTTGTATTGCAACAAAGTTACAGAATTACGCTATGTGGCATATTTTCTCTTTTTTTATGAGGATCAAGGGAGACCACACAGAAGACTGAAGAGTGCCAGGAAGAATATACATATCCTTAAATGAACTTTATATTAATTTTTACATTTATTAGTGGCACCACATATATAAAATTATTTTTATTTTTTATTTTGTGTTTATCTTATCATATTACATTTATTTCATTTATCCAGTATTTCTGAGGCCCTTTCTCCTAAATTTGATGCTCTCAGGCTAGAAATTAAACAGGATATTTCCTCCCTTTCGCAAGAAGTTAGACAATTCTCCTCCAGGATGCAGGAGGTTGAGCAGAGAGTGTCTGATTTAGAGGATCTGACCCTGTCACATAACTCTAAGCTTGATAATTTTAGTAGCAGTACTCAAAAAATCCTCTCGAGGCTAGAAGAATTAGAAAAACGCAGCAGGAGAAACAACATTAGAATAATAGGCCTTCCAGAGGAGAAACAATACGAGGATCTAGCCCTTTTCATCTCTGATACCCTAAAGACAGCTCTTAAATTACCATCTACATATCATAGTATAATGGTAGAAAGGGCGCATCGGCTCGGCCCGTCACACACAGTTAATTAAAACATCGCTAGGCCAAGACCAGTTATAGCAAAATTACTCAATTACCAAGACAAAGTTCTACTTCTTCAATATTTCCGCAAAACTCAACCTCTCATTATTAATGGGGCTAAGATTCTTATTTTTCAGGATTTCTCGGCCGACACGGCCTCCAGGAGGAGGGCGCTTGCACCTATATGTACTAAATTCATAAACTCTGGATTTAACGCAACAATAATTTATCCAGCTAAACTCAAAGTAACAGTTGATGATGCGGTGCATCTCTTTCTGGAGGCACCTGCGGCCGAGAGATTCCTTTCATCCTTAGACCCATTGGCATCAGTCTGCAATAACCCTAGCTAGTCAGAGTAGGCTCAATAGTTGGGATGACCCTTAGGTAGGGACAGATGGGGTATTTAGGGGAAATACTAGGGCCCCCTTCTCTGTTTTATGTTTTTTTTTTGTTTTTGTTTTTTTGTTTTTTGTGGGGGTTTTTTTTCTCTTCTCTCTCCCTCTCCCTCTCTCCGTTCTCCATCAGTTCTTTCTTTTCCCCCCCCTTGAAGGGTTTAAAGTTACAAGAAAATAGATAAAGTTAGGATAATATCCTGGAATGTGGGAGGGATCTCCACCCCTATTAAACGGAAAACCATATTGACACTACTAAGGAAATATCAGACGGATATAGGACTAATTCAGGAAACACACCTTAATTCAGTGGAATCTCTTAAACTCAGAGCCTCGTGGGTCAAAGAAGTGTTCTATGCACCAAGTGTTGGTAAGAAAAGGGGAGTTGCTATTCTAATCGGGAAAAAGATTCAGCTTGAGATGGTGCACTCTGAGTCCGACCCGGAAGGGAGGTATGTTCTGTTAAAAATAAGAATTGCTCGGGAAATTTATACGATATGTAATGTCTATGGCCCTAATGTATTCGACCCAGAATTCTGGAATAGAATGCAATCCAAACTTATTTTGTATAGCCAGGGGCACCTAATTATCGGAGGGGATTTTAACATGGCACCGCAATGCCCGCTTGACAGGTGCCGAGAAATTAAGAAACAGAAAAAACATAAAAAAGATAACCTCGAATTTAAAATGTTTAAGAAAATAGAGCAAAATTTAGCACTGCGTGATATTTGGCGACTCCAGAACTCTGATACTCAGGAATTCACGTGTCTCTCAAAAGCACATAAGACTCTGTCACGAATAGATCTATTTCTTGTAGATGAGCGTCTAGGACTCCTTACGGTGCAAGCAAAAATAACTCCTATATTACTATCAGATCATGCCCCTGTTACCTTGGATATCCAGCTTAAACACCCACGATCTAAAACTCTGCGCTTTTTTTTCCCATATTACTTAGCGACAGATATGAAATTTAAAACTCGCCTCAGATCTAAGTTTGAGGAATTTATACGGTTCAATTCTGAATATATTGAACGCCCAGAACTACTATGGCATACCGCCAAAGCGGTTCTTAGAGGAGAAATTTTAGCCTATAATATAGCCCTAACAAAGAAATTGAAGTTAAGGGAAAAAGAAGTAAATAAGGGATTATCCAATTCGTACAATAAATTTTTGCTGTATAAGAACGCCTCAAACTGGGCGAAGTATAATCAGGCTAAAGAAGCCAGGGATACTTTTGTGTTGTCCCAGAAAACTCAAAAAGAAATAAAAATCCAGGCTAAACTCTACAGATTCGGGAACAAGTCTGGAAAGATGATGTCTAGGCTGGTTAATAATGAGAAAAAAAAACAATCTCGTATTGAAGAACTCCTCGAAAAGGACGAACTAATTTCAAACCCTGACAAAATCATATCTGTATTAGTGGAATATTATCAAGGGATATACTCTTGTAAAGGCTATGAACAGGACAAATCTGTAGATTTCTGGAACAAGATAGTCAGCCCCTCAATAACTGAGGACTGTAATAGTACCCTTAACTCTCCTATATCTTTACAAGAAGTAAATCAGGCAATTTCTAAACTACCTATTAATAAGGCAGCTGGTCCGGATGGACTGCCTAGCGAATTTTATAAAATATTATCTCAAGAAATTTCTCCGTATTTAACAAATCTATATAATGACTTTTATATTAATGGCAAACCAGTCTCTGCTTCATTTTCTTCTTCCTACACTACCCTAATTCTTAAGGCAGGGAAGGACCCAAGGCTCAAAGAATCTTATAGACCAATAGCTCTGCTCAACTCAGATTATAAGATTCTAACATCTATCTTAGCATCCAGATTACAATCAATTTTACCATTAGTAATTCATCCGGATCAAGCTGGCATTCTAAATAGACGAAATTCATCTGCTAAAATTAGGGAACTACTGGCCACATTGGAATATTTTGAAAAAGTCTCTCTGAGCAGGGAGGGGAGAGGGGAAGAACCTGAGGCACCGGATATGGCGATTCTCTCTATTGATGCAGAAAAAGCATTTGACTCTGTTACATTTAAGCATCTTAACACATCTTTACTGAAGTTTGGAATCAGGGGCAAATTCCCTGACTTTGTGGAGAGTCTTTATAAAAACTCAGCTACAAGTCTGATAATTAATGGAACTGTATCCTTACCAATAACTTTGGAAAGAGGAACACACCAGGGCTGTCCCCTCTCCCCTCTTCTGTTTGATGTTGCTATTGAACCCTTAGCAATTATGATAAGACAAAGCTTGGAGGGAATAAAAATTTCAAATAATGAAATGAAAATAGGTTTATATGCAGATGACGTGTTGCTGTATTTATCCAATACTAAAATTAATATCCCAAAACTTATACAGATAATCAACCAGTTCGGTACCTTTTCAGGGTATAAGATAAACGCAGCTAAATCAGAAATTTTTTGGATCCACAAGAAAAGTAATTCCTATTTGGAAAACCCATTTAAAACAGTAATAGACTCATTTAAATATTTAGGGATAACTATCCCAGTGATCTCGGACAATTTATATGATTATAATATTCCCCCAGTCGTTAGACAATTTAAGGAAAAGCTTAAAACATGGCAAAGTCTACCACTTTCAATCTCGGGATGAGTGGCATTAGTTAAAATGATCCTCCTCCCGAAATTACTATACATACTTCAGAATGTCCCAATAATCCTTTTGGAAAAGGATGTACGGTTGATTAATGGCTTATTCAGACAATTTCTCTGGCAGGGGAAAAGATCACGGATATCTCTTAATAAACTCTCCCTTCCACGTGAGTTAGGAGGGTTAGCATTCCCAGACATCAGAGCATACAACCTGAGCTTCTTGGCACGAATAGCAGCTGGCTGGATTTTGTCGAAAGACTATATCTTAAATAACCGTCTTGAGATAAATCTATGTAGTCCCTACCTCCCCTTAGCTCTTCTACACTCCCCCCTAAGGAGTTACCGTCAGAAATTAAAAGATTAAAAGTAATTTACAACCCTATTAGGGCATGGCGGAGGATTGTAAAAACTCTCTCAATTAAGTCCAAGATTTCGTACTACCTACCCCTGATTCCAACCTGGGCTACACTCCGAAGTCTTTAGTAGATGGCACAAGAATGGGTTAAATAAACTGGTACTCCTGACAGACAGAGATAGAAAACGTATTAAAACATTTGAAACATTAAAAAGGGAATTTAACCTGCCTAATAAAGTCTTCTTTGCTTATTTACAGATAAGGCATTTTTATCTGAACTAATTAGAGAAGAGGGCTGGAGATGGGAACTAGGCAAACTCGAAAATTGGCTTATACTCATGAAGGCCGATCGCATGTCCATCTCTGTGGGCTATTCCCTATTAGGTGTTAGCAGGGGTAACCTTAACTTGACAAGAATAGTTTCAGCATGGACCTCATTGTCAGCACAGAATAGGGTTGACCCCAAAACCTTGCAATATTCTATAGTTAAGGTGGCTAGGACAACGCTTTCTGCTACATGGCGGGAAGCACTTCTCAAACTACTTCACAGGGCATACTTCACCCCGGAAAAGGGTCTTAGGGTGCACAACACAAGCTTTAATAAATGTCCTAAATGTTCTTTCCCAGCAGCTGACATAGAACATATGTTTTGGTTCTGCCCAAAAGTGAGAAACACTTGGCGCAAACTAGAATACTGGCTGAATAGGATACTTAAAACTCCATCTATAACTTTTACATTATTTCAGGTGATATTATGTATGGATGATTTAAACAAGCGTCATCCTAATGACAAAATGATATCTATCTCTATCTTAGCCACTAGATACTTAATATGTAAAAAATGGAAAATGCGCTCTGTACCAAGTGTGGCAGAAATCCAGAATTGTTTGAAAAAACAATGTCTATTAGAACAGAAAGACACAAACATTAATAATGAAGAGGACATAAGGAATTTTTTTAACAAATGGTCAGTATATATTAAGTCACTTCCTGAAAGTGAGAGAGAATACATGATCTTCCCTTTTCAAAATTCGGAACTAGTCCTGCTGGGTATATGGTAGATGGACTGGTGGGGGGAGATGGGAGAGTGGCGTTTCCCCCTTCCCTCCCCTTTTTTTTTTTTGGTCTTTGTTTTGTTTTGTTTTTTCTTTGTTTTTTTTTCTCTTTCTCTCTCTTCCCTTCTTTCTTTTTCTTTTTATCTCAAACAGAAAACCCCAACATAAGATGGCTTGTGGCAAGAATGTTTCTTTTTATTTGTAGACTTAAAGGAAAATATTTCTACTTTTTCATTTCTCTTTTTGAAGAAAAATATTGGTTAGTGGATAATTAATATAACCTGCTTTTTTTTCCCTTGTTATTTGAGTTGAACTTTTAGAAGATGATAGATGTTTTCTTTTCATAATGCTACGAATTAAGTCTGCATCATTGTATAAACTGCCCTCTAAGTTGACTAATAAAGAACAATTTAAAAAAAAAAAAAAAAGTGACAAAATAAGTGTAATGTTTTAGTGTCTATAAAACAATGGGAGCTGCCATGTTGTAACTTGTGTTACCTTCTCTGCTGTGGCCAATTAGGGTCAGTTATAAATAGGTCACTAGAGTGTGCAGCCAATGGTTGTGCTGGATTTAAGTGTTCTGCACTTCCATTTCTAACATTAACTGAACAGCTCACAATTTCAGAATGGA
This sequence comes from Bombina bombina, assembly GCF_027579735.1. Taxonomy (NCBI): domain Eukaryota; kingdom Metazoa; phylum Chordata; class Amphibia; order Anura; family Bombinatoridae; genus Bombina; species Bombina bombina. The sequence goes on along the minus strand of NC_069499.1, from coordinate 149,154,930 downwards.
ATTACAGGCAAAGAGGTCAAAATTAATAATGAAAGTATATTGCAGAGTTGTTATATATATATACAATTTATCATTTTATATTACCATCTCAAAGTGTTTAATGTCCCTTTAAGACCACTGCTCCTTAACTCGTCCGCCACCTCTGAGGCGGCAAACAGCAATTAGCCCAATCGGATACGATCAGGTTGATTGACACCCCCTGCTAGTGGCCGATTGGCCATGAATCTGCAGGGGGCGGCATTGCACAAGCATTTCTTGTGAAATGCTTGTGCAATGATAAATGCCAACAGTGTTTATACTCCAATTTTATTAGGACAGCAATATATGAAAAAAAATGTGCATAGTTCCATTTTTCAATCTGTAATGTGCTTTATGATTTTTTTTAATGTTTAAACTTTCTTTGTATAGTTACTTTTCATTCCTGTTCATATGTTTTAGATGTTATTTAAAAGTTAGTCTACTAAAAAGAATGACAATAGAATGCACAGATTGTTAAAAAAAAGTGTGTACATGCATTTATTCTGACAAGCTTATAACACTAATTTGCATGCAATACTGTCAGTTTGTGTTCATTGTGAAAAACTAATCACACTAATCTAACAATGACACACAAAACAAAACATGAATATGTAACATTAATGAACGTTACTCAGCAACCGTCTTATAGGAATTCACCTGTCTTAAACCTGTCAAGGATAGAAGAGTTATTTAAAAAGTATCAATCATGAGTACTTACAGGTATTACGGCATAAACATTTACTGCGGAAATAGAAAGGTTGCAAACCATATGCAAACTGTCTTACTGCAGATAGTATGAAGTGACTATTGCTCTTAGGGTGTCATTTTTAATTCCACATGGCTGTAAACCCAAAAAGGCATGCTGCACATATAGCATATGTATCACAGAGTGGCTGCAATATTAAGAGGAGGTAGATACACAGGTAATACATAGAGGCCTAGTTATCAACGTGTCTACTTACCTGCCATCACCGAACCCAATATGCCCGCCTAAGCTTGCCTCACATCGCCGCCACGGACCTGAATACGCTCACCAAAGTTATCAATAAAGCTGTCAAAAAGCCGCGCACCAAGTACGGGGTGATGAGCAGCGGACTGTGATAGTTATCACTCATCCGATCTCACTGCTCTTCGGCTTTTTCCCAGCTTTATTGATACCCCTGTCACTAAGCACTCACACTAAACTACACTGTTCTACCCCCTATACCGGCACCCCCGGAGCCCCCCGCAACTAAATAAAGTTATTAACCCCTAAACCACCGCTCCTAGACCCCGCCGCAACTATAATAAATGTATTAACCCCTAAACCGCCGCTCCCGGAGCCCACCGCCACCTACATTATACCTAGTAACCCCTATCCTGCCCCCCCCATACCGTCCCCACCTATAATAAATGTATTAACCCCTATCCTGCCGATCCCAGACCCCGTTGCAACTAAATAAATTGTTTAACCCCTAAACCGCTGCTCCTGGACCCCGCCGTCACCTATATTAAACTTATTAACCCCTAATCTGCCCCCCTACACCGTCGCCACCTATAATAAATTTATTAACCCCTCTCCTGTCCCCCCCTACACCGCTGCCACCTATAATACATTTATTAACCCATATCCTGCCCCCCTACACCGCCGCAACTATAATAAATATGTTAACCCCTAAACCTAAGTCTAACCCTAACCCTAACACCCACCTAACTTAAATATTAATTAAATACATCTAAATATTATAACTCTTATTAACTAAATTCATCCTATTTAAAACTAAATACTTATCTTTAAAATAAACCCTAATATAGCTACAATATAAATAATAATTATATTGTATCTATCTTAGAATTTATTTTTATTTCACAGGCAAGTTTCAATTTATTTTAACTAGGTACAATAACTATTAAATAGTTATTAACTTTTTAATAGCTATCTAGCTAAAATAAAGAGAAATTTACCTGTAAAATAAAAACTAACCTAAGTTACAATTACACCTAACACTAAACTATCATTAAATAAATTATTCCTATTTTAAAACTAAATACTTACCTGTAAAATAAACCCTAAGATAGCTACAATGTAATTAATAATTACATTGTAGCTATTTTAGGATTTATATTTATTTTACAGGTTACTTTGTATTTATTTTAGCTAGTTAGAATAGTTATTAAATAGTTATTAACTATTAAATATCTACCTAGATTAAAGAAATACAAATTACCTGTAAAATAAATCCTAACCTAAGTTACAATTAAAGCTAACATTACACTATCATTAAATAAATTAAATTAATTAACTACAAATAACTACAATTAAATACAATTAAATAAACTAACTAAAGTACAAAAAATAAAAAAAAATAAGTTACAAAAAAAAATAAAAAAAAATATGTAGAATAGGGTAGGGCATTTTTTTTATTTTGGGGGGCTTTGTTATTTTATTAGGGGGCTTAGATTAGGTGTAAGTAGCTAAAAATTGTTGTAATATTTTTTAAATGTTTGTAACTTATTTTTTTTTATTTTTTGTAACTTAGTTTTTTATTTTTTGTACTTTAGTTAGTTTATTTAATTGTATTTAATTGTAGGCATTTGTAGTTAATTAATTTAATTTATTTAATGATAGTGTAGTGTTAGGTTTAATTGTAACTTAGGTTAGGATTTATTTTACAGGTAATTTTGTATTTCTTTTAGTTAGGTAGATATTAAATAGTTAATAACTATTTAATAACTATTCTAACTAGCTAAAATAAATACAAATTTACCTGTAAAATAAATATAAATCCTAAAATAGCTACAATGTAATTATTAATTACATTGTAGCTATCTTAGGGTTTATTTTACAGGTAAGTGTTAAGTTTTAAATAGGAATAATTTATTTAATGATAGTGTAGTGTTAGGTTTAATTGTAACTTAGGTTAGTTTTTATTTTACAGGTAAATTTCTCTTTATTTTAGCTAGGTAGCTATTAAATAGTTATTAACTATTTAATAGCTATTGTACCTAGTTAAAATAAATTGAAATTTGCCTGTAAAATAAAAATAAATCCTAAGATAGATACAATATAATTAATATTTATATTGCAGCTATATTAAGATTTATTTTAAAGGTAAGTATTTAGTTTTAAATAGGATTAATTTAGTTAATAAGAGTTATAATATTTAGATGTATTTAATTAATATTTAAGTTAGGTGGGTGTTAGGGTTAGGGTTAGACTTAGGTTTAGGGGTTAATAATTTTATTATAATGGCGGCGGTGTAGGGGGGGCAGGATAGGGGTTAATACATTTATTATAGGTTGCGGTGGTATATGGGGGGCAGTATAGGGGTTAACAAATTTATTATAGGTGGTGACGGTGTAGGGGGGGCAGATTAGTGGTTAATACGTTTAATATAGGTGGCGGCGGGGTCTGGGAGCAGCGGTTTAGGGGTTAAACAATTTATTTAGTTGCGGCGGGGTCCGGGATCAGCAGGATAGGGGTTAATAAATTTATTATAGGTTGTGGTGGTGTAGGGGGGGCAGGATAGGGGTTAATAGGTATTATGTAGGTGGCGGCGGGGTCCGGGCACGGCGGTATAGGGGGTAATAAATGTATTTAGTTGCGGCAGTGTAGGGGGGGCAGATTAGGGGTGTTTAGACTCGGGGTACATGTTAGGGTGTTAGGTGTACACATTTCACATAGGAATCAATGGGATGTCGGGCAGCAGCGAACATGAGCTTTCGCTATCGTCAGACTCCCATTGATTCCTATGGGATCCGCCGCCCTGATAACCAGGTACGCTGGGCCGGAAAAGTGCCAAGCGTACCTGCTAGTTTTTTTATAACTAGCAAAAGTAGTCAGATTGTGCCGAACTTGTGTTCGGAACATCTGGAATGACGTAAGAATCGATCTGTATCGGACTGAGTCCGGCGGATAGAATCTTACGTCACTAAATTCTACTTTTGCCGGGCAGCAGGGCTTGATAACTAAGGAGAATCAGCCTCGCCACAAATACGCTGTGGAATACCAGCGTATTTGAGGTTGATGGCTTGATAACTAGGGGCCCTAGTGTCTTCTAAATTTCAGCATTAAAAATAGCCTTTATCAAGCTCTAATGCATTAACTAGATGAATTCACAGGTGAAAAATGTAGTTCTTTCAAAGCTTTTAGTTCCAGTTTTCCAATCAATGTGGGTCATCAGAATTTTGGTCATCACTACTTTTGGTTCCACCGGATATTCAGAAGAGAACTTCAGCTGAGCCAATATTAATTACATCCCATTAAAGTGAAGTTCAAGTTGGATGAATTAGTGCCCGGTTTTTAATAAACCTATTAAAAACAAGGGCACTATAATTCATAAAAATTAACATTTCACTCCTTTTCTTCAAAAACTTACATTTTAATCCTGAATGCCACTCCAGCGATTCCTGGCGGACATCGGAAGCCTCTTCTTACGTCAGAAATGAAGAATTCGGCTTTCTCCAATCACGGGTTTCCCCTCGGGGGATCATGGCCTGATGCAACGCTGTGATTGGAGGAAGCCAGATTCATCATTTTGGACCTGCAAAGAGGGCTTGCGATGGGTGGAGGAAGCGATGCAGCGGCTGACAGAATTAAAAGGTATGTTTTTGAAAAAAATGAGTGAAATGTCAATTTTGATGAAGTAAAGTGCCCTTGTTTTTAATAGGTTTATTAAAAACCGGGCACTAATTCATCCAAATTGACCTTCACTTTAAAGTCTAAGGGAAGCCAGAAAAACATTAATTTTACCAACAAAATTACACTGTTAGGAAATTCCAAAAAAAATCCAAAACTTCATTGCTAACTGGGACACGAGAACATTCAGGAACTAGAACATGTTTTACACAGAGAATTCAAACAATAAATTGCAATTCAAGAACCACTTCAACCTTTCAATATGACAATATCTTTTTTTAACTGTCTTTTCTTTTTTTTTTAAATCCCTCATACTAAAGTAGTAGAGCCCCTTGGACACAGTGGCCAGCAGTTCTCTGAGGATTTGACATTGACAGATTATGACCACTACAGAGATGGGAGGGCTGGAGTATGAGTAGAAGTCAGCAGACTTACTGAATTAGATAGGTGAATTAGATAGGTAAGCCTGAAAGTTAAACCTCAAAAATATACCTCCAGGGGGGGAGATGGGCAACAGGTGCCTTAAGCTCCAAGGATACAGCAGCCATCAGTTGCCTGAGGATTTGGTATTGACAGATGATGACTACCACGGAGCAGGGACGGAAGTAACTAGATAGGCAGTCCTGAAAAAACATACACCTAAAAAAATACACCTCCAGGCAATGGAAAATAAGGGCAACAAGTGCCTAGAGCCTCTTGGACACAGCAGCCAGCAGTTCCCTGAGGATTTGGCATTTACAGATGATAACCACCAGAGAGCAGGGAGTGCAGGAGCTGAAGTGGAAAACATTTTAAAATTAATCCGTGTCAATGCTAAGGGTAGGGTAACCTAGCATTAGAATGTTAAATTTGTGAAATGCCATTTGCTCCATGAACTGCGGGGACATTGGTGATTGCTGAGGTTTCACTATATTACCAGTTAATGAAAAAACTCACTCATCTGGCATAGTGGTTGGGGGACAAAAGAGGAGTTCCTGAGCTACTGTAGCCATGGCAGGTCACACAGTCCTCTTTCCATCCCAATAGCTCAGAATGTATGCCGTCTGATGCACTTGTACTACTCCTCATTCTGTAGGGAGCTTTAGTTGGTCCCATCAAAACAGTCTACTGCCTCTAAACAAAAAGCAGCTGCACACTTAAGCTGTGTTGTGTTGCTGCAGCTAAAGCTGCTATTAGGAGATGAGCAAACCTTGTCTGCCGCGGGGGAACTCCTGGGTGGCAGCCATGATAGGTCGCAAGACTTTCAGCACCTTCACCCCTTAGCACAAATCTACATAAAAAAAACATTTTTACCACTCCATCGCTCATATATCTTGGATTGGGATTTCACAGCAAAACAAGCTCTTCCTTGCAATACCATAATTTCAGGATTTGTGGCAATATTCCGCACACCGGAATGCTCTAAAGGTTGCAGCCTACCATCTCACCCCCCCCCCCCCGGCAAGGCACTAGTTTTCCCCTGTCATTAGAAAGCAGTGACATACCGCAAGACACTGCAAATACTTCTTTCAGCAAGACACTCCATAAACCTAGAAAAATATTGCTTACTCCATTCCTGACAAATGCTTACTACCAAGTACCCATTATGGAAATCCCTTCAAACTTCCTAGAAGATCTGCACATTTTGCATGCTACCCACCATGCTAGCTTGGAAGACAAGCTTTATACAGCACTTATTCATTCCAAAAACCCATCCAAACTGAAACCTACAAGATGATAAGCGGGAGTGTCGACGCTTAGGGGCCCCGGCGTACACATCCTACCTTTCAAATATGAATAGGAGACCGAGAACCTTGAGTTGTGGAAATGACAGTGTTGGAGAAAAAAGCAGCGACCGTTTTGAAGAGCTCTACTAATCTACCTCAAGCCTACGCTATCACATTAGAGGTGCTCCGATTTGATGCATCACAGAACCAAGAGAGTGCAGATTGTAAGTGCTCCCAACTCAGAAACAAGATCTTGACTATAGAAAACCAGTGTCGCATGCTGCATACCTCCCTTCAGCTATGAAGAGATTCCTCCGTGATGCAAAACAGCCCCTGTCGGCTTTGCTGTGGCTGGCTTACTTGCCCTTCGTGACTAGGGGTTGACCCGGCTACCCATGACTGTCTTCTACGCAACTTATCTGTAGCTGTGATAACTTTTCACAGAACAAACTACTGATTCTGGCATACCTAGACTGCTGAGTATAAACATATAGATTTTAAGCCTTTACTAAACACCACTTGCACTGTTTTACTACCTGAGAATCTGATTTTCTTATGTAAATTTGTAACTTGATGACCTATTACAAATATCTCTAGTGTTTCTTTAAGTATTGCTGAAGCTGTACGCTATTCATAGTGGCAACTTCTGAGTTTAACTTTCAATGTTATTTTTAATTTTCAGGCATAATATATTTTGCGAATCTCATTTTGATGTTATATAGCCTTTGCTATGTTGCATTACACGACTTTCTATACATTACCACGCTTATAGCGCAGACTGGTCCTGCACAATTGTTACTACCCTCTTTTGCATGGTCTACAGTATATAACTTTGTTCTTTATGTTCTGTGTAAATTTTAATTATACTCATAGGGCAGTTTAGAATAGTATTAGATTTATTATTTATGGTTTTCACTAATAGAATGGGTGACCCAGGTTACTAATCTGTAAAATACTTTGCTGGACTTACATCCTGCAGCTTATTTCCTCATATCATAATTCAGTTAACCAGTATAGCTCATTCCATGTCTAAAGGAAAGTGTCTACCCTATCTCACAAAATATAACCGTAAAGCAACCTAAATATATCTCTCGAGAAATAACAACATGAAACCTAATTCCTTGTCTTAATATACTAACAACTTGGCTCTCCCCTTCACTAATATTAAAATAGGGATCTCCTGAGCAGCAGATATGTTTACTGTCAATAAGATTTATGTTATTACCAACTTTTAATTGAATAGTATTAAAAAAGGATTTAAAACCAGAGGTGAGCGTAATGAGATCCGTAAGCGGTCTCTCCCATTTTAGATTGCCTTCTGTTTATGTAAATTTTCTTTGCTAGAGGTCCAAAAGGGCCTCCTAATTGGTTAAGAAGTCACGGGGGCATATTTAACAATGTGCGAGCGGACATGATATGAAGTAACGTATCATGTCCGCTGCACATCTATAAATCCCGACAGTTTACACTGTCTGCATTTATCATTGCACCAGCAGTTCTTGTGAGCGGCTGGTGCAATACCGCCGATGCAGATTCGGCCGCTAGCAGGGGGTGTCAATCAACCCGATCGTATTCAATCAGGTTGATTTCTGTCCGCCTCCTACCCCACAAGGAACCATTCTGCAATTTTCAAAAAAGGCATCCATCTTGCTCAATAGGTGAGCAAACAAGGGTATGACTTGACCCAGATGGACAGTGTTTTGGCTCAAGTTCTTGGTCACATCCCTAAAAGGCTGTAGGACTGCCACTAACTGACCTATCATGGACCTAATGAACTCTAGAGGCCAACATATTGATTGGAAGCCAAAGTGTGGATATCCCTCTGCTGTTCCAAGATATGTTCCAGCAAATCCAACAAATCAAGCAGACCAGTGGTTGCCCAGAAAGAAAATGTAAGTTTTATAAGCAACTTTTAACTCAAAGTTTAACTTACTGAAAAATTAAGATATAAGTGTTTTTCGGCATACAAAGGGTTAAAGTTTATTTCAAAATTAATGGCACCCCCAAAAAAGCAAGCAGACCAGTGGCTGCCCACAAAAGTTAACTTTATATGTAGCTTTTTACAATTAGGTTAAATGGTGGTTGTGGTGGCAGCCAGAAACCTGGTACACTCTGACCGACTTGCATTTTGATAACAGAATAATATAATTATCTAACACCTAGATTACGAGTTATGCACGCTATAGGGAAATTAACGAATGCAACAAAAGTTGCATTATTTCACCTCTATAGCGCAGCCATTACAAGTTTTCAAACAGCCAGCTTTTGCGTGCGATATGGTTGTGTTGGGCTCCATACCGCACACAATTCAAGCGCTGTTTTGATGTGCTTGTGCACACTTTCCCATAGACATCAATGGAGAGAAGGTGTCAGAAAAAACACCGTAAGCAGTGAAATGAAAAGCTCCATAACGCAGCCCCATTGATGCCTATGGGGAAAAAGTTATGTTTAAACCTAACACCCTAACATAAACTCTACGTCTAAACACCTTTAAACTGCTGCCCCCGACATCACCAATACCTACATAATGTTATTAACTCCTAATCTGCCGCCCTCGATATCGCAGCCACCTAAATAAATCTATTAACCCCTAATCTCCAGCTCCCAAAATCGCTGCCACTATACTAAAGTTATTAACCCCTATTCTCCTGCACCCCAACATAACCCACACTATAATAAATCTATTAACCCCTATTCCGCCGCTCCACGAAATCGTCACCACTAAATAAAGCTATTAACCCCCACACCTCTGGCCTCCCACATCACTACCCCTAAATAGATCTATTAACCCCTAAACCACCAGCCCTCTACATCACAACCTAATTTAAACTATTAACCCCTAAACCTAACCCTAAACCTAACCCTAACATAACCCTAACACCCCCTAACTTTAACATAATTAAAATAGAGCTAAATTAAAGTTGCAATTATTAACTAAATAATACCTAGTTAAAACTAAATACATACTTAGCTGTAAAATAAATCCTAAGCTAGCTACAATATAACTAATAGTTATATTGTAGCTCGCTTAGGTTTTATTTTTATTTCACAGGTAAGTTTGTATTTATTTTAACTAGGTAGAATAGTTACTAAATAGTTACTAACTATTTACTAACTACATAGTTAAAATAAATACAAACTTACCTGTCAAATAAAACCTAAGCTGCCTTAAACTTAAACCTAACATTAAAAAATTAAAACTACAATTACAAAAAATAAAAAAACACTAAAATTGCAAAAAATAAAAAACCCTATCATTACAAAAAATAACAAACTGCTAGATTACGAGTTTTTCCTTTTGAGCTGTGCGGTGCTAACGAGCAGTTTTCTCTCACCGCTCACTTACATGCAGCGCTGGTATTACGGGTTTTTATTAACCCGGCGTTAAAAGACAAGAAGTGAGCTGGTCGTACATGCATGTGCACTATTTCCCCATATGAATCAACGGGGAGAGCCGGCTGAGAAAAAGTCTAACACCTGCAAAAAAGCAGCGTAAAACTCAGTAACGTAGCCCCATTAATTCCTATGGGTAAACTAAAGTTATGTCTACACCTAACACCTTAACATGAACCCAGAGTCTAAGCACCCCTAATCTTACACTTATTAACCCTAATCTGCCGCCCCCAACATCGCCGACACAACATTATATTTATTAACCCCTAATGTGCCACTCTGGACACCGCCGCCACCTACATTATACTTATGAACCCCTAATCTGCTGCCCCCAACATCGCCGACACCTACATAATATTTCTTAACCCCTAATCTGCCGCCCCCGACATCGCCAACACCTACCTACATTAATTAACCCCTAATCTGCCACCCCATTGCCGCCACAAAAATAAACATATTAACCCCTAAACCGTCGCACTCCCACCTTGCAAACATTAGTTAAATATTATTAACCCCTAATCTGCCGCCCCCAACGTCGCTGCCAATATACTAAATGTATTAACCCCTAAACCAAAGTCTAACCCTAACCCTAACACCCCCTAACTTCAATAATATTTAAATAAATCTAACTAAATATTCCTATCATTAACTAAATTATTCCTATTTAAAACTAAATAGTTACCTACAAAATAAACCCTAAGATAGCTACAATATAACTAATAGTTACATTGTAGCTATCTTACGGCTAGATTTAGAGTTCTGCGGCCAAAGGGGTGCGTTAGCTACGTGTGCTTTTTTCCCCCCGCACCTTTTAAATATCGCTGGTATTTAGAGTTCAAAGAAGGGCTGCGTTAGGCTCCAAAAAGGGAGAGTAGAGCATATTTAACGCCACTGCAACTCTCAATACCAGCGGTGCTTACGGACGCGGCCAGCTTCAAAAACGTGCTCGTGCACGATTCCCCCATAGAAAACAATGGGGCAGTTTGAGCTGAAAAAAACCTAATACCTGCAAAAAAGCAGCGTTCAGCTCCTAATGCAGCCCCATTGTTTCCTATTTGGAAACACTTCCTACGTCTGCACCTAACACTCTAACATGAACCCCGAGTCTAAACACCCCTAACCTTACACTTATTAACCCCTAATCTGCTGCCCCCACTATAGCTGACCCCTGCATATTATTATTAACCCCTAATCTGCCGCTCCGTACACCGCCGCCAGCTACGTTATCCCTATGAACCCCGAGTCTAAACACCCCTAACCTTACACTTATTAACCCCTAATCTGCTGCCCCCACTATAGCTGACCCCTGCATATTATTATTAACCCCTAATCTGCCGCTCCGTACACCGCCGCCAGCTACGTTATCCCTATGTACCCCTAACATCGCCGACCATTATGTTATATTTATTAACCCCTAATCTGCCGCCCCCGCTATCGCTGAAACCTGCATATTATTATTAACCCCTAATCTGCCGCTCCGTACACCGCCGACCCCTATATTATATTTATTAACCCCTAATCTGCCCCCCACAACGTCGCCTCCACCTACCTACAATAATTAACCCCTAATCTGCCGATCGGAGCTCACTGCTACTATAATAAATGTATTAACCCCTATAGCTAAGTCTAACCCTAACACTAACACCCCCCTAAGTTAAATATAATTTAAATCTAACAAAATAAATTAACTCTTATTAAATAAATTATTCCTATTTAAAGCTAAATACTTACATGTAAAATAAACCCTAATATAGCTACAATGTCAAAATTATAATTATATTGTAGCTATTTTAGGATTAATATTTATTTTACAAGCAACTTTGTATTTATTTTAACCAGGTACAATAGCTATTAAATAGTTAATAACTATTTAATAGCTACCTAGTTAAAATAATTACAAAATTACCTGTAAAATAAATCCTAACCTAAGTTACAATTAAACCTAACACTACACTATCAATAAATAAATTAAATAAAATACCTACAAGTATCTACAATTAAACCTAACACTACACTATCAATAAATAAATTAAATACAATACCTACAATTATCTACAATTAAACCTAACACTACACTATCAATAAATAAATTAAATAAAATACCTACAAATAAATACAATGAAATAAACTAACTAAAGTACAAAAAATAAAAATAGCTAAGTTACAAAAAATAAAAAAATATTTACAAGCATTAGAAAAATATTGCAAAATTTTAAACTAATTACACCTACTCTAAGCCCCCTAATAAAATAACAAAGACCCCCAAAATAAAAAAATGCCCTACCCTATTCTAAATTTAAAAAGTTCAAAGCTCTTTTACCTTACCAGCCCTGAAAAGGGCCCTTTGCGGGGCATGCCCCAAAGAATTCAGCTCTTTTGCCTGTAAAAAAAAACACATGCAATACCCCCCCCCAACATTACAACCCACCACCCACATACCCCTAATCTAACCCAAACCCCCCTTAAATAAACCTAACACTAAGCCCCTGAATATCTTCCTACCTTATCTTCACCTCGCCGGGTATCACACCGATCCGTCTTGGCTCCGATGTCTTGATCCAAGCCCAAGCGGGGGCTGAAGATGTCCATGATCCGGCTGAAGTCTTCATCCAAGCGGGAAGTTACAAGCAACTTTGTGTTTATTTTAACCAGGTACCATAGCTATTAAATAGTTAATAACTATTTAATAGCTACCTAGTTAAAATAATTACAAAATTACCTGTAAAATAAATCCTAACCTAAGTTACAATTAAACCTCTTCTACCGACGCCTACTCGCCGAATGACGGTTCCTTTAAATGACGTCATCCAAGATGGCGTCCATCGAATTCCGATTGGCTGATAGGATTCTATCAGCCAATCGGAATTAAGGTAGGAAAATTCTGATTGGCTGATGGAATCAGCCAATCAGAATCAAGTTTAATCCGATTGGCTGATCCGATCAGCCAATCAGATTGAGCTTGCATTCTATTGGCTGTTCCGATCAGCCAATAGAATGCAAGCTCAATCTGATTGGCTGATCGGATCAGCCAATCGGATTGAACTTGATTCTGATTGGCTGATTCCATCAGCCAATCAGAATTTTCCTACCTTAATTCCGATTGGCTGATAGAATCCTATCAGCCAATCGGAATTCGAGGGACGCCATCTTGGATGACGTCCCTTAAAGGAACCTTCATTCTTCAGTTGGACGTCGGAAGAAGAAGATTGATCCGCGCTGGAGGTCTTCAAGATCGAGCCGTTCCTCATCGGATGAAGATAGAAGATGCCGCTTGGATCAAGATGGTTGCCGGTCCGGATCTCCTCTTCTTCCCGGATAGGATGAAGACTTTGGAGCCTCTTCTGGACCTCTTCAGCTGCCGCTTGATAGAAGATTTCAGCCGGATTATGGATCGCCAGCCCCCGCTTGGGCTTGGATGAAGATTTCGGAGCCTGGAGCGATCGGTGAACCTGGCATGGTGAAGATAAGGTAGGAAGATCTTCATGGGCTTAGTGTTAGGTTTATTTAAGGGGGGTTTGGGTTAGCTTAGGGGTATGTGGGTGGTGGGTTGTAATGTTGGGGGGGGGGTATTATATGTTTTTTTTACAGGCAAAAGAGCTGAATTATTTGGGGCATGCCCCGCAAATGGCCCTTTTCAGGGCTGGTAAGGTAAAAGAGCTTTGAACTTTTTTAATTTAGAATAGGGTAGGGCATTTTTTTTATTTTGGGGGTCTTTGTTATTTTATTAGGGGGCTTGGAGTAGGTGTAATTAGTTTAAAATTGTTGTAATATTTTTCTAATGTTTGTAAATATTTTTTTATTTTTTGTACTTTAGTTAGTTTATTTAATTGTAGTTATTTGTAGGTATTGTATTTAATTAATTTATTGATAGTGTAGTGTTTGGTTTAATTGTAGATAATTGTAGGTATTTTATTTAATTAATTTATTGATAGTGTAATGTTAGGTTTAATTGTAACTTAAGAGTAAGAGTTAATTTATTTTGTTAGATAAAAATTATATTTAACTTAGGGAGGTGTTAGGGTTAGGTTTAGAATTAGCTTTAGTGGTTAAAAAATTTATTATAGTAGCGGTGAGCTCCGGTCGGCAGATTAGGGGTTAATGCTTGAAGTTAGGTGTCGGCGATGTTAGGGAGGGCATATTCGGGGTTAATACTATTTATTATAGGGTTATTGAGGCGGGAGTGAGGCGGATTAGGGGTTAATAACTTTATTATAGTAGCGGTGCGGTCCGCTCGGCAGAAGTGTAGGTAGGTGGCGGCGACGTTGGGGGGGACAGATTAGGGGTTAATAAATATAATATAGGTGTCGACGGTATTAGGGGCAGCAGATTAGGGGTACATAGGGATAACTTAGCTGGCGGCGGTGTACGGAGCGGCAGATTAGGGGTTAAAAAATTTAATAGAGTGGCGGCGATGTGGGGGGACCTCGGTTTAGGGGTACATAGGTAGTTTATGGGTTTTAGTGTACTTTAGAGCACAGTAGTTAAGAGCTTTATAAACCGGCGTTAGCCCAGAAAGCTCTTAACTCCTGTTTTTTTTCTGCGGCTGGAGTTTTGTCGTTTGATTTCTAACGCTCACTTCAGCCACGACTCTAAATACCGGCATTAGAAAGATCCCATTGAAAAGATAGGATACGCAAAGGGCGTAGGGGGATCTGTGGTATGGAAAAGTCGTGTCTGTAAAGTGAGCGTTAGACCCTTTCCTAACTGACTCCAAATACCAGAGGGCGGTAAAAACCAGCGTTAGGAGCCTCTAACGCTGGTTTTGACGGCTACCTGCCCAACTCTAAATCTAGCCGTTAGGGTTTATTTTTATTTTACAGGCAAGTTTGTATTTATTTTAACTAGGTACAATAGTTATTAAATAGTTATTAACTATTTAATAACTACCTAGCTAAAATAAATACAAAAGTACCTGTAAAATAAACCTAACCTAAGTTACAATAACACCTAACACTGCACTATAATTAAATACATTTACTTAAATTAACAACAATTTAATAAAAACAAACAAACACTAAATTACAGAAGTCTTCATCCAACCGGGCCAAAGTCCTCAACGAAGCCGGGAGAAGTCTTCATCCAAGTTGGGCGAAGTGGTCCTCCAGACGGGCAGAAGTTTTCATCCAGACGGCATCTTCTATCTTAATCCATCCGACGCGGAGCGGGTTCATCTTCAAGACATCCGAAGTGGAGCATCCTCTTCATCCGACGACTACCCGACGAATGAAGGTTCCTTTAAGTGACATCATCCAAGATGGCGTCCCTTAGATTCCGATTGGCTGATAGAATTCTATCAGCCAATGGGAATTAAGGTAGAAAAAATCCTATTGGCTGATGCAATCAGCCAATTGGATTGAAGTTCAATCCTATTGACTGATCCAATCAGCCAATAGGATGGAGCTCGCATTCTATGGGCTGTTCCAATCAGCCAATAGAATAAGAACTCAATCCTATTGGCTGATTGGATCAGCCAATAGGTTTGAACTTCAATGCTATTGGCTGATTGCATCAGCTAATAGGATTTTTTCTACCTTAATTCCCATTGGCTGATAGAATTCTATCAGCCAATCAGAATCTAAGGGATGCCATCTTGGATGACGTCACTTAAAGGAACCTTCATTCTTTGGGTAGTCATTGGATGAAGAGGATGCTCCGCATCAGATGTCTTGAAGATCGACCCGCTCTGCGTCGGATGGATGAAGATAGAAGATGCTGTCTGGATGAAGACTTCTGCCCGTCTGGAGGACAACTTCACCCGGCTTGGATGAAGACTTCTCCCGGCTTCGTTGAGGACTTCGGCCCGGTTGGATGAAGACTTCTGCCGCTTCCTTGAGGATGGATGTCTGGTTTTCAGAACTGTAAGTCGATCTTCAGGGGGTTAGTGTTAGTTTTTTTTTTAAGGGTGTATTGGTTGGGTTTTATTTTTAGGTTAGGGTTTGGGCCGAAAAAGATCTAACTGCCCTTTTAAGGGCAATGCCCATCGAAATTCCCTTTTCAGGGCAATGGGGTGCTTAGGTTTTTTTAGATAGTATTTTATTTGGGGGGTTGGTTGTGTGGGTGATGGGTTTTACTGTTGGGGAGGTTGCTTGTATTTTTTTACAGGTAAAAAAAGGCCCTTTTAAGGGCTATTGGTAGTTAAGTTTAGGCCACTTTTTTTTTTTTTTTTTTGGTGTTTTTTTTTTTTTTTTATAGGGCTATTAGATTAGGTGTAATTAGTTTAAATATCTTGTAATTTGTTTATTATTTTCTGTAATTTAGTGAGGTTTTTTTTGTACTTTAGCTAATTTAATTTAATTTTTTAATTGTTGTTAATTTAGTAAATTTCTTTCATTTTAGTGTAGTGTTAGGTGTTATTGTAACTTAGGTTAGGTTTTATTTTACAGGTACTTTTGTATTTATGTTAGCTAGGTAGTTATTAAATAGTTAATAACTATTTAATAACTATTCTACCTAGTTAAAATAAATACAAACTTGCCTGTAAAATAAAAATAAACCCTAAGATAGCTACAATGTAACTATTAGTTATATTGTAGCTATCTCAGGCCTAGATTTAAAGTTGGGCGGTAGCCGTCAAAACCAGCGTTAGAGGCTTGTAACGCTGGTTTTTACCGCCCTCTGGTATTTGGAGCCAGTCATTAAAGGGTCTAACGCTCATTTTCCAGCCGCGACTTTTCCATACCGCAGATCCCCTTACGTCAATTGCGTATCCTATCTTTTCAATGGGATCTTTCTAATGCCGGTATTTAGAGTCGTGGCTGAAGTGAGCGTTAGAACTCTAACGACAAAACTCCAGCCGCAGAAAAAAAACAGTAGTTAAGAGCTTTCTGGGCTAACACCGGTTTATAAAGCTCTTAACTACTGTGCTCTAAAGTACACTTACACCCATAAACTACCTATGTACCCCTAAACCGAGGTCCCCCCACATCACCGCCACTCTATTAAAATTTTTTAACCCCTAATCTGCCGTCCGCACGCCGCCGCAAGGTACGTTATACTTATGTACCCTTAATCTGCTGCCCCTAACACCGCGGACCCCTATATTATATTTATTAACCCCTAATCTGCCCCCTCAACGTCGCCTCCACCTGCCTACACTTATTAACCCCTAAGCTGCCGACCGGACCACGCCGCTATTATAATAAAGTTATTAACCCCTAATCCGCCTCACTCCCGCCTCAATAAACCTATAATAAATAGTATTAACCCCTAATCTGCCCTCCCTAACATCACCAACACCTAACTTCAAACATTAACCCCTAATCTGCCGACCGGAGCTCACCGCTATTCTAATAAATTTTTTAACCCCTAAAGCTAAGTCTAACCCTAACCCTAACACCCCCCTAAATTAAATATAATTTAAATCTAACAAAATAAATTAACTATTATTAAATAAATTATTCCTATTTAAAGCTAAATACTTACCTGTAAAATAAACCCTAATATAGCTACAATATAAATTATAATTATATCGTAGCTATTTTAGGATTTATATTTATTTTACAGGTAACTTTGTAATTATTTTAACCAGGTACAATAGCTATTAAATAGTTAATAACTATTTAATAGTTACCTAGTTAAAATAATTACAAAATTACCTGTAAAATAAATCCTAACCTAAGTTACAATTAAACCTAACACTACACTATCAATAAATTAATTAAATAAAATACCTCCAATTACCTACAATTAAACCTAACACTACACTATCAATAAATTAATTAAATACAATACCTATAAATAAATACATTTAAATAAACTAACTAAAGTACAAAAAATAAAAAATATTTACAAACATTAGAAAAATATTACAACAATTTTAAACTAATTACACCTATTCTAAGCCCCCTAATAAAATAACAAAGACCCCCAAAATAAAAAAATGCCCTACCCTGTTCTAAATTACAAAAGTACAAAGCTCTTTTACCTTACCAGCCCTTAAAAGGGCCCTTTGCGGGGCATGCCCCAAAGAATTCAGCTCTTTTGCCTGTTAAAAAAAACATACAATACCCCCCAACATTACAACCCACCACCCACATACCCCTAATCTAACCCAAACCTCCCTTAAATAAACCTAACACTAAGCCCCTGAAGATCTTCCTACCTTATCTTCACCTCGCCGGGTATCACACCGATTTGTCCTGGCTCCGAAATCTTCATCCAAGCCCAAGCGGGGGCTGGCGATCCATAATCCGGTGGCTGAAGAGGTCCAGAAGAGGCTCCAAAGTCTTCATCCTATCCGGGAAGAAGAGGCGATCCGGACCGGCAACCATCTTGATCCAAGCGGCATCTTCTATCTTCATCCGATGACGACCGGCTCCATCTTGAAGACCTCCACCGCGGACCCATCTTCTTCTTCCGACGACTTCCCGACGAATGATGGTTCCTTTAAGGGACGTCATCCAAGATGGCGTCCTTCGAATTCCGATTGGCTGATAGGATTCTATCAGCCAATCGGAATTAAGGTAGGAAAATTCTGATTGGCTGATGGAATCAGCCAATCAGAATCAAGTTCAATCCGATTGGCTGATCCGATCAGCCAATCAGATTGAGCTCGCATTCTATTGGCTGATCTGAACAGCCAATAGAATGCGAGCTCAATCTGATTGGCTGATTGAATCAGCCAATCGGATTGAACTTGATTCTGATTGGCTGATTCCATCAGCCAATCAGAATTTTCCTACCTTAATTCCGATTGGCTCATAGAATCCTATCAGCCAATCGGAATTCAAGGGACGCCATCTTGGATGATGTCACTTAAAGGAACCGTCATTCGTCGGGAAGTCTTCGGAAGAAGAAGATGGGTCCGCGGTGGAGGTCTTCAAGATGGAGCCAGTCGTCATTGGATGAAGATAGAAGATGCAGCTTGGATCAAGATGGTTGCCGGTCCGGATCGCCTCTTCTTCCCGGATAGGATGAAGACTTTGGAGCCTCTTCTGGACCTCTTCAGCCGCCGGATTATGGATCGCCAGCCCCCGCTTGGGCTTGGATGAAGATTTCGGAGCTTGGAACGATCGGTGATACCTGGCATGGTGAAGACAAGGTAGGAAGATCTTCAGGGGCTTAGTGTTAGGTTTATTTAAGGGGGGTTTGGGTTAAATTAGGGGTATGTGGGTGGTGGGTTATAATGTTGGGGGGGGTATTGTATGTTTTTTTTTTTACAGGCAAAAGAGCTGAATTCTTTGGGGCATGCCCAGCAAAGGGCCCTTTAAGGGCTGGTAAGGTAAAAGAGCTTTGAACTTTTGTAATTTAGAATAGGATAGGGCATTTTTTTATTTTGGGGGTCTTTGTTATTTTATTAGGGGGCTTAGAGTAGGTGTAATTAGTTTAAAATTGTTTTTTTAATGTTTGTAAATATTTTTTGTAACTTAGTTCTTTTTTATTTTTTGTACTTTAGTTAGTTTATTTAATTGTATTTATTTGTAGGAATTGTATTTAATTTATTTATTGATAGTGTAGTGTTAGGTTTAATTTTAGATAGTTGTAGGTAGTTTATTTAATTTATTTATTGATAGTGTAGTGTTAGGTTTAATTGTAACTTAGGTTAGGATTTATTTTACAGGTAATTTTGTAATTATTTTAACTAGGTAGCTATTAAATAGTTCTTAACTATTTAATAGCTATTGTACCTGGTTAAAATAAATACAAAGATGCCTGTAAAATAAATATTAATCCTAAAATAGCTACAATAAAATTATAATTTATATTGTACCTATATTAGGGTATATTTTTCAGGTAAGTATTTAGATTTAAATAGGAATAATGTATTTAATAAGAGTTAATTTATTTCGTTAGATAAAAATTATATTTAACTTAGGGGGGTGTTAGTGTTAGGGTTAGACTTAGCTTTAGGGGTTAATACATTTATTATAGTAGCGGTGAGCTCTGATCAGCAGATTAGGGGTTAATTATTGTAGGTAGCTGGTGGCGACGTTGTGGGGGCAGATTAGGGGTTAATAAATATAATATAGGGGTCGGCGGTGTTAGGGGCAGCAGATTAGGGGTACATAGGGATAATGTAGGTAGCGGCGGTATACTGAGCGGCAGATTAGGGGTTAAAAATAATATGCAGGGGTCAGCGATAGCGGGGGCAGCAGATTAGGGGTTAATAAGTGTAAGGTTAGGGGTGTTTAGACTCGGGGTACATGTTAGAGTGTTAGGTGCAGACGTAGGAAGTGTTTCCCCATAGAAAACAATGGGGCTGCGTTAGGAGCTGAACGCGGCTTTTTTGCAGGTGTTAGGTTTTTTTCAGCTCAAACTGCCGCATTGTTTTCTATGGGGATATCGTGCACGAGCACGTTTTTGAAGCTGGCCGCGTCCGTAAGCTCCGCTGGTATCTAGAGTTGCAGTGGCGTTAAATTATGCTCTACGCTCCCTTTTTGGAGCCTAACGCACTGAAAACCCAGCCATTCTGTGAACTCGAAATACCAGCGGTATTTAAAAGGTGCGGGAGAAAAAAAGCATGCGTAGCTAACGCACCCCTTTGGCCGCCAAACTCTAAATCTAGCCGTTAGGGTTTATTTTATAGGTAACTATTTAGTTTTAAATAGGAATAATTTAGTTAATGATAGGAATATTTAGTTAGATTTATTTGAATTATATTTAAGTCAGGGGGTGTTAGGGTTAGGGTTAGACTTAGGTTTAGGGGTTAATACATTTAGTATAGTGGCATCAACATTGGGGGGGCAGATTAGGGGTTAATAAGTGTAAGTAGGTGGCGGGATGGCAGATAAGGGGTTTGTGTACTTTTTAGCACTTTACGGCATTGTACCATAAAACTCATAACTACTGACTTTTAAATGCGTTAGGGCTTTTGACAGGGTAGGGTGTACCGCCCACTTTTTGGCCTCCTAGGACAGACTTGTAATACCAGCGCTATGGAAGTCCCATAGAAAAAAGAATTTACGAAGTTTATGTAAGTCGTTTTGCGGTAAGGCCAAAGAAGTGTGTGGTGCCCCTATACCTGCAAGACTCGTAATACCAGCGGGCGTAAAAAAGCAGCGTTAGGACCTGTTAACGCTGCTATTTTACCCTAACGCACAACTCGTAATCTAGCCGAAACAAAATTATCCAAAATAATAAAGATTATTCCGATTCTAATACCCTTTAAAAAAAAAAATAAAAGCCTAAATTAAAAAGCCTAATCTATAATAAACTACCAAGGGCCCTTAAAAGGGCCTTTTGTGGGCCCTTAAAAGGGCCTTTTGTAGGACATTGCCCTAAAGTTAACATCTCTTTTGCTACAAAACAAACACCCCTAACAGTATACAAACCCCCACCCCCAAACCCACAAAATAAAACTAAAGTAAAACCTAATCTACTCATTGCTCTGAAAAGGGCATTTGAATGGGCATTGCCCTTAAAAAGCCATCTAGCTTTTTTTCCTGCCCTTAAAAAAGCATTCAGCTCTTTTATGAAATACCCAAGCCCTAATCTAAAAATAAAAACCCACCCCAAAACAAAAAAAATGCATTACACAAAATAACAAACAAATTATCAAAAATAATAAAAATTATTCCTATTCTAATACCCATTTAAAAAAAAAAACTACCCCAAAATAAAAAACCTAATTTAGAATAAAATAAATACAACGTCCCATTAACATTACAATCCCCCACCCCCCCAAACCCACAAAATAAAAAAAATCTATCTATAAAAACCTAAGCTAACCATAGCCTGAAAGGGGCATTTGTATGGGCATTGCCCTTAAAAGGGCATTTAGCTCTTTTGCATTTCCCTGAAAAGTGCATTTAGCTCTTTTACGAATAGCCCAAATCCTAAACTAAAAAAAAACCCACCCCCGGAAAATTAAAAAATCCTAACACTAACCCCCAAAGACCCACTTACAGTTGTTGAAGTCCCGCTTGAAGGATCTTCATCCTGGCAGCTCCATCTTCATCCAGATGGCTCCATCTTCATCCAGGCGGCAGACGGCTCCCTCTTCATCCAGGCGGCAGGCGGCTCCATCTTTATCCAGGTGGCAGGCGGCACCATCTTCATCCAGTCTGCATCTTCTATCTTCATCCAGGCGGCGTCTTCTATCTTCATCCTGGCGGCGCGGAGCGGGTCCATCCTGAAGAAATCCGGCACAGAGCATCCTCTTCATACGGTCGCCGCCGTACACTAAATCTTTAATGAGAGGTACGCGATTAAAAATGGCGTCCCTTGCATTCCTATTGGCTGAGTTGATTTTGGAAATTCAAATCAGTCAATAGGATGAGAGCTACTGAAATTCTATAGGCTGTTCAAATCAGCCAATAGGATGAGAGCTACTGAAATTCTATTGGCTATTAAAATCAGCCAATAGAATTTAGGTAGCTCTCATCCTATTGGCTGATTTGAATTTCCAAAATCAAATCATTTAATAGGAATGCAAGGGACACCATTTTGAATTGCATACCTTGCATTGTATATTCAGTGTATGGCGGCGACCATATGAAGTGGATGCTCTGAACCGGATGTCTTCAGGATGGACCCGCTTCGCACCCCCAGGCTAAAGATAGAAGATGGTGCCTGGATGAAGATGGAGTCTCCTGCGGCCGGAATGTTTAATTTTTAGTTTAAACTTTTTTTAATTTGACAGGTAAGTTTTAATTTATTTTAAGATAGGGAAATTGTAATTTTAATATAAAGTTAGGGGGGCGTTTAGGGTTTAGGGGTTACTAGTTTAATTTAGTTTATTGAGATGTGGAGGGCTTGCGGTTAAGGGTTTAATAGTTTAATTTAGTATATTTTGTTGTGGGGGCTTGCGGTTTAGGGGTTAATAGGTTTATTATAGTGGTAGCGGTGTAGAGCTTAATAATTTAGTATAGTGGGGGTGATATCGGTGGACACCAGATTAGGGGTTAATAATATTGAAATCGTGTTTGCGATGCGGGTGGGTGATGGTTAGGCGTTAATAACTTTATTATAAAGGTGATGATGTCGGGGAGCGGAATACATTTTATTAGTGGCGGCGATGTCGGGAGCGGCAGATTAGGGATTAATAACTTTAATATAGTGTTTGCGATGCGGGAGGGCCTCCGTTTAGGTAGTTTATGGGTGTTAGTATACTTTTTAACACTTTAGTTATGAGTTTTATGTAACAGTTTTGTAGCGTAAAACTCATAACTATTGCTTTTAGATTGCAAAATGGATCTTGTCGATATAGGCTGGAAGGCAAGCTTTTTAGCCTCACCGCAAAACTCGTAATGGCTGCGCTATGGAAGTCCCATGAAAAAACGTAATTTTTACGTGTCCTGGACTGACATTGCATTACAGGCTAAAAGGCTTGCAGTACAGCTATATTGACAAGACTTGTAATGGCTGCAGTGCTGTTTTAATGCTGAAATGACAATTTATTTAGCGTTCAAACACAAACGCAAAACTTGTAATCTAGGTGTAAGGATTTTTTTTTTTGGGGAGGGGGGTTGGTTGGTGCCCCACTGCAGCAGCAGTTATTATGTTGTCAATTAGAGAAGAAAAAAGAATGTTTATGCACACAAATGTTTAATTTTTATTGTTTTTGCCCAAATTAAGGCAGCAGGCCTACCTATCTGTCACAGGCTATGCCCAACAGCAATATAATAATTTCATTTTTAATAAACTAAACAGGCAGTTAACACCAAGAAAATAGAATGTTTATGCACAAAAAGTTTAAACTTTATTGTAAATTAGTTTATATCCAAATTAAGGCAGCTGGCCTACTTATCTGTGACAGAGTATGCCTTCACATTAATATAATTACATTTTAATAAACTAAATATGCAGTTAACATCAAGAAAATAGAAAGTTTATCCACAAACAATGTTTAAACTTTATTGTAAATTTGTTTATGCCCAAATTAATACAGCAGGCCTACCTATGTGCCACAGACTATGCCCCCACATAAATTTGAATAAACTAAACATGCAGTTAACGCCAAGAAAATAGAATGTTTATGCATACAAAGGGTTAAAGTTGTACAAAACTAAACCCTTTTTTTCCAACCCCCAAAAAGCTAGCAGGCCTACATATCACTCACAAACTATTAATAAACTAAATGTGCTGTTAACAGCAACTAGATAGAAGTGTTTTTTTTTGCACACTTTGGGGTCAATTTATTAAAGTGCAAGTGAACATGATACAATGTAGCATATCATGTTCGCCGCACATCGATAAATGCCAACAGCATACACTGTCGGCATTTATCATTGCACAAGCAGTTCTTGTGAACTGCTTGTGCAATGCTGCACCCTGCAGATTCACAGTCAATCGGCAGCTAGCAGGGGCTGTCAATCATCCCGATCGTATTGGATCGTGCGGATTGAAGACCGCAGCCTCAGAGGCAGTGGACAAGTTATGAAGCAGAGGTCTTTAGACCGCTGCTACATATCTACTGCTTCTGGCGAGATAATTAAGCCCCTTGATAATTCTAATGCTTTTGCCACTCACAAAAAAGCAAGCAGACCAGTCGCTGCTCACACAGCAAAAGTTAGCTTTATAAGCATCTTTTAACTCAAAGTTTAACTGATTTCAAAATTAGATATGTGTTTTCTGCACACAAAGGGTTAAAGTTTAATTCTAAATTGTTGGCACCCCCAAAATAGCAAGCAGGCTACTTTACTTTACATGTAGCTATTAACTCAAAGTTTAACTGATTGCAGTAATAAATAAATATAAATATTTTTCTGCACAATAAAGGGTGAAACAAATATATATTTTTACTGTAAAAACTTAAATTAAATTAAATGTTTTTCTTTTCACAAGGCAGCTGCCCTATAATGTATCTAGATGTATAGTCACAGAGCTATGACCCCACTGCTACATATAATTAACTGAAACTACAACAACATTAAAATAAAGAAAATTATATAATTCTCTGGTTTCCAGAGTGAAATATATTCACTAGGATAACAGTGGTTTGAGCAAGCCTGTTTGGGATTGAATCCCTGACATGCTGACCCTCACATCAATCATTTAGTGATGCTCTGTTACGATTGGACAGGGAAATTTGTACACATAAATGATCAGACCCCCTTTACATCACTGCAAATGAAGGAGCTCTTTTGTTAAATGATCTCAGACTCCCCCCACCTCTCCTGTTTCACCTACCCCTTTTTTGGGGGCATAAAGCCCCTAACAAAAAGACAAAACAATGGCACTAATTAACATGCAAAAATACTATTACAGTCACATTTCAGTCCCATTTCCAGTTTTCCCTTTGGTAGGATGTTGAAGGCATGAATGGCACAATATTTGGCCGAATTCATGTCTGGCTGAAATCAAATGCACATATCTAGCATTAAAGGGCCATAATACCCAAATGTTTAAACACTTGTTCTAGCTGACTAGAAAATATCACCTGAACATCTCTATGTAAAAAAGAAAGATATTTTACCTCAAAAGTTCCTCAGTAGCCACCTCCCATTGTAAAGGATTTCTAAGCAGCATTTTAGTGTGTTTGTCCTGGGACATCTGAAGGGACTAGCATCGTGCACTCTCATATTATTTCACCAATCAGGTAAAGGAAGCTTACTATGAAATCTCATGAGAGTTAAGTCAAATCTCATGAGATCACAGTAAGAGTTCATGACCTCAGCACTGCTGATGCTGATTGGCTGCTGTTCATTTCTTCATTTTTTTTAATTTTTTTACCTGCAGCTGGGAGCAGCTGAGTACAACTTTTTACACAGAACTGACTCTGCTGAGCTGAGGAGATTGTGAGGTAAAATATCTTCCTTTTTTACATAGAGATGCTCAGGTGATATTTTCCAGTCAGCTTTTTACAGTTATACTGCATCAGTTTCAAGTGATTTAGCATATGAGTATTATGTCCCTTTAACTATAAATGGAACTTATATGTGCAACACAACTTTTGGGTGTATCTACTAAGGAGGAAATGCAGATGAGTTTTGTCGCAGACAGGGAGATTGCATAAGCTGTGTGGATGGAAACCTCAATGATCTATGTAACTTTCAGATCCTTCCTTTGTGAGTTAGTTCCAAGGTTTACATACTTTACTAAAGGATTTTGTTTCCTATTCCATAGGTGGTTAAACAAGCCTTTCCCTGGAGTAAACAGATTATTCAATGGGCCTGATATACGGACACTCATGAACTTTTATATGTGCAATAAAGTGTTTTATTTTAGATTGTTACATTGTTATATTATTAGAATTGACAGAAGTTATTAAATATACTGTATGTTTACTTTTTTACACATTTGATATCCGTGAGTTCTTTTAGCTGTTTGTTGGCACAGTGGTATTCCTTCACTGGGGTGTATGCATACTATTGCTTCAATGCTAAATGCTGTTATGAACCTCATTCACTGAGCCTTGTGATGAATGGTCACCATTAGCTGCCCACATTTAACATTGCACAAGCTGCTGCCCCTGCCTGGGGCTGTAAAAGCTGCTCCGGATAAATCAAGCCTATTATCTCCAAGTCATTTATGAGAATCAAACACAGAGCAAGCAGACTCAGATAGATCAGCTAATAACTTTCTACCCTTTCTACAAATCCCTGTAACAAAACCTTAAGTTTTTGTGCAAGCAATATTGTGTTTACGCGAGCAGTTTAAAATGCACTGATATAACAAGTTGAGTGTAATCGCGATTTATGCTGCAATTCTTACCGCAATCTCAGAGCTGTGGTTAACTGGTTTTCAAAATTAAAAAGTGTCACAAAACACATAAAAAATACATTACAATGTACAGTTACACTCTTACTAACACTGTCTAATAAAAATGTGTGCATGTATCCATATATCTATGTCTATATATGTATTAAACAACTCTTCTCCACTCTTAACTCTCTCCTCTACCCACCTGCTCCACCCCTGTCTGTCTTTAGTGCTCAAGACCTGGCAAACTACTTTTTAAACAAAACACGTACTATCCGAACCAACAACCCAACACCAACCTGCAATATTCCATCAACAGGCCCAGTTACTACCTCTGCCACCCTCTGCATCTTCCATCCAGCCACTGAGAATTAAGTTTATTCCTTACTATCTTCCTCACGCCTCACTACCTACCCGCTCAACCCTATCCTTTCCCATCTAATATCCTCCCTATGTTCCACCCTCACTCCTGCTCTTACCCACATCTTCAACCTATCTCTCTCTACCAGCTCATTCCCATCTTCTTTCAAATACGCAGAAGTCACTCCCATATTCAAAAAACCCTTCCTCAACCGTAATTCTCCTGAAAGCTACTGCCCCATATCACTGCTTCCACTAACATCAAAACTTCTTGAAAATCTAGTTTACAATCGCTTAACCCACTTCCTGTCCGCCAACTCCTTGCTTGACCCCTTGCAATCCGGATTCTGCCCCAAACACTCAACTGAGACTGCCCTTACCAAGGTTACTAACGATTTTCTCTCCTTGCCAGTGAACAAGTGCTTTGCAAGCACGGAACATGTCTGCTGTGTGCGGAGCTCAGCTTTCCCTTCTTGAAATGGATGTTTTTATATGATAGTTATTGTCAGTCATTGCTATACAGTAGCTGGCTGTACTTTACTTTATATATGTTTTTTTTTTTTGTTTTTTTTAAATCAAAGATTTTTATTAAGGTAATTGGTCAAACAAGAGCCACATACAAACAAAAAGAGAAATTACAAAGTGGTCATGGCTAAAAACAAAAGTAAATCATGATGGACATATTAAGAGCATGTGTATCCTACTATATTACCAGTATACCTCGGATAAATTTATTGCAAGATTTACATTGATACCTTATCTTTTTAGTTTTTTAACAGAATATTACTATAGTACCTCATTAACAAAGAGTTCTGTCCATTAGCATGATATTTTCAACTGTCATATGTAGAATAAAGAACATTAATGAGAGATAAAATTTTACTCCGTAAATTGCAAAATACAAATTGAAGTGTAGTAGTACTAATAGAAAGATATAATATACAATATAGTTAACATCATAAACCATGTTTCTTCACTTAACATATAAGGTTACTCAGGAACCTATTCACGATAATGTTACATAAGAGGAAGACTGGCTTAAATATGTGAAAAGTAGTGGATTAATACCGCAGTAGTATTCACCATATTGGGTAAATAGATAGAAGTGATCTAATAGAGTCACCCCCTCTCCAGAGTAAATATATAGGTAAAATAACAGAATAGGCTTTACACCTTGGAATACAATATTTAACATCAGATCAACGCCTCTGAAAGTTGAAGTAAGGGGAGGGGGGAGATGCGAAGTTTATAACAGAACCCTTTAAACTAGGAAACACAACCCAGTTGTCGCTGCAAGCTGCTTAACGGTGACCAACTCAGACCTGAGTTAGAGGCTATGTATCAACAGTCGTACCCATAGTATATATACATATAATATTATAGCATAGACACACCACACTCATAGTTTATTTACTAAATCAATGTTACCCTTCAGGTACGGGCCCTATACCCAAAGATGGCGGTGTTATATTATTGAAGAGGCAATCCCTAGTGAAAAATATAAGGATAAGGAAAATAACATATAAGGTTGCCGCAATACCATTAGTGCTAGTGTCACTATATATGTACTAAATTACATGACCATATGTACAGTTGCAAAAGATGTACAACTACGGTACTTTGACTGTAACTATAATTAAAACTCTCTATGAGAGGAAGCACAACAACAAGGACAGTTCCCCAGAATTCTGTGGATTATGTAGGGCTCCTTTTCTATTACCTGTAGCTATATACGCCACCAAAAGAGCATGTCGCAATATGGAAAGCCAGAATCTCCCCTAATACTACAGGATCTCCAGGTGAAGCGTATGCACTAATAGGGGGACAAGGCAAGCTCGACACATAATCTGATACCCTAAAGTGATGATATAGAGAACAATAACTTATATCAAATATAAACTGGTATATCACAAGAGTGTAACATTCACAACATTGCATATACTTCTCAATTATAATTAATCTATTATGTGAGAGACTGTCTCCACGGTTCTGCACCATCATGCCAAGGGACTCCAAAAACAAATGAGTGTGAGGCTGGGGAGACGCAATATTATGAATTAGTAAGGGAGTGCTCAACTGATGCAATAATGCTTTTGGTTTGCATGAAGTCTTAAATATACTGTTACATTTAAGATTATTTACATATATATTTACAATATAATAAAGTTATGTATAACCCAGGGTAATAGTTAGCTACAGACATCCATTAAACATGTTGAACAGTGACATATACTTGACCCAGCTAGTATCGAATCAGTCCAGATCATCAGCATAAGTATATGCAAGTAAGACATGGGAACCCTGAGAATATAGACTATGTAACATAATACAGAAAAACGATTGGGTGACATGTGGTACAAAATAGATCTTAGGATATTTTAGAAACAAACCCTCCTTATGTAGGATCTATGAGTGAAGCCACACTAGTATTGGCAGATATATATAGAGCCCCCAAGTGCGTGGCAAACTAGATATATTGTAAGAACCAGCAAAAGAAAAGAAAGCACTTGAGCAGCGTAATAACAGTCAACCAAACTAAACTTATACATGTATTTATTATAGCGGCTGTCCATAGCAAGGAGTGTGAGCCAAGATGCATAAAATTTCAGTGACAATCCTTCGCTGGACATCTAAGCTTTCTGCTCTGCACCTCACCCAATTCCAATCCTGAATAAGTGTAACTCGCTGATATAACTTCCAATTAGTAGGACCCAGCAGTTCATAGCATTGTGAGCTTTCCTATTACCCCAACCATGCAGCGATCCTCCGCTCCTGCTCAGTTCTGAAATTGTGCGGGTGACAACCCCTAGTGTCTTAATGATTTTGGCATCTCCTGCTCGGAGGCCATCTGCAACGTTCCGGATCGTTTGTACTAGGGGCTCCACACAACGCTCTCTACTCAGCACCCCGGGGTCGGATCCATTTCTAGGACTTGGTTCTCTGCACTTACTATCTACTGAGCTCCGGTGCAGTTCTGCTTCTGGCACAGAGACCCAAGGCAGTTTACTGTGTATTTGCCCCGTGTTCTGCCATTTACCTTCAGCTCTATATGTATTGGGGCGTAAGGGGTTATACTGCCGATCACGTTCCAATAACTCCGTGTAATTAAGGTCTGGGCTCTGATCATCTGCACCACTGTCGTCCTCTAAGTCTGAAAGCCTGCCTTCTCCCCCTTGTGGTGTGCCTGGTAGGCTAGGTCTGGAGATTTCTGCAGTCCCACAGGCTATCAGCGAGTTTCCGTTGTGGCGCACATTCCCTCTCAGCTCCTTAGTGAGTGAGTGATATTGGACGTCCAGGGAGGTCATTAAAATGTGCAGCTCCATTTGAGATCCTAAGCTGGGTCAATGTGCGTTAATAGACATAAAGAGACACCTTCAACAGTAGCTATTACACAAGCATATCCTCCAAGATGGCGACTAGTCCACTGCAGCCAGCTCTGTAGGCCAAAAAGTTCTTTGCGATATGACTGAGTCCAAGTTCTCCGTTCAGTTACTTATGTCATTTGCTCTGGACCCTAGGACTCAATCTGGCTAAATAACAAATTATAAGGCTCCTTATCAAGCTTAATATCGTTGTTTATTTGGTCTGACAGTAGGAGCTCTGAAAGAACACGTCTCACTGCTTTGGCTGTTAGCTCCGCCCCTCTTTATATATGTTTTTAACATGTGTTGGATTAAAGCGTGGAACTTTTAACTATATCTGCCTGTGTTGGGACCCTTTTGTGCACTTATATTGTAAATTCCCACAGGAATAGGGCCCTCTATTCCTATTGTATGTGTTGTACATTTTGTCCTGTCTCTTACAATTTTATATTATTGTTTTATTTAAATGCATAGTATCCATGGACATCGCTGCAGAATATGTTGGCGCTTCATAAAAAATGTATAATAATAATATTAATAATAATAATAATGTATTTATATGTGTATATATGTATGTACAGACATATATACACATATAAACACATAAGTATATAAGAACACATATATAGACATATTCAGAAGTGCATTGGAGCCCTTTGCAGTTAAGTTAATGAAAACTTCTAAAATCATATTTATGCAATAGCCATATTTAATAAAGATTTTAACTATGTATATGTATATTACTGTAAATATTTCACATTTCAATGTTCTGTACATAGGGGAAAATATTCCAAGTATTTATAAATATATATATATATATATATATATATATATATATAGACATTAGACAGAGCGCACTACAGACATCAGCAGCAAAACAAAATATAAACCGAGATATGGAAGCACACTCCAAAGGGTGCTGAGGATGGATCTTTTTGGTCCGAAAATGTTCACTATAAATTGAAAAACTTACTATAGAAATCCCTTTGGAGTGTGATTCCATATCTCGGTATATATATATATATATATATATATATATATATATATATATATATATATATATATATATATATATGTCTCAAAATGGATTTGCATAATTTAGGAAGAAGAGTCACTTTTATCTCGTAAGTTCTAGAACACACCCAGTTGAAATTTTTCAAAAAGTGGTAAAAGAGAAACTGAGGGAGTTAGAGGAAAAACCTAAAAAAATCAAAACATAATATGTCTCTTAAAGAAAAGGAAGCATTAAACAAAATTACCATGGATAATAGAATCATTGTGAGACCCTCAGACAAAGGGGTAATATTAAATAGAACAGCATACATTACAGAAGCCTATAGAGAATTACATGATGCTGAAGTTTATGTTAAACTTAGGACAATCCAACTAAATCATATAGAGAAATTCTATGTAAAATCAAAAAAATGGCGAAATAATAATGTCATTACACAGACTACAGAAGAGATGTTGATACCTAATAATCCAGTAACCCCGATATATCACTACTTCCCAAATGTCCACAAGGACATGCATAACCCACCAGGTCGCCCCGAAATAGCGGGAATTAATTCCTTTAACAAACCGCTGTCAGACCTCGTTGATACATTTTTACAACCATTAGTCTGTATGTTGCCTAGTTTCATACAAGACACCACAGACCTTATTTTGAAACTGCAGAAAATAAAATGGAAATCTGGGTACAGATTTTTGGTAGTAGATGTGGCCTCTTTATACACTTCTATTACACATCAATTTGGGCTTGAGGCAGTGGAGTTTTTCTTAGAAAGTCAAAGCAACTATGATGAGATGACTAAAAACTTCATTGTAAGATCTATAGAGTACTTAGTGACACATAACTTTTTTATGTTTGAAGGGGGTTTCTACCTTCAGAGACATGGAACCGCTATGGGGGCAAAATTTGCCCCCTGTTATGCCAATCTCTTTATGGGATGGTGGGAGCGGTTCCACGTCTTTGGAGATAGGAATCCCTTAAAAAATAACATCATACTATATGCACGATTTATTGATGATTTGATCTTTATCATTGACAGTGATGAACAGAATGTAGACAGATTTTGTGAATATTTGAATGATAACAACATTTATATCAAACTAATTGGTGAACAAAATCCAAATAAAATTTGTTTTTTGGATATAACCATTACAGGAAATGACATTGAGGGATGTATAGAAACTGATCTTTACAGGAAGCCTACCTCTGGAAATACAATACTAGAATTTCAAACCATCCAAGACACACTATATATGGTATCCCCAAAGATCAATATATAAAGGCAAAGAGAAATGGTACTAATATAGGTAACTATAAAAAACAAGCAGATAAGATCACTGAATGATTATTGGATAGGGATATGATTCAAATATACTAAATAAGACACATAAAGAAGTATACATACTATCCAGAGATGATTTATTAGTATACAAAACTAAACAATTTAATACACGAAGTAGAGAAACCAAACAAAAACCTAAGTGTATAACAACGTATAGCCTAGAGTACAGCAATATTTGTAATATTGTAAAACAATGCATTCCTATATTACATACTGACCCAGTATTAAAAGAAATCGTAAAAGGAGGTTGTGATTACATATCTAGGAAGGGTAAAATTATAGGAAACAATGTTTCACCTTCAGATTGCACAAAAAAACAATTAGAGCTTGCTGGTTGAAATAAAGAGAATAATTTTTTAAGTGCAGAAAAAACATTTGTAAGACTTGTAATTATGTAAGTGAGGGAGATAATTTTGTCTCAACCAGCACAGCATTCATATCCAGTTAGCGCTAATGAGAATATGCTATGTTGTTTTCGTGATATTAAGGCGTTTTTTTTTAAACATTTTTTTCTCTATTGACTTCTGTGGGGAATGAGAATATGCAATAGCGTTTGCATGTTATTGAGGTGTTAAGGGGCCAGTCTACAATATAATTGTTATTTTTTTAAGAGCTAGATAATCACTTTATTACCCATTCCCCAGTTTTGCATAACCAACACAGTTATATTAATATACTTTTTACCTCTGTGATTACCTTGTATTTAAGCATCATCTGACAGCCCCCTGATCACATGACATTTTATTATTATCTATTGACTTGCATTTAGTACTGTGTTGTGCTAACTCTTAAATAACTCTTTGGGCATGAACACAATCGGCTAGATTACGAGTTGTGCGTTAGGCTTAAAAAGCAGCGTTCGCTGGCCCCAATGTTGCTTTTTAACGCCCGCTGGTATTACGAGTCTTGAAAGTACAGGTGTACCGCTCACTTTTTTGGCCAGACTTGGAAATACCGCAAATCCACTTACGTCAATTGCGTATCCTCTTTTTTCAATGGGACTTGCATAGCGCCGGTATTACGAGTCTGTCAAAAAGTGAGCGTTACACCCTCTCCTAACAACACTGGTATCGCATTTTAAAGTCAGTAGTTGAGAGTTTTACACTACAATGCTGTAGCATAAAACTCTTAACTAAAGTGCTAAAAAGTACACTAAAACCCATAAACTACCAATTAACCCCTTACCCAGGCCCTCCCGCATCGCAAACACTATAATAACAATATTAACCCCTAATTTGCCCCTCCGTACATCGCCGCCACTATAATAAATAAATTAACCCCTAAACCGCTGCACTCCTGCCTCATAAACATTAGTTAAATATTATTAACCCCTAATCTGCCATCCCTAACATCGCCAACACCTACCTACATTTATTAACCCCTAATCTGTCGCCCCCAACGTCGCCGCCACTATACTAAATTTATTAACCCCTAAATCTAAGTCTAACCCTAACCCTAACCTCACCTAACTTAAATATAATTTAAATAAATCTAAATAAAATTACTATCATTAACTAAATTATTCCTATTTAAAACTAAATACTTACCTATAAAATAAACCCTAAGCTAGCTACAATATAGCTAATAGTTACATTGTAGCTATCTCAGGGTTTATTTTTATTTTACAGGCAAGTTTGTATTTATTTTAACTAGGTAGAATAGTTACTAAATAGTTATTAGCTATTTAATAACTACCTAGCTAAAATAAATACAAAGTTACCTGTAAAATAAAACCTAACCTAAGTTACAATAACACCTAACACTACACTATAATTAAAATAATTCCCTAAATTTAATACAATTAAATACAATTATATAAAATGATCTATAGTACAAACCCCCCCACTAAATTACAGAAAATAATAAACAAATTGCAAGATTTTTAAACTAATTACAACTAATCTAATCCCCCTAACAAAATAAAAAAGCCCCCCAAAATGAAAAAACCCTACACTAAATTACAAATAGCCCTTTAAAAGTGCCTTTTGCGGGACATTGCCCCAAAGTAATCAGCTCTCTTACCTGTAAAAAAAATTCAAATCCCCCCCAACATTAAAACCCACCACCCACACAACCAACCCTACTCTAAAACCCACCAATACCCCCTTAAAAAACCTAACAATAACCCTTTTATTTTTGTGCTTTAGATAATTTTGTATTTAATTGTATTTAATTTAGGGAATTAATTTAATTATAGTGTAGTGTTAGGTGTAATTGTAATTTAGGTTAGGTTTTATTTTACAGGTAAAATTGTATTTATTTTAGCTAGGTAGTTAGTAAATACTTATTAACTATTTAGTAACTATTCTACCTAGTTAAAATAAATACAAACTTGCCTGTAAAATAAAAATAAACCCTAAGATAGCTACAATGTAACTATTAGTTATATTGTAGCTAGCTTAGGGTTTATTTTATAGGTAAGTATTTAGTTTTAAATAGGAATAATTTAGTTAATTATAGTAATTTTATTTAGATTTCTTTTAATTATATTTAAGTTAGGGGGTGTTAGGTTTAGGGTTAGACTTAGGTTTAGGGGTTAATAACTTTAATATAGTGGCGGCGACGTTGGGGGCGGCAGATTAGGGGTTAATAAATGTAGGTAGGTGGCGTCGATGTTAGGGCCGACAGATTAGGGGTTAATAATATTTAACTACTGTTTGTGAGGCGGGAGTGTGGCGGTTTAGGGGTTAATATGTTTATTATAGTGGCGGCGACATTGGGGGCAGCAGATTAGGGGTTAATAAATGTAGGTAGGTGTTGGCGACATTGGGGGTGGCAGATTAAGGGTTAATAAATATAATCTAGGTGTTGACGGTGTTGGGGGCATCAGATTAGGGGTTAATAACTATAATGTAGGTGGCGGTGGTGTCCGGAGCAGCAGATTAGGGGTTAATAATATAATGTAGGTTGCGGCGATGTTGGGGCATCAGATTAGGGGTTAATAAGTGTAAGATTAGGGGTGTTTAGACTCAGGGTTCATATTAGGGTGTTAGGTGTAGACTTAAAATGTATTTCCCCATAGGAATCAATGGGGCTGTGGTAAGGAGCTTTATGCTGCTTTTTGGCAGGTGTTAGACTTTTTTCAGCCGGCTCTCCCTGTTGATTCCTATGGGGAAATCGGGCACGAGCACATTACACCAGATCATCGCTAACATAAGCAGCGCTGGTATTGGAGTGCGGTAAGGAGCTAAATTTTGCTCAACGCTCACTTCTTGTCTGGGTTGTAAAAACCTGTAATACCAGCGCTGTCTGTAAGTGAGCGGAGAGCATAAACTGCTCGTTAGCACCGCATAGCCTCTAGCGCAAAACTCTTAATCTAGGTGAATGTTTTCTATATGGCCCACATGAACTAGCACTATCCTGTGATAAGAGGCTGTCTCTAGTGGTTTAGAAACAGGCAGACATTCAGAGGTTTGAATGTTATAAAGTATATTAATATAACAATGTTGGTTGTGCAAAGCTGGGGAATGGGTAGTAAAGGCGTTATCTATCTTTTTAAACAATAACCATTTTAGTATAGACTGTCCCTTTAAGTTATGGATGAATGGATGAGTGTGTAGACGCAATCTCAATTTTGGGATTTGACTTTATTCTGTATTTTGGCTACCGCTAGAGAAAAAAATGTTTACTTTTAACTTGTAGTACAAGCGCAACATGACTAGCGTAAAAAAAAAATCCTAGTGGAGTTTTCGCTATAGCGAAAATGCAAAATACCGCTCCACTTGTAATCTAGCCCTAAATGTAGTATTCAATGTGTTCTAGTCCTTATGGTCCTACTGTTTTTTGTTTTACTTATACCCTAAGAGAGATTATCTCTTTCTGTAACCCACCCCTTCTCATTATAGCACAGCGGCACAGCCCTTCTCACCAGCTGTGTCACCTTCACATTCTGGGGTAGATTTATCAAGCAGCAGATGCTGCAATCTCCTCCTGTAGTTTAAGGTTCCTCTGAAACTGAAGTTAAGACCGCTGCTCTTTAACTCGTCCGCCAACTCTGAGGTGGCGGACAGCAATCATCCCGATTGGATACGTTTGGGATGATTGGCTGCGAATGTGCAGGGGGCGGCATTGCACAACCATTTCACGAGAAATACTTGTGCAATGATAAATGCTGACAACGTATTCTGCATTTATCAATGTGCGGTGGACATGATCCACTACAGCGGATCATGTCCGCCCGCACAATGATAAATCGTCCCTATAGTCTTACTCTGGTGCAAAATTCATGAAAAAAGATATGCCTCTACTTTTCAAAAACGTTTTCTGTTGGATTTGAAGACTACTAAGGCATTGATTCCATTTTGAACATTAGGTGCATTAACATAGTGTAAAAATAACTCAACAAGCAAGTTTTGAATGGCTTCTGCTTTGATAACTCCAGGCGCGATCCGATATACGGCACAGGTTTTATCATGGGAACCTGCGCCGCCCATAAATTCACCTCCCACATTGGGGTATTACATATACCCCGCCGGCAGTTTCTAAAGTGCCGTAAGTCTGATAAACTAGCGATGTCCAGAAATAAGCGTAACTACAAATTTCTGGAGTCGCT
This sequence comes from Bombina bombina, assembly GCF_027579735.1. Lineage (NCBI taxonomy): Eukaryota > Metazoa > Chordata > Amphibia > Anura > Bombinatoridae > Bombina > Bombina bombina. Next base: position 149,117,986 of record NC_069499.1, on the reverse strand, counting down.
ATAATAACAACATTGCAGTACATACATTAAACATTTATCCAATCACAAAATACAATGTATTCAAATTATAGAATTTAACTAAATACTCTACCCGTGCTAATCTAGCGCTGGACTACATTCACTACATATCAACCACTGTTTTCTTAGAGGGGAATACATTAGTCTAGCAGGGTCAATTCTCCAGCGCCTCATCTTTCTCACTACCAGTTTAATCTCCTATCCTCTTAAGTGTTCCATTACACTAAAGTTTGAGGTAAGCTTCAGAATGGAAGATGATATTTTTATGTGGAGGGATAAAACACTTAAAGAAATAACTGAAAAAGAAAGTCATAACACACACACTGAATATTATGACCTAAACACAATCATGGGTGAACTAGAAAAAAATTTAACTAGCGAACTAAAACAAAAGACTGAACTTAGTTTCCTAGAAAAATATATAAATATGAAAATAATACCGAGAGGTTTGAGACTAAAAAAGAATTGCACTTTTGAACTAAGGGATAGTTTAAGAAAAGAATGGGAGGGGGCACTTGAAACAGCATCACTCACTTTTTTAAATATTTTAAAAAAATCACGTGAGGAATCACTAGAATTAATTGAGAAAAATATTGCACTTTTAAAAAATAAATTGATTGATAAAAAAGAACACCAAGAATATAAAAATAGACAAAGGGAAATCATGGCTAAACTAATTAGTCTAAACAATGAATTACAAGAGGTAAAATGGAGAAAACTAAACAGGGATAAGCATGGTTATTCAGACACAGAGCCAATACACATAGATGAGAACCCTAACACTGAAATACAAAACACAAGAGAGAATATAAAACCAAAAGAAAATACAAAACTTAGAGAAAGGACAAATTATAGACCTAGTCATCGGTCCAGAAATAGATATGATGATCAATATTCATCTAATATACACTATAATTCGAGAACATACAACAGACCCAATCAAATAAGATCACAATACAACCATACCAGAGACAGACAATTTGGACAAAATAGAAATATATCACAAAATGACCAATATTACAAACAAACCCAAGATAGATCTAAATATAGAAACTATAACAGATACAACTCTTGGGAACAATGGGATAGAAGATATAATGAAAGATCACATTCAGACAGACAAAGACAATATTATGATAGAAGAGATGATGAGTGGGAAAGACCTAGACACTATAACTCATATGATCAACAAAATAACGAATGGAGAATTAGAACATCAAATCGATTTCAACCATTAAATACAGATACATATAAAAATGAGAACCAGAATAATGAGAGCGATTTTTTAGAGTTACGCCATCCGACACCAGGGACTTCAAAAGATACAGAGTACAATATAGGCCCACCACAAAGGGAAAGAAAAAGAAACAGAGAGGGTCTAGAGGAGGGTGAAAGAGAAAGGGACACAAAGAGAGTCAAATAACACCTACTAATAGAATTTTTAATATAAGTAATAAAGTTTTAACAGAGGAAGAAAAAAGAGTCCTCAACTTAGGTTTAAGCTTTGCCCCCTCAGCTACAATGAACAAATTTAATATTCACATCAATGTGAGTCAATTTGTTAGAAAACTTACACTTAAGAGGTATTTCCTCAAGAATCCAATAGAAAGAAATTATCAAACACAATCTATCAATTCAACCCCAACATCAACCACATTTAAACCCTCTAACTTAAAACCTAAGTCAACCTTTTATCCGGTGAATGAGAAAGGGAGAAACGTAGAAATGTTTGAGAGGTTGGTACAAAGAGACATTAAAAAAGCAAATACAAAAAATAGATCTAACAATTTAACATTCACAGAAAGAAAAACTTTAAAAAATTTACAGTCAGACCCTAACATAATAATAAAACCTGCAGACAAGGGGGGAGGAGTTGTAATAATGAACAGATCCCAATACACAGAAGAAGCACATGGACTATTGGGTGATACCAACACATATGAAATACTAAAACTTGATCCTACAAAGAAGTACTCACTTAAATTCATGAAGCTAAAGATAAAGATATATTAAATAATAAAGAATATGGCTTCCTGCTACCAAAAATAACCAATAATATCAGGTATTGACTCCCTAACCTCTAACTTATCAAAATATATAGACAATATCTCCAAACATATGTTAAAGAATTATCTTCATACCTCAAAGATACTACAGAAATACTTCAAATTTTAAATAATATTAAATGGGAACACAACTACACTCTTGTAACATGTGATGTGACCTCCTTATATACGATAATTAATCATGAATTGGGCATAGAATCTGTTAGAAAATATCTTGATAAAGATACCACTCTAAAGAAAGAACAACAAGAGTTCATATTAAATGGTATCAGATTTATACTTGAACAAAATTATTTCTCTTTTGAGGGCAAGTTCTATAGACAAAGGACTGGGACAGCCATGGGTACAAGATTTGCACCCAGCTATGCCAATCACTTTATGGTATATTGGGAAGAATCTTTCTTCCCTAGGCATGAGCTGGGTGCAAATCTTGTACTCTACAAGAGGTACATAGACGATGTAATTTTTATATGGAAAGGGGAACTGTCAGAATTAGAAATGTTAATCAATGACATGAACAATAATGATATGAATATTAACTTTACATTACTTTCAGTAAACAAAAAATTGTCTTTCTAGATCTAGATATAGAAATTATTGATAACCAATTAAATACGTCTACCCACTTCAAAGAAGTAGACGCTAATAATTTCATACACTACAAAAGCTGCCACCTAGAAAGGTGGAAAAATAACATACCCAAAGGTCAATATCTGCGTATTAAAAGGAATTGTTCAAAACAATTATGAAAGACAAATAACAATCTTAGAAAATAAATTTAAAGAAAGAGGGTATGAGGATAAAATAATACACCAAGCAAGGGAAGAGGTAGATAAAATAGACCGCAAAGATCTACTATCTTATAGAAATAAACAAAGTAGGGGCCATGGTGAAACAAAGAATGAGGTAAATGTGTCATTTATTACGGATTACAACTGCAATAACAAATTAATAAACAAAATACTTTAAAAACACTGGCACATAGTACAGACAGATCCCATAATAGGGGATAAAGTAACACAATTTCCAAAAATCATATACAGAAGAGCAAAAAATTAAAAAAAAAATAAAAAAAATTTAAAAAATAAACTAGCGCCAAGCGAATTGAAACCACTAAAAACAAGAAATCAAGATATAAACTTAGAAGGAAATAAAATAAAAGGCTTCTTTCCATGCTTTGGATGCCGATCCTGTAAATACAGTAGCAAACTAAAAGAAATAGAAGTGAATAACTTTAAATACAGAATTGATGAAACAATCAGATGTCAAGACAAAGGAATTATATACATAATTGAATGTTCATGTAAAAAGTACTATATAGGTGAAACGACAAGAACCCTCCACGATAGAATTAGGGAACATTTGTCATGCATTGATAGAGGCACTCTTGACAGACACCTCTATTCTCATTTTAGGGACATTCACAATAACAATCTCAAACATTTTTAATTCTGGGGTCTAGCCAAGATAAAACTTAATTGGAGAGGGGGAAATTTAGAAAATAAATTATTGAAGTTAGAAGCAAAAATTATCTACAATATGGACACACTATTTCCAACTGGCTTAAATTCAGAGCTAGATATTTCCCCTTTCTTATAATAATTTTACATCATACTAATATATATAAATACCTCCATTCTATGCTAACACAGAAAGTGAGATACACATAGCCTAATGGTTAAGATCTCCCTCTCTAACCCTAAAGGTCACGAGTTCAATTCCCAACACATTCCTTTGTTGGTTCAGGTAAATGTTACTAAACATCCCTTACTACCACTAAAAACAAACTATATAGATTTTAGTCTCTTATGTGTGTGTATATACATATACTTTCACTAATACATGTATTTCACTATATACAATGTTGAGGTAGATGTGGTTTAGTGGATAGTACCCTCTGCTCAATAACTGAAAGGTCGTGAGTTCAATCACAAAAGGGAATACTGAAAACAGTTTTTAAATTTTTTTTATTTTTTTTGAAAAATTACTCACTAAGTCAAAACTTTTTTTTTTATTTTAAAAACATCTTTACTTATAATTTCTATTTGTTTTATATATTTAAAAATTAACATATGCTCAATATTCAAGCAACTATAAGAACATCAAAATCAATACAAATACATACATTATACATTATATAGATATATTTAGAACTCTCTAAATAATGTTTATTGCATTCTTACAAAAACCTTTCTAGGATCTATTAATTCTCTTTCATTTATTACAACAGAAAGAACAAAAACAAATGAAGGACAATAAGCCTCTTGTAGACACACACAACTATATAATTCCACCTTTATATTGAATTTCCATATATCTATACTTTCCACCTTTAATTAAATTACATAGAATAGCCAATCCAAACCAGTTAAGCCCTTTATATAGACTCAGGTGACACAGACAAACATGTCTTGATAAAGCCTAAGGGCGAAACGCGTTGACCTTGACACTGTTGTCACTCTGCACTTTATGTTTTTATTTTGATTGCTGTTATAATTGCCAAGAAAGGAAAGACAACTACTACAAGACTTCCTTTGCTGATTACCTCCTGCAACATTGCAGCTGGACGTTGCTACAACCTAATCAGCTCTACTAAGTTGCACAGAGAGATTGCCAAGTTTTACTTTGATCTCCAACGATACAGATCATTCTGTTAGTCACTACTAGTGACCGCAAAGATTTCCTCTAAGTCACCACTGTTAGTGACCGCAAAGACCACTTTTAAGTCACAATCTGTGACCGCAAAGATATAACCGCAATCTAATACATGCAAGTCACAATCTGTGACAGCAAAGACCTTGCTGTATAACATCACTGATGTCCGGTAAAGATTCTACTCCTTGTCACCACTTGTAACCGCAAAGACCCCACCACTAGTCACCTCCGTGACTGCAAAGACCTCATCACAGTCACTACAAGTGACCGCCAAGTCCACACTGCGAGGATTGCATTATAGTCACTGCACGTGACCGCAAAGTTTAACATCCAAGTCACTGAATGTGACCGCAAAGACCACACTAAAAGAGAAATCAGGTGTGCCAAGAGACCAGCGTAAGTTGCAATCTCCCCCAAGACTCCCTAATTACACACGGAATAGGGGAATACACCTTCTGATACACATACAGATTAAAGTTAAAAAAATTGCAACATAATAAGCGCTTGACAGAATATCAAGGATCACTGGTTACATTACAACTATATTGAAACAGCTACGATCACAAGTGTGATGTAGGAAAAGTCACATGACATATTTTTAAATACCAGTCTCTCACTAACGGACCGGTAACACACACCCGCCACAATAGCAGGTAGGTCATCTCGTTTGGATCTTTAAGTTTTTTTAATCCAATTTCTGGACATTATCATTTGTTACACTATATAACAGGTACCTGATTATCAAATAGCGGAAATATATACTACAGTTATTCAATTGTTTTCTCTGATGAAATCGATGTTATAAGGGAGACGTCCCTTTTTATTTTTTATGTATGCTTTTAACAAGTTATTAAATTTCTGTTTAATTATACAAATGTTTTATTAGTTTTTATATATAGATAAGAAGCTCACATTAGACAACAAGTTTATATATATCAGTTGTATATACCTGTTTATATCTTTTTATTAACTGAATGTTGATAAATACTTAGGATTACCTACAATAAATATATAATAACCACATTGCAGTACATACATTAAACATTTATCCAATCACAAAATACAATATATTCAAATTATAGAATTTAAATACTCTACCCGTGCTAATCTAGCGCTGGACTACATTCACTACAGAAATGAGCGTAACTACAAATTTCTGGAGTCGCTAGTGACTTACGGCACTTTAGAAACTGCCGGCGCCTAAGAAAAGTAAAGGAAATATCAAATCTCCTGTAACAGTCTAACCTGCCTCCCAAAAATAGCCTGACACGTAAAACCCCTATATCTGCAATCCCCCCCTCTCACTACTAATAATAAATGTATTAACCTCTAGACCGACAACCCCCCACAACACAATAAGCCTAATTATTAACCCCTAAAGCGCCATAGCCCACAAAGCAATAAGCCTAATTATTAACCCCTAAACCGCCATAGCCCACATAGGCTATTAAATGTATTAACCCCTAATCTGCCGCCGCCAACGTCGCCGCCACTAAAATAAAGTTATGAACCCCTAAACCTAAGTCTAACCCTAACACCCCCCTAACTTAAATATTATTTAAATAAATCTAAATAATATTACTATTATTAACTAAATTATTCCTATTTAAAACTAAATACTTACCTATAAAATAAACCCTAAGATAGCTACAATATAATTAATAATTACATTGTAGCTATTTTAGGATTTATTTTTATTTTACAGGCAACTTTAATAGCTATTGTACCTAATTAAAATAATTATAAATAGTTAATAAATATTTAATAACTACCTAGTTAAAATAATTACAAATTTACCTGCAAAATAAAACCTAACCTAAGTTACAATTACACCTAACACTACACTATCATTAAATAAATTAAATTAATTAACTACAATTAGCTAAAATTAAATACAATTAAGTAAAAAAACTATAGTACAAAGAAAAACACTAAATTACAGAAAATAAAAATAAAATTACAAGAAGTTTAAACTAATTACACCTAATCTAAGCCCCCTAATAAAATAAAAAAGCCCCCCAAAATAATAAAATTCCCTACCCTTTACTAAATTACAAATAGCCCTTAAAATGGCTTTTTGCTGGGCATTGCCCCAAAGTAATCAGCAACCCTATACCTACCCTATACTAAATTACAAATAGCCCTTAAAATGGCTTTTTGCTGAGCATTGCCCCAAAGTAATCAGCAACACTTGTGCCCGGATCAGATGAAGACTTCTGCCCGGCTGGGTGAAGATGGCTCAAGGTAGGGTGATCTTCAATGGGGTAGTATTAGGTTTTTTAAGGGGGGATTGGGTGGGTTTTAGAGTAAGGTTGGGTGTGGGTGGTGGGTTTTAATGTTGGGGGGGTATTTCTTTTTTTACAGGTAAAAGAGCTGATTACTTTGGGGCAATGCCCTGCAGAAAGCCATTTTAAGGGCTATTTGTAATTTAGTATAGGGTAGGGAATTTTATTATTTTGAGGGGCTTTTTTATTTTATTAGGGGGCTTAGATTAGGTGATATTAGTTTAAACTTCTTGTAATTTTTTTTTATTTTCTGTAATTTAGTGTTCAGGTTTTTTTGTACTATAGTTTATTTTATTTAATTGTTTATAATTTTAGCTAATTGTAGTTAATTAATTTAATTTATTTAATGATAGTGTAGTGTTAGGTGTAATTTTAGGTTAGGTTTTATTTTACACGTAAATTTGTAATTATTTTAACTAGGTAGCTAGTTAAAATAATTACAAAGTTGCCTATAAAATAAAAATAGATTCTAAAATAACTACAATGTAATTATTAATTATATTGTAGCTATCTTAGGGTTTATTTTATAGGTAAGTATTTAGTTTTGAATAGGAATAATTTAGTTAATAATAATAATATTATTTATATTTATTTAAATAATATTTAAGTTGGGGGGTGACATTGGTGGCGGCAGATTAGGGGTTAATACATTTAATAGCCTATGTGGGCTATGGCGGTTTAGGGGTTAATACTAGAATAGGTTAATTGCGGTGCGGGCTATGGCAGTTTAGGGGTTAATAGAGTTTATTAGTTATTGCTGTGGGGGATTGCGGTTGACAGGTAGATAGGCATTGCACATGCATTAGGTGTTAGTTTATTTTTGCAGGCATTTTATGAAGTTACGGTGCTCCCATACTCAGCACAAGGCCAGCTACGGCTGCATTTTATGGCGAGGTGAAAATAGAGTACGATTTCTCAATTTTCGCCACGTATGGCCTTGCGCTGGATATTGAATACCGAATTACGATGCGGTCCCATGTTAGCCTATGGGAGTAAAAATTGCGAGCGACGGGTGAAATATACGGCCATAACTTGTATGCTACACTGTATATGTAATACCAATATCACACAAAATCTAGCGTTGCCGGCTTTTGTGGGCGACGTTGCATATGTGATCGAGGCCTCCATGTATTACTCATTAAGCTGAGCATACTCATTTCTATTTATTGCTCAAGCCACATTTGACTCAAGAAAGAATCACACATGCTGTGAACAAGTTTTAGATCCTGTTAAAAAATATTAATTTGTTAACCCAATACATTGTGTGGCTTTATATTTTTGAATAACATTGCTTTATAGCCACTTCTTTAAATTATTTTTTTCTGCTAGCATGGTATACTGCAGTTTCCTTTATTGGCTATAAGTTTAATGTCTTCTTATTTTCTGCTCTACGTTTTGGAGGAAAGAATTACAGGATATAATATAACACTTGAAAGCAGCTGAATATCTCCTTTTACAGTTTCATTAATGCCATCAAGTTACCCATCAGTAACACAGTATCCAAAGAGGATTACAAACACGTTTCCTTTAGGTTTATTGATGGTTGTATTTTAACTAATTGCTTTTGTTGAACCATATCCCTGACCTGTTCTGTGAGGAAAATTCTAATATCTTCCATTTAAAAGTGTCTCCTTCACTGTACAAAAGCTTATTTTGCTTTATCAGTGTATGAAAGACAAGTGTTGCATCTAAAAAGACTCAACATAATTACTTTTCCATGCTACATTATTTTGGAAAGGTTTCCTGCTGCTTTTTTTTTTTTAATTACTTTTCAAATCATTCTTTTTAAGCAATAAGCAAATACACTACAGAGAAACAATTATCAAATGTCTGACGTAGAACATTCACTTTCTAAATATATTGTATCTTTCTTTTTGTAGTCACAAGAATGAGAAGCTGTCGGCAGATATCATCACTACTATGAATTTTCTATTTTATAGTCTTTTGACAAGAGACAACAAAAGCACATTAATGTTATGTATTTATAAGATCACAATGGCATAGATAAATTAAAGACACAGGGCCTTATTTATCAAGCTGCAAAAGCAGCTTCAGACCCCCAGCTGCTTAACCTTTCCACCACCTGAAATGTAGCAGAGCAATCAGATTATTGATAGCCCCTGCTCACTGCCGATTGGCCACCAGTGAGCAGTGGGTGGCATTACACAAGAAGCAAGGTCTGGCAGAAATGTTTGTGGTAGCAAATTCACAGACCTTGATGGACACAAAATGTGACTGCCTACGCATTTCAATGTATGTGTATCACTTAACTGATAATGGGCTAATATTATTATAAATTATTTGTAGAGCATCAACAAATGTTGCAGCTCTAAAAAAAAAGGGTCCAATAAGCAAGGTAAAAATGATGGGATGATGCACTGTTGTAAATCAGCTCTCATGAAGGTGATCTACAAAGAAACTGGGCTTGTAGGTTTGCATGCTAAGGGGATTCAAGGGGATGACAAAAGGAGAAGAGGAACTAAGATAAGAACATGTTAGTGTATATTGTATGCATCCTTTAACAGAAGATTATTTAAGGTGTGTTTTAAATTTAAAAAACTAGGGGAGGTAGGCAGAGAGTTCCATAAGATAGGGAACAATCTGGAGAAGTCTTATAGATGGGATTTTAAGGAGGTAACAAGAGAGGAGGAAAAAAGGAGGTAATGAGCAGAACGAAGGGGATTGGAGGGAGAGTATCTAGAGACAAGGTGAATGATATAGGGGGGAGCAGTGTTATTGAGAGACTTGAATGTCAGAGTCAGGATTTTCTGTTTTAATCTGGAGGTTAAAGGAAGCCAGTGAATGGAGTGGCAGAGAGGTGCAGCATAACAAGGTGCAATATTTAAGGACGATCAGCCTGGCAGAGGCATTTATTATGGATTGTAAGGGAGAGAGACGGCAGCTATGGAGGTTGGATAGGACGGAATCGCAATTGTCAAGGTGGGAAATGTTGAGAGAATGGATTAAAGACTTAGGGCAAAATTACAAGTCGCGCATTATGATTTCCATTATGCAGGTGTAAAAATATTGAAAAATTTTTATTGCGGGTGCTCATTAGACTTTTTTTACGCAACTATCATTTATTTCCGTACTCGAAGAGCTGTAGTTAACATAAAAGTTTCATGAAACACTTCAAAAATACATTACAAATTACAGTTATACTCATATTACTGGGATACTAAACCCAATTTTTTTAATTTCATAATTCAGATAGAGCAGGCAATTTTAATCAACTTTCTAATTTACTTCTATTATCAATTTTTTTTTTGCATTTTTGAAAAAACAGGAACATAAGCTTAGAAGCCTTCCCATTTTTGGTTCAGCACCTGGGTAGTGCTTCCTGATTGGTGGCTTCTAAGCTTTTCAAATAAAGATACCAAGAGAATGAAGAAAAATTGAAAATAGGAGTAAATTAGAAAGTTGTTTAAAATTGCATACTCTTTCTGAATCATGTGTAATGCTTGTGGGATATTCCTCTATCAAACTAAACTTGGCCAGTAGTCTTCTTATCCCGGCGTCAAGTGGAGTGATAGGGAATATCCCAGAGCAAAGAAAGTGTGTAAGATGAGGTAAGCCGTACTCACAGTAGGCAGGACAGTCCTTAGCGGCAATAGGCAGAATAGCAGTTCAGGGGTAAAACTATAGAAAGACCAGGAACAGGCAGGAGTCAGCAACAAAGGGAAATCCAACAATAACAGGGGTCAGACAGGCAGAGTGGTCAGACAAGCAGAGTTCAAAAGCAGTATATCAATCCAGCAATTCAACAATGATAACACCCAGGAGCACACTAAATAACAACTATACTTGGACAGTGCATGTAAGCACTGCAGGTACTTACATACGCGCAGATTCGTGCCAAGAAGGAGACACAAATGTACACAGGAACGGCATCAGGATGGAGAGGCAGTGTGTGGTGATGACGTCATTGCCGCATGCTCTGAAGCACCGCCTGCGTCTATGGCAAGGGCCATAGCAACAAGTCACCACCACCGCGTCTATGGCAACAGCCATAGCAAGCAGTGGTGAAGCGGCGGCATGACATCATTAAAGAAAAAAATTGTGTTTGGTATTCCTATAAAACTATCTAATAAAAAATGTTTTTTAAAAAAAGATATGTTTTACTATGGAGATAATGAAAAGATTTTACATTCAAAAATATATTCGAATATATAGATCTTGAGATATCTAGATGAGAAATATGAAATATTCGCATTTTCATGTACACTTTTCAAGGAGAATATATCATGGGCTTTGTGCAACAGATTGGGGTTTTAGTGGGTTTGTTTTCTAGTTTTCTACTCCTTTGACTTCTATGGGGAATATGTGGAATATGTGAACGCACATGTGATTTGGATGTTTGGATTACACGGCTTAACGCACATGCAAAATAACGGCTAGATTTCGAGTTTTGCGGTAAGAGGGGTGCAGTGTTAACTTTCACGTTATTGTCACCGCTCACTTACCTACAGCGCTGGTATAACAGGTTTTCCTAAACCCGGCGTTATTAGGCAAGAAGTGAGTGTAGAGCAAAATTGTGCTCCATACCACACTCCAATACCAGCGCTGCTTAAGTCAGTGGTGAGCTGGTTGTACGTGCTCGTACACGATTTCCCCATAGACATCAATGGGGAGAGCCAGCTGAAAAAAAGCCTTACACCTGCAATAAAGCAGCGTAAAGCTCCGTAACGCAACCCCATTGATTCCTATGGGGAAACAAAATTTATGTTTACACCTAACACCCTAAAATGAACCCCGAGTCTAAACACCCCTAATCTTACACTTATTAACCCCTAATCTGCCGCCCCAACATCGCCGACACCTACATTATACTTATTAACCCCTAATCTGCTGCTCCGTACATCGCTGACACCTACATTATACTTATTAACCCCTAATTTACTGACCCCAACATCGCCAACACCTATATTATATTTATTAACCTCTAATCTCCTACCTAAATAATTCCTATTTAAAACTAAATACTTACCTATAAAATAAACCCTAAGCTTGCTACAATATAACTAATAGTTACATTGTAGCTAGCTTAGGGTTTATTTTTATTTTACAGGCAAGTTTGTATTTATTTTAACTAGGTAGACTAGTTAGTAAATAGTTATTAACTATTTACTAACTACCTAGCTAAAATAAATACAAATTTACCTTAAAATAAAACCTAACCTGTCTTACGCTAACACCTAACCTTACACTTCAATTAAATAAATTACCTTAATTAAATACAATTACCTAAATTACAAAAAAAAAAACCCACTAAATTACACAAAATAAAAAAACTAATTATCAGGTATTTAAACTAATTACACCTAATCTAATAGCCCTATCAAAATAACCCCCCCAAAATAAAAAAAAAACCCCTAGCCTAAACTAAACTACGAATAGCCCATAAAAGGGCCTTTTGCGGGACAGTGCCCCAAAGAAATCAGCTCTTTTACCTGTAAAAATAAATACAAACAACCCCCCAACAGTAAAACCCACCACCCACACAACCAACCCCCCCCAAATAAAAGCTAACTAAAAAAACTTAAGCTCCCCATTGCCCTGAAAAGGGCATTTGGATGGGCATTGCCCTTAAAAGGGCATTTAGCTCTATTGCTGCCCAAACCCTAACCTAAAAATAAAACCAACCCAATAAACCCTTAAAAAACACTAACCCCTGAAGATCCACTTACAGTTTTGAAGAGCTGACAACCATCCTCAACGAAGCCGGGAGAAGTCCTCAATGAAGCAGCAAGAAGTCCTCAATGAAGCTGGGAGAAGTCTTCATCAAGCAAGCAGAAGTGGTCCTCCAGACGGGCAGAAGTCTTCATCCAGACGGCATCTTCTATCTTTATCCATCCGGCGAGGAGCAGGTCCATCTTCAAGACATCCGGCATGGAGCATCCTCTTCAAACGAAGTCTTCTTCCCGAATGAATGTTTCTTTAAGTGACGTCATCCAAGATGGCGTCCCCTTGAATTCCTATTGACTGATAGAATTCTATCAGCCAATCGGAATTAAAGGTGAAAAAATCCTATTGGCTGATGCAATCAGCCAATAGGATTGAGCTTCAATCCTATTGGCTGATCCAATCAGCCAATAGGAATGAGCTAGCATTCTATTGGCTGTTTTAATCAGCCAATAGAATGTGAGCTCAATACCTACAAGACTCGTAATAGCAGCGGTAGTGAAAAGCAGCGTTATGAGCCTTAATGCTGCTTTTTACTCATAACGCAAAACTCGTAATCTAGCCGTAAGTTATTTTGCTACTTGTAATAGCTGTGCAACCCCAAATGTGAAAAAAATTATTTGTAATCTTGCCCTTAGTTGCGTCCTATGTGAGGAAGCTGTGCATTATGTTTTTTTTATGGTGGAAGCATCAGGAATTGGCCAAATACTGGATGTAAGGAGTGAAAGGGAGTAATGATCTTATTATCAACAGTTAAAGAACTTGGGGGGATAGGACTTATGAAGAGGGGGGATAAGGAGTTCAGTTTTGGAGAGATTTAGCTAAAGGTAGTGAGAGGACATCATGGATAGAATATTAGAAAACAGTTAGGTCTGGTGCAGAGAGGTATATTTGGGTATAATCAGCATACAAATGATATTACAACCCGTGGGACTTTATTAAAGAACCAAAAGATGATGTATTAATTGATACGTAAAGGAGACCAAGGATAAAGCATTGTGGTACCCCAATAGAACGTGGTAAAGGGTTAAAGGATATGCCAGAGAAAGATACACTAATGGTCTGGTTAGACAGGTAGGAGGAGAACCATGAGAGGGCTGTGTTGCAGATTCTGAAGGATTGGATGGTCTGGCGCAAAAGAGGGTGGTCAACAGATTCAAAGAGAGATCAGACAGATTGAGAAGGATTAACCGAGAAATGTGTCCTTTTGATTTTGCTGTAATTAGGTCATTGGTAACCCTAATGATTGTTGTTTCTGTGGAGTGCTGGGGGCAAATCCAGATTGCAATTGATAAAGAAGGGAGTTTAATGTGAGGAAATATGATAAATGTGTAAATACAAGACTTTCCAGATATTTTCAGGCAAGGGGAATAGGGAAAAAGGACTAAAGTTGGATGGGAATAATGGATCAAGAGAATATTTTTTTGAGGATAGGTGTAATTAGTGCATGTTTAAGGGATGAGGGAAATATACCAGTCCTGAGGGGGAAATTAAAAATATGTGTGAGGATTGGAGTAAGAGTAGTAGAGAGGGAGGGCAATATTTGTGAGGGGATGTGATCAAGGGCACCGGTAGTGATTTGAGAGGAAGACATAAGGGCAGAAACTTCTTCCTCAATAGAAAAAGAGCTGAATCTGTGGCTTTGTGGGATTTGGACATCAGAGAATGATTAAGGGGGTCGGAGACTGGTAGTATGTTGAGAGATGATTTTATTTCTGATGGAATCAATTTTCTTGGTGAAGGAGTTGGCAAAATCTTGAGCTGAGAGAGAAGTGGAAATAGGAGGTGACGGGTGGGAGGAGAAGGGAATTTAAAATAGAGAACAGTCATTTTGAGTTTGAAAAAAGAATGACAAAAGTAGAGAAGTAATACTTCTTGGAGAGGTTAAGGGCAGAATAGTAGGAGTTTAAGATGAACTTATAATGGAGAAAGTCAGCTGAATACCATGATTTTCTCCATTGTTGCTCGTAGTGTGAGAACATTTGTGTAGGTAGCATGTCAGAGGAGTATGCAAGGGCTGTGAATGAGTGTGTGACATTTGGGCTATAGTGGGAGGTGCCAAATTGTCAAGGACCAATTTAAGAGTGGAATTATAGTGACAGATAGATTGAACAGGACAGGAAAATAAGGAGATGGAGAGGTTTGAAAGAGTTGAAAGAATTTGGCGATCTAGTGACTTGATTCTTCTATGGAGTTTGATATGAGGGTTAGAAGGAAGGAGAACAGTAGGAAATGCTTTGATGTTACAAGTGAGGGGATGATGGTCAGAAAGAGGAAAAGTGGAATTTTGGAAGTTTGAGAGAGTGCATCGATAGCTGAAAATCAGATCAAGGGAGCATCCATCTTTGTGAGTGAGAGAGTCAGACCATTGTTACAGAATGTAAGAGGAAGTAACCACAGGCAGTGGAGTCATCAACAGGGAAGTTGAAATCTTTGAAACTGAGGGCAGGGATGTCTGAGGAGTGGAAATAAGGTAGCCTGCCTGCAAAATGATCATGACATTGAGTTGAGGAGCCAAGGGGTGATATATAAATGCAACACATAGACAGAGAGAGTAGAGAATAAGTGCATCATGTGGGTTGTATTTGTTGAAAGGGGCAATGAGAGGAAAGTAAAATACCTACACCACCTCCTTGCCTGTTTCCAGGCCTTGGGGTGTGTCTGAAGTGCAGAACCCCATGTGACAGTGCAGCAGGGGAGGCTGTGTCTGAGGGAGGAAACCAGGTTTCTGTGAGAGACAGAAGGTTAAGGAAATGGGTGATGAAGAGGTCATGGATAGAAGTGAACTAGCTGCACACAGAGCGAGAGTGTTTGCTTAATTGCATCACTTTAATTGCATCACTTTCAAAATGCTCACTTAAGAAATGTGAACATATGCACTGCACACCTCCCATTCATTCATTACATGTGGAGAGCAACTGACAGCTCAGGGTGTTATGTTGTGCTAGGCCTTGTGCAATGAATAACACACAATCTAGTATTACAAGTGGATGGTTAAAAATATTACCCAAAATGTTGTAATATAGCGATGCGGAATCTGTTAGCACTCTACAAATAACTGATAATAATAATAGTAATGTGGCCAAAACGTTTGCTAGCTCCCTAAAGTTATAATAGGTAGCACAAAGAGCTGTATTAGCAAGGTCATTGTACTTGCATGGTGATTTAAGTTTTGTGCTTGAGCACAATCCAAAATACTGAATAAAAATTTACCAGTTTTGAGACCTAAACTAAATGAATATAGCTTGCTAGTTTGCATAACACAGACATGAAAATACAAACGCCTAGATTACAAGATTTGCGTTAGGGTCAAAAAGCAGCATTGGCAAGTCATAAACCTGCTTTTTAACGCCCGCTATTATTACGAGTTTCTGTAACGCCAGAAAAATATCCATCTCTGCTCAAATCATTAACATCAACCCAGACCCAGTAGTTAACCATATATCGCTAACAAAAACATCCACAAATAAAAAAAAAAACATTACACAAACTACACTTGCACTCATACAAACACTACACAATATTTATTTTTAAGATTTTTTATTTTCATGTCAAAATAGAACGGATCAAAGTTACGAGATATCGGGTGTTTAAAAAAAAGCACACAAAACCATTTTCCATTGACTTACATAGACAGACGGGAACAGACACTCATATGGCTACATCTAACTACAAATATTATCACATACATACACTAATCAATACATACAAAAAATATACAGCACATTACCTACACAAAACATTTTTTTATTATGAAATTAACACGATTTAGCTACTTTTTCACACAAGAACATGACGTCACTCACTTTACGCTCAAAACAAGTGCTGGATTTTATTTCTACACACATTTTTCTCCTCCATTGACTTCTATGGGGAAGAAGTGCTCATGCACGCGAGGGGTAGATTTACCTAACGCACGCAAAATGCGTAGACAAAAAAACTCATAATCCCAGCGTTACGATTGTGAAACTAACTCATTCTTTCTTGCGTTAGTCCCGCTATGACAAATAGATCAAGAAATGACTATTTCCCTATGGAGTTATGGCTTTTACTTGTGTGAAATTCACTACAACATCAAATTGTTATAGAATTTACATTATATCAACTACAAATCACCATCAACAATACGAAATATTTTTGATAAATTACATCATATTTTAACGGACAGAAAAATAATTTTCACATTTCATTATTCACAAACAGTAGACAATTGGAAACACGTCTCATTTACCTCTATTATAGCATTTCATTTATTCAACTCATATGCTTGCATGAACAGCATATCTACATAGGCTTAACACATGATCATTGATGGATGCACATACATGCCTTTTGTCATTGACTCATACATGTGCATTAATATTCTGGGGGAAAAACACTTTAGATTCTCTCTATGAATCATGAAACATAAAATATGGATTTACTGTCCCTTTAACATCACGATTCACTCAGAATATACCATAAGGAATTACGTACAATAAGAACATCATTAGAACAGATTAGAGCTGTCACTTTTTGGGAAGGAACAACAATGCTATACTGCTTTATAGAAGACAGCATATGTGGGATAGAATCACAATACATACATAGATGTACATAACACACATCACGCAACAACAAAGCACACATTTATCTTTTTAATCAGCACACAATAACAATGTAGTAAAATACAACAACAGAATGAGGATTTGATAACTAGACAGGCAGGTTTATAATATGATGACGAGATTAGAAGCTTCAACCATACAGATTACAACTTTAGGACTGTACTGCCCCTTTCAGAAGTTTAGCACTCAATACTACATATATGTAAACGAGAGTTTGGAAGATCATTATTATTGCGATTTTAATGGGACGCGTACAATATTGACATCTCGCAAATCATTTATATATACAATACTAGAGATATCAGCCGGAAGATCTTCATTATTATTGCGATTTTAATGGGATGCGTACAATATTGACATCTCGCAAATCACTTATATATACAATACTACAGATGTCAGCCAGAAGATCTTCATTATTATTGCGATTTTAATGGGACGCATACAATATTGATATCCCGCAAATCACTTATATATACAATATTATAGATGTCAGCTGTTACTTTATCATTTACAAACAATATTGCAGAAACCTTGATCGATCTGATTCTATGCCTTGTCTATGCACATTGTGTATAAGTATGCGCTTTCATTCATGTTAGTGTGGACGTGTGCTTTTTACAATAAGATTGCGTTTAATAAGTATTTATTACGCATATGAACAAACATTACGAAGATGCACTGTATATGTTATATTTTACACTTACACATTGCGATTCATTGGTGGGAAACAAAATTTCAGCAAACACCTAAAAAAACACCCACTTTTAAAGCATTTGCACCGCTCACATACAAACAAGTGTATACAATCAGCAATCATTACGAACTCACTACCATTGGACTAATTGCACTATAAATCCCTCAAACAACATGGCCAAAGCGTCCCTTGTGATCGACATTGTATGAAATCGCTTTTGTGTTTTTGCATACCTTGTTACACCTTGTGTGTTTGCTCTGCTGTTTGGCTTTGTGCTGCTTAGCTTGGCAAATCTGGATAATCCTCAGTTAGATGCTGCTGGTGCTGTTGCACAAGTAGAGTTCAATAGAATCAGATGGACTCGGCATCTCCAAGAGAGACAAAGGGCTTGTCTGGTTAGAGGTCCTCGTGTTCACAGGGTGAGGCCCACCTTGGATAACATGAGCGACTTCAAGGTTTATGACAAGTATAGGCTCAATCGCGAACAGCTCATTAGCCTTTACGATGTTCTTAAACCTCATATGGAGCCACATAGACGTATGCGTACTGCAATCCCTGGTATGACCAAGATGCTAAGTTGCATACACATCCTGTCCTCAGGGAGTTTTCAATCTGGAGAGGGGTACATGCATGGGCTCGCTCAGGGTACCTTCTCTTTTGTTTTTGACAACTTTCTGTACGCCATGGTACAAGTCAGTAAGCGTTACATAGGATTCATTCAAAATTATGGTGATTGGAGGCGCCTGAAGAGGGAATTCTTTGCAATAGCTCGAATGGCCAATGTCTTGGGAGCAACAGATTGCACCCACATTGCGCTGCATGCTCCAGAACTTGACTTGCCCTTCCGAAATCGCAAACGCTTCCATAGTCTGAACGTTCAGTTTGTTTGTGACGCACGGATGCGGATTATGCAGGTGTGTGCGAATTTGTGGCGGCAGTTTGAGGGCAGACAGTTTCCCCCTGGGTGGCTCGTTGGTGAGTGCTTGTGCACAACATGGTTAATTAGTTAGACAATTGCCACTGTAGTTTTTAAAAACAGTTTTGTTTGTGTAATGTGAAAAATGTGCAGCTATAGGATGCGCTTTAACCATTTAATTGTCTTTCCGCAAATGTCTATTTTTAGCTACAAACAGATATGTAGCATGTCTTAACTTAAATGGGCAGCTCTAGGATGCAATTTAACCATTTCTTTCTTTTAGCAAATGTCTGCTTTATGCGAAATATGCATAGGTAGCATGTCTTAGCTTAAATGGGCATTTATAGAATGCGCTTTAACCATGTCATTGTCTCTTTAAGCAAATGTCTAGTTTTAGCTCCAAACAGATATGTAGCATGTCTTAGCTTAAATGGGCATTTATAGAATGCGCTTTAACCATGTCATTGTCTCTTTAAGCAAATGTCTAGTTTTAGCTCCAAACAGATATGTAGCATGTCTTAGCTTAAATGGGAAGCTCTAGGATGCAATTTAACCATTTCTTTCTCTTTTAGCAAATGTCTGCTTTATGCAAAATACGCATAGGTAGCATGTCTTTTTTTTTTTTTTTTAAGTATTTTTATTGAGGTAAAATTAGCTTTTACAATACAGGGAGTGCAGAATTATTAGGCAAATGAGTATTTTGACCACATCATCCTCTTTATGCATGTTGTCTTACTCCAAGCTTTATAGGTTTGAAAGCCTACTACCAATTAAGCATATTAGGTGATGTGCATCTCTGTAATGAGAAGGGGTGTGGTCTAATGACATCAACACCCTATATCAGGTGTGCATAATTATTAGGCAACTTCCTTTCCTTTGGCAAAATGGGTCAAAAGAAGGACTTGACAGGCTCAGAAAAGTCAAAAATAGTGAGATATCTTGCAGAGGGATGCAGCACTCTTAAAATTGCAAAGCTTCTGAAGCGTGATCATCGAACAATCAAGCGTTTCATTCAAAATAGTCAACAGGGTCGCAAGAAGCGTGTGGAAAAACCAAGGCGCAAAATAACTGCCCATGAACTGAGAAAAGTCAAGCGTGCAGCTGCCAAGATGCCACTTGCCACCAGTTTGGCCATATTTCAGAACTGCAACATCACTGGAGTGCCCAAAAGCACAAGGTGTGCAATACTCAGAGACATGGCCAAGGTAAGAAAGGCTGAAAGACGACCACCACTGAACAAGACACACAAGCTGAAACGTCAAGACTGGGCCAAGAAATATCTCAAGACTGATTTTTCTAAGGTTTTTTGGACTGATGAAATGAGAGTGAGTCTTGATGGGCCAGATGGATGGGCCCGTGGCTGGATTGGTAAAGGGCAGAGAGCTCCAGTCCGACTCAGACGCCATCAAGGTGGAGGTGGAGTACTGGTTTGGGCTGGTATCATCAAAGATGAGCTTGTGGGGCCTTTTCGGGTTGAGGATGGAGTCAAGCTCAACTCCCAGTCCTACTGCCAGTTTCTGGAAGACACCTTCTTCAAGCAGTGGTACAGGAAAAAGTCTGCATCCTTCAAGAAAAACATGATTTTCATGCAGGACAATGCTCCATCACACGCGTCCAAGTACTCCACAGCGTGGCTGGCAAGAAAGGGTATAAAAGAAGAAAATCTAATGACATGGCCTCCTTGTTCACCTGATCTGAACCCCATTGAGAACCTGTGGTCCATCATCAAATGTGAGATTTACAAGGAGGGAAAACAGTACACCTCTCTGAACAGTGTCTGGGAGGCTGTGGTTGCTGCTGCACGCAATGTTGATGGTGAACAGATCAAAACACTGACAGAATCCATGGATGGCAGGCTTTTGAGTGTCCTTGCAAAGAAAGGTGGCTATATTGGTCACTGATTTGTTTTTGTTTTGTTTTTGAATGTCAGAAATGTATATTTGTGAATGTTGAGATGTTATATTGGTTTCACTGGTAAAAATAAATAATTGAAATGGGTATATATTTGTTTTTTGTTAAGTTGCCTAATAATTATGCACAGTAATAGTCACCTGCACACACAGATATCCCCCTAAAATAGCTATAACTAAAAACAAACTAAAAACTACTTCCAAAACTATTCAGCTTTGATATTAATGAGTTTTTTGGGTTCATTGAGAACATGGTTGTTGTTCAATAATAAAATTAATCCTCAAAAATACAACTTGCCTAATAATTCTGCACTTCCTGTACAGTCATATCGGAAAAGATACAAACTATACACATCCCGTAGGAATAACACGTATAAAGCAAGTACAGTACATCATATGGAAACATCAACACTCATCAAATCAACAGGATATAATATTCTGGTTACCTCATTTTTTTAAGATTGTTGGATCATAATGTCCTCCAAGTAACAGGCCCACTTAGGGGGCCAGAAACCTTAGCCAATCACTGAGGACCCAAAAACACAGCGAAAATCAGAGAGTCTAGTGTCAATGTGAATGAAATAGCGTCAAAGTTGGGAGTCCATAGATACCATTGAAGTATAGAAGTACAGCAGTGAACTTAAGTAATTCCTAGTTAATGCATTATAGTCAACTCGACAAACTGATAGAGGAGATCTATTGGTATGGACTTCTGTTACTACAGCAAACCTGGGTAGACACAAACATTCAACATTATTAAGTACACAGGTCCACCATTCTGAGCTAGAAAAATAAAACTGTAGTGACTGTGTCTCACATAACTCTGTAAATTAGTAGGGGAGTAAATGTAGCTAGTCATCCTAGATCAGCTAGTACAAGATGAGTAGGATCTGTATCTAAGGTTGCAAGCTCAGGAAAATGAGTAATCTATCTGGAGAAATACATGGGGATCGCATATATTAATCACTCAAGATCTTCGAACTTAGATCATCACATCAGCAGTTCTAACATATTTGTCAAACATATAAACAAGCTAACATCAACATTAAGATTATGATAGCAAACAGTCTGTAAACATTAGACTCATAAAACAATCCTAACAAATCTATTTATTGTAAACATCCGGAGAGCCCTGTTTTCACGCTCATATAGGTGCAGGATACGGTAAGGGCTCTGCGAACAGGGCAGAGACTACCTAACTCTGCCAAAAGGGGTGTGGAGGATAAGGTAATTATCCCTTCCCACACAGTTTTTTTTTCTCCTTTTAAAAAAAGAAGAAGAAAGGGGGAGGGGAAGAGGGCGGGGAGGGAAGAGGGGCATGGAGGGGGGAAAAGGGAGTGGAAAGAGAAGGTTGGAGAGGAAGGGAAGGAGGGAGTGGAAGAGGGAGAAAGAAGGAGGGGGAGAGGGGGAGAGAGAGGGGAGGGAGAAGAGGGGGGAGAGGGGGAAGAGGGGGAAGAGGGGAGGAAGAGAGGGAAGGGAGAAGAGAGGGAAGAGGGGAAAGAGGGAAGGAGGAAAAGGAGGCAATAAAGGAAAAGGGGGGGAGGGAAGGAGGGTAGAAAGGAAGGGAAGGGAAGGTTGGGAAGGGAGGGGGAGAAGGTGGGAAGGGAGGGGGGAAAGGAAGGAAGGGGGGAAAAGGAAGGGGGGGAAAAGGGAGGACAGGGAGGGAGAGGGGTGCGGAGCCTAAAATGATAACAAAGTCCCATCTAATAAGCAAACAGTGGTTCTCAAGTCGTTTTCAGATGGAAATACTTTCTCTCTCCTCAGTGCATAATCTCAGAGAGGGGCCACAATAGAGATGAGGGGTTTGTCTTTCCACGGGCATATATGGAAAAGGGATCTTAACCAGACCTCTAATAGGGCCCTAAGGTTATTAACTTCGATGGTAACCTGAGCACAAATCAAAATTAACTAGGCAAGTTCTATATTGTTGGTTATATGCTATAAAAGCATCATTCTCTGCAGCTCTCAGGGTGTCCACTTTAACACTAGACTGACCCCTATTTACATAAATTTGGCTACTGTGATCTAGAATTTATCATATTCATTTTACTAAGTGTAATAACTATATTGCTAAATCAGCTCAAGGGCTTCATAAACATAGTATACAGTGTGAAGTGAATGTGCTCAAGTAATTGCAGGATTTAAAATCAGCAGACACCGTCTTAATGTCCTGAGATTCAGATCCGCATTTAATAACTTCTCCTCAGCCCACTCCTTTCCTGCAGGCTAGCGAGGAAGCTGAACCGCCAGGTTCTCTACGTTCAGCTGAGGCAAGTCCTGTTACTGTGGATCTCATATGAAAGAGCCCATTCAGGGCTCGAAATGGGTGAGCAGCAGTGTCTCTATCTTGGGAGCCCGTGATAAAAAAAACAGTCTGAACTTCACGTCCAACAACCGGGGCCAGATGAAGGAGAGTCTCCGCGTAGGTCAGTATGTGGATAGTGCCCCCACTCTCTGGGGGGAATGAGCAAAAGGGAAGCTGCCGATCTTGAAAGCCATCTCCAGGTTCCACAAGCTCCGCCGCTATTGGCATAGGACCGGTTCCCGCTGCTGCGTCTGGCTGGGTAGGGGATTGCAAATAGTCGGCTCTACTCGCTCTCATGTTAGCCATATCCTGACTTAATTGCGATGCTTGGCCGGAAGAATATGGCGCAGTTGTTTGATGACTGGCAGAGGCCACCTCCCCGCCGCCATTCCTGTAGTAGTCGAGCCCCGACTTCCAGCAAACTGCATTTTCAGCAAGAGGTTATCAATCCTGGCCAATATTGCAGACTCGTAGCTCTCAAACAAAGCTTGTAATGGGCTCTTAACATCTGACATCCTAAGTAGTGGGTGGATCTCACCAATCCAGACAGCAATGCCTCGTACTGTTGTGCAGGGTTAACTACACCTCGATAGAGTATTGATTATCCATTTCCAGTTGTAAATGTCCCCTTCAGCGTCTATGACCTCAGGCTAATATCATGAATCCTCCAGCAAAAGGGTCCGATTGCTGCAAATGTTTCACCGGTTCCTGCGGTCTCGGCCTGAGGGCCCATTGCTAAGAAGTTACTAGAGTCTCCAAATCTTCCTAATTCTCCCCCACTGCGGGCAAATCCGCTGCAACTATGCTGGACTTTCCCTTCAAGGGTGGTTTAAGGCAGTTTTGTGTAGAATATCAGTAGTTTTATCTTACTTATGTTTTATTATGTCAGGAGCTATGGTCCCACACGTCCGCTCTGCTAGCTAGTCGGCTCCGCCCCCCTAGGTAGCATGTCTTAGCTTAAATGGGCAGATAGAGATTGCAATTTAACCATGTCATTGTCTCTTTCCGCAAATGTCTAGTTTTAGCTCCAAACAGATATGTAGCATGTCTTAGCTTAAATGGGCAGCTCTAGGATGCAATTTAACCATTTCTTTCTCTTTTAGCAAATGTCTGCTTTGTGCAAAATACGCATAGGTAGCATGTCTTAGCTTAAATGGGCATTTATAGAATGTGCTTTAACCATGTCATTGTCTCTTTAAGCAAATGTCTAGTTTTCGCTCCAAACAGATATGTAGCATGTCTTACCTTAATTGGGCATTTATAGAATGCGCTTTAACCATGTCATTGTCTCTTTAAGCAAATGTCTAGTTTTAGCTCCAAACAGATATGTAGCATGTCTTAGCTTAAAGGGGCAGCTCTAGGATGCAATTTAACCATTTTGTTTTTATTTTAGCAAATGTCTGGTTTATGCGAAATACGCATAGGTAGCATGTCTTAGCTTAAAGGGGCAATTAGAGAATGCAATTTAACCATGTCATTGTCTCTTTCCGCAAATGTCTAGTTTTAGCTCCAAACAGATATGTAGCATGTCTTAGCTTAAAGGGGCAGCTCTAGGATGCAATTTAACCATTTTGTTTTTATTTTAGCAAATGTCTGGTTTATGCGAAATACGCATAGGTAGCATGTCTTAGCTTAAATGGGCATTTATAGAATGCGCTTTAACCATGTCATTGTCTCTTTTAGCAAATGTCTAGTTTTAGCTCCAAACAGCTATGTAGCATGTCTTAGCTTAAATAGGCAGCTCTAGGTTGCAATTTAACCAATTCTTTCTCTTTAGCAAATGTCTGCTTTATGCGAAATACACATAGGTAGCATGTCTTAGCTTAAATGGGCAGATAGAGAATGCGATTTAAACATATAATTCTTTTTTAATGAAAATTTTTATTTTAGGGGATTTTCATGTACACAAATGAATTGTATTTTAATATAATAATTTAAATACAATTTTTAATATTTGTCATTTTGTTATGTTCATTATTTATAGGTGATTCTGGTTACATGAGCCGGCCTTGGCTCATAACGCCGTTGTGTAACCCCACTGACGAGGCCCAGGAGCACTATAATAGGGCGCACAAGCGCACTAGGGCTGTAGTGGAGAGGATGTTTGGGCTCCTCAAAATGAGACTAAGATGCCTGGACAGGTCTGGAGGAGCCCTCCAATACAGCCCTAGTAAGGTGGCAAAGATCGTTATAGCCTACATCGTCCTGCATAAAATTGCACAGCAGGCTGGGATGCTGCAGGCCGTCCAGGTGCCCCAACGCCTCCTCCAAGATGAGGAGGACGACCCTGTTCTAGAGTGGTCATTCTGGGACGAAGGGCTCAATGTCAGAGCAAACATCATCACCCGCCACTTCAAACGGTAAATAATAGAAGTTAGATAGGAGTATTGTGAATATGTGTGAATATTAGGGAAATGAGAAGTAGAGAATTGTGCAAACATGTTATGATTGTTCATCAAATTATTATAAAAAATTTTTTTTATTATTATAGGTGATGCTTCTGGCATTGGGTCCTGTAATGACTTTGCCACCTGTTTTTTAAAGACAACATCAGCTGGTAAGTATAAACAATGTATGGACTGTGGCTGGCGGGAATTTTTCACAGCCATCATATGGCATACATTTTACAAAGTAGTATTTAGTTTACACATTACTAGATTTTTGGATACTCAGAAAGGGATCCTCTAGCAAGACTATATGCTTCAAAGTCATATTCAAAGTGACACATCATCAGAGGTTAGGTCTGCACAATGTATAACTTGCACTTGATTGATAGAACATAAGACAAGATACTATACATGCTTAGTAAGCTAATGATATAAATATTTTCAGAAATGGGGGGAGGGGTGCAGAACTAATTCACACACTTCTATTAATTATTTGATTTTCACTTTTTATGCCATTAGGGAGATGACTTCATCTAAAGACTGAAAGTGAAGAATTCAAGACTGAAAGTGAAGTATCCCAGACTGAAAGTGAAGAATCCCAGATTGAAAGTGATGAATAC
The DNA here is from genome assembly GCF_027579735.1 of Bombina bombina. Lineage (NCBI taxonomy): Eukaryota > Metazoa > Chordata > Amphibia > Anura > Bombinatoridae > Bombina > Bombina bombina. The sequence goes on along the minus strand of NC_069499.1, from coordinate 149,091,841 downwards.
CAATGTGATCATGTCTGGCATTCTCTTTCAAATGTGCTGACCTTGAAAACCATACAAAGACACGTTCACATGGTAAGTGGCAACAATTTTATGGACTAAGACTGTGGATGCATCCTATTGGAGACACTTAGATTTATTTATTTTTTTAGATGGTATTTCACAATCCTCTATTTTGAAAATGATGAATAAGACACCTAATGAAGATAAACTGTTATTTTGAAGATAATTGCCTTTCAAAGACTATACATCCAGGTTAGTTTGCACAATGCATGCTATTTAAGAATCACAGGAGGAAGAATGTTAAAAGAATTAGGAATATATACATGTCCTATATTAGAATATGTTTATTTTAGATACATTACCCCTACTTTGTGCTAGTGAGGACTCACATTCTGACCAATCAGACAAAGTAATACATTTTATAGTTGATATAGAGGTATATTATTTGAAGGGACATGAAATATTACATTCAATTATGTTGCTCATACAATATAAATATATTTTTAAAATGTGATATGCATTATTTTGTCTAATTTAAAATGTTAATGTTTAATTCTAAGATTGATTAGACAATATAATGGTATTAATTTCAAATTATGGATAGATATAGATTTCATGTATGAACCTGTTTTTAATATCAAGACAAAAAAATACATATTAGAGCATAGACACAAGAGGATTTAACAATTATTAGATTTAAGGAATAGTTTAAGACATGTGTATATGAAATAACCTAAATGACTAATGTTTTTAATATTTTTCTTCTTTCTTTTTCAGAGTTTCATCTGTGATGAATTAATTACCTTTTATTTTATTTGTTTTTTTTTCTTGTCAATAAATTTATTTTCATACTATATCTTCTATTTAATTTTTTTAAATACATATTCTTTCTTAGAGACATATCTATATCACAGTAAGATAAGAAAAATTTTATCCATCTAATATTCTGACAAGTAAACAAAATATTACTCCCATGACTGTTAAAGTCATCTATTTGACAAGAACATGCCTGATATCAAATATACTAATTTTGGTTAATGTATTGAATGAAAAATATCAACACAGCTTATTCAGTTAATGTTAAAGTCAAGTATCTTACAAAATGTAATTTCTAGTTAAATACATCTATCTATGCTTTTATTGTGTGATTTATAGATGTTAAAATCATAAAATGTTTATGACGAGGATATGTAGTTTTTAACCTACATTAAAGTGACAGTGTAGTCGAATGTTAGATTTACGTTCTAATATCTATAATCTTCCTTAGGTATCCAAAAACATTATTACACTAAATATAGGTTATTCAGCTTTAATTATTTTTTTAGGTAATATGTTCGAAATTATCTGTAAATGAAAAGTAAGTTAATTTCACATGTATACCAAGCTAGTTAGTCTATGTCATATTGATTACTTTTCAGCTCTAGTGGAGTGATTTGAGGGGTCAGTTAACTATAGATTTATCCAAAGATAATTTCTAGCAATTATACTCTTTACCTGCTGGATAGATATCACATATCTATAGGTATTTTCATTCCCCTTTAGTTTATTTCTACAATGTTAACTCCACATATTCCTAATGGTTTTGTCCTTAAAGGGATATTCCAAAAATATTTTATTTAGTGAATCAGAGATAATACAAATCTTTAAAAAACCATTTAAATGTACTTTTATTATCTAATTATATTCAGTCTTTAGATATCCTTTGTTAAAGAAATAGCAATGCACGTGGCTTAGACAATGACATAAGGCATCTATGTGCAATCCCTAATCAGCAGCAACAGAGCCTATCTAGATATGGTTTTCAGGCAAGAATATCAAGCGAAAAAAGCTAATGAGATAATCAAACTAAATATGACGTTGTTTTAACATTGTATTATCCATCTAAATCAGTAAAGAACATATAGCTTAATGTCCCTTTAAGGTAAAGCTGTCTAAATACAGCCATTAGAAGATATTTCATTCACAGTGGGGCAAACAGTACAGAAGGTAATACAAATATGCTTTATTCTCATGTTATACTAAGCTTGAGAAAGGGAGGTGCATAGGTTTATGATCCGCAAAGCATTACTGGGAAATATCTACTTAATTGTGGGTGGCCAACAATGCATATTTACAATGTTTAGACAGATGTATTTAGATCAAGTTCAAGATTGCATATTAGCTCATGAAAGGGACGGTAATTCAAAAGTGTTTCTTTCTGGATTCACAAATAAAATATAATTTTAAACATTAAAATTTAATTCTATCATTGATTTTAATTCATTCTTTTGATATCTCATTTGCAACCATATCTAGATATGCTCAGTAGCTGAAGATTGATGGATGCATAGAGATGCCTTGTGTGATTGGCTCAACCATGTGCATTTCAATTTTTTCTGTTAAGGATATCTAAAGAATAATCTAAATTGATACATTTTAAATTATATAAATGTATTCTCTCTCCGGATCATTTTAAGAAAATATTTTGGTGTAATGTCCCTTTAAAAATAAAGACGCCATTGCACAATAACAGATGTGAGCAGTTCAGACAAATACAAGCTCGAGGTTTATTTACTAATAATAAACAAACGTGTATTTTAACATTTATAAACAGATTATCCTTGTTCCGGACAATATAACCAGAAATTACGCATTTCAGAAATCTCGCGTGGGAAACGTATCTTGCAACACGAGATTCGCATATTTAAAAATTAGATTCTAATGTCATGCAATAGCACACAATTGATGTGCATTATAAATACATTTAATAGAGCAATGTCAATACTTTATAATAAATAAAAAAATGTATTTAATAAACAATAAATACATACAATGTTCAATTTGTATTAATAAAAATTATTTTTATTAAAGAACCTGATCCATATTAAACATCGAAATGTGTAAAACATTTACTAATGTGACTGGATTATATTTAAAAAAAAAATATTGAATTACTATATTAATATTTAATGGGTCACGTATATTACATCTGCATCACACATATCTGCATAACAGTCCCATGAGTTACAAATAAGTCTACATGAAAAATGTAGTAACAGCACCCCCAGGAGGTATGTCTATGGAAGTTACTAAGATATGAGACATTAAGGAACAACCAATCAGAGTTCATCACACAAACATAACTTGAGTCATTATGGTCTCACAGACATGATAACAAAATTTCAATATTTTATCCAATCAGATGTACAGATACCATGTCCCATGGTGCATCTTATGTTTACTTCACCATATAAAAGTCCATTACACGTTGCCATTTTTGTCAGTTCTCTAATGCCTGCTGGTATAGTTATATATATACATTATCTATCTATCTATCTATCTATCTATCTATCTATCTCTCTATCTATCTATCTATCTATCTATCTATCTATCTATCTATATATATATATATATATATATATATATATATATATATATATATATATATATATATATATTGTTTCTGAAGAACATCAGCAGGCATGACGTCTTCCAGGTTCACCAAGCCAGAAAGTGCAACACTGGTCAACGCCGTCGAGGACTTCTATCCTCAGCTGTTTGGGAACAAGAAGAGGTCGACAAAGCAGAGCATTAAGAAGGCCCTCTGGTTGTCTATCACCAATGATGTTAATTTGGTGTGTGTCGTCCAGAGGACCACAGATCAAATCATGTGGAGGTTCGGGGATATGAGGTTGCATCTCAGTAAAAAAGTCGACCACATAAGGGAGTGGGTACAAGCCCGTCGGAGGGATGGTAGGAAAATTCCACCCCCACGAAAACTATACCTACTCACTTATGAGGTGGCTTTATGTGACCTCCTTAATCTCCGGGTCCCCAGCAGATTATGATCATCTCGCTCCTCGGCTTCTTTTTCCCTCCCAGCTGCTGGATCTGAACGTCCTGACCCAGAGGCCAGCGCAGCTGCTTCTCCATCTGGTGGCCTGGGAGAGGAAGATAGAGAATCTGAACCAGGTAAATATCCAAATTCATATAATATATTAATATTTGAGTAGATTTTTAAGAAATGTGTATATAGTCATATATTCAACCTATATAGATCTCACAACACACGCTACATATGATGTTTAGATATCTGAATTTAGATTCGTCACACATGAAATAGGAGTGATGTTTCTTGCCCTCTCCAGAATATGCGTCACAGAGTGAAAATGGAATTGCGCATCCGTGAAATACCTATCATCCGCCATTTCATACATTGACTATCGAATCATACCCCAGTTAAAACTATTAATTTTTATCATTCAATATTACAAATATACGTTTTAAATCTCGTAATACACCTAATTGCAAATATATTTGAATTCTTTATAAATGATACTCATCACACTACTATATCCAAATCAATTCTGAATCGCGGATGCGCAATTCCGCTTTGAATCATTGCGCAATGATCACGAAAGATAGAATTGCGCACACACGTGAACATGTGTTTACTGTAACTGGCATCGCTTTAGACATGTTGGTCAAATCACGGATGCGCAATTCCGCTTTGAATCATTGCGCAATGATCACGAAAGATAGAATTGCGCACACAAGTGAACATGTGTTTGCTGTAACTGGCATCGCTTTAGACATGTTGGTTAAATATATACATTAATTAGTATATATGGGAAGAATACAGTATCCTTATTTACAATCTTCGACATTCTAAAAGCTATACTAGCAAGATCAAAATAAAAAATGAACTATCTCTATCAATTGATGAGAATACAAGAAGACACAAAATGAATTAAAACTAAAGTCAACAACATAAAAGATTGAAAATAAGAATACAGGATCTATTTATTTAGACATTAATTGAGGAAACAATGAACAATGTGAATACAAATAGATTTGTACTTTGTCAATTAGAATTTAAAAATCAGATTGTTTGTCTCCATGGCCTGATTTTTATTAATGATATACAATCCTCATTGAATATTTTACAGATATGGATGTTGGTGCTGGAAGCTCAAGCCAGGGTTCGTCACAGCATGGTATGTCTCATTTTAATTTTCCTTTGTCTTACAAACCTGGACATAACATTACATGATACATTCACATTGATCGATATTTATATGGATAATTTTCTTTTCTTGTTATTTGAAAATAAGAATCACGAATCAAAGTTGGGATTACATTGTAATACAAATCTAAAATTATGAGTATTTGAAGATATCCCTTCTATTCTTGATATCTTCATTTTAATGTAAGCTTAGGTTCCTGGCCATTTTATATTCTTCCACTGTGTAGTGCTTGACATTTTTTTGGATACATTTAGACAACACTAACACATTTTTGCATATGTACAGATTAGAAAAATATGCATCTCATATGTTTTTTTGTATATTCTTATCATTAAAGGGACATGAAAACAAACATTTCACTTTTAGGATTTAGACACGTGATTTACCACAGATTTCAAATTTGATTAGATTATATAAATTGCTTCAGTCTATTGTTATCCTTTTTAGAAAATCATATCTAGGTAGGCTCCGGATCAGTAATGCATTACTGGGAGTAACCGGCTGATTGTTTGATGCAGAAAATTGCCTATTTTTATTGGTTCAACTCATGTGTTCAGATAACAGTAGTACATAGTTGCTCCTTTAAAAAAAGATTATAACACAATGAAGCAAAATAGACAAAAATAAGTCTATTTGAAATGTTTTTAAAATCACAGGCTGAATTTTGAATTTTTTTTTGACAATTACACATTTTGAGCTTTATGTCCTTTTAAGAGAGAATGATAATTAAAGAATCTTGATGATATCCTTAAATTACATATTTGATTGTCCCATGGTGCATCTTATGTTTACTTCACCATATAAAAGTCCATTACACGTTGCCATTTTTGTCAGTTCTCTAATGCCTGCTGGTATAGTTATATATATACATTATCTATCTATCTATCTATCTATCTATCTATCTTTCTATCTTTCTATCTATCTATCTATCTATCTATCTATCTATCTATATATATATATATATATATATATATATATATATATATATATTGTTTCTGAAGAACATCAGCAGGCATGACGTCTTCCAGGTTCACCAAGCCAGAAAGTGCAACACTGGTCAACGCCGTCGAGGACTTCTATCCTCAGCTGTTTGGGAACAAGAAGAGGTCGACAAAGCAGAGCATTAAGAAGGCCCTCTGGTTGTCTATCACCAATGATGTTAATTTGGTGTGTGTCGTCCAGAGGACCACAGATCAAATCATGTGGAGGTTCGGGGATATGAGGTTGCATCTCAGTAAAAAAGTCGACCACATAAGGGAGTGGGTACAAGCCCGTCGGAGGGATGGTAGGAAAATTCCACCCCCACGAAAACTATACCTACTCACTTATGAGGTGGCTTTATGTGACCTCCTTAATCTCCGGGTCCCCAGCAGATTATGATCATCTCGCTCCTCGGCTTCTTTTTCCCTCCCAGCTGCTGGATCTGAACGTCCTGACCCGGAGGCCAGCGCAGCTGCTTCTCCATCTGGTGGCCTGGGAGAGGAAGATAGAGAATCTGAACCAGGTAAATATCCAAATTCATATAATATATTAATATTTGAGTAGATTTTTAAGAAATGTGTATATAGTCATATATTCAACCTATATAGATCTCACAACACACGCTACATATGATGTTTAGATATCTGAATTTAGATTCGTCACACATGAAATAGGAGTGATGTTTCTTGCCCTCTCCAGAATATGCGTCACAGAGTGAAAATGGAATTGCGCATCCGTGAAATACCTATCATCCGCCATTTCATACATTGACTATCGAATCATACCCCAGTTAAAAATATTAATTTTTATCATTCAATATTACAAATATACGTTTTAAATCTCGTAATACACCTAATTGCAAATATATTTGAATTCTTTATAAATGATACTCATCACACTACTATATCCAAATCAATTCTGAATCGCGGATGCGCAATTCCGCTTTGAATCATTGCGCAATGATCACGAAAGATAGAATTGCGCACACACGTGAACATGTGTTTGCTGTAACTGGCATCGCTTTAGACATGTTGGTCAAATCACGGATGCGCAATTCCGCTTTGAATCATTGCGCAATGATCACGAAAGATAGAATTGCGCACACAAGTGAACATGTGTTTGCTGTAACTGGCATCGCTTTAGACATGTTGGTTAAATATATACATTAATTAGTATATATGGGAAGAATACAGTATCCTTATTTACAATCTTCGACATTCTAAAAGCTATACTAGCAAGATCAAAATAAAAAATGAACTATGTCTATCAATTGATGAGAATACAAGAAGACACAAAATGAACTAAAACTAAAGTCAACAACATAAAAGATTGAAAATAAGAATACAGGATCTATTTATTTAGACATTAATTGAGGAAACAATGAACAATGAACAATGTGAATACAAATAGATTTGTACTTTGTCAATTAGAATTTAAAAATCAGATTGTTTGTCTCCATGGCCTGATTTGTATTAATGATATACAATCCTCATTGAATATTTTACAGATATGGATGTTGGTGCTGGAAGCTCAAGCCAGGGTTCGTCACAGCATGGTATGTCTCATTTTAATTTTCCTTTGTCTTACAAACCTGGACATAACATTACATGATACATTCACATTGATCGATATTTATATGGATAATTTTCTTTTCTTGTTATTTGAAAATAAGAATCACGAATCAAAGTTGGGATTACATTGTAATACAAATCTAAAATTATGAGTATTTGAAGATATCCCTTCTATTCTTGATATCTTCATTTTAATGTAAGCTTAGGTTCCTGGCCATTTTATATTCTTCCACTGTGTAGTGCTTGACATTTTTTTGGATACATTTAGACAACACTAACACATTTTTGCATATGAAAAATATACATCTCATATGTTTTTTTGTATATTCTTATCATTAAAGGGACATGAAAACAAACATTTCACTTTTAGGATTTAGACACGTGATTTACCACAGATTTCAAATTTGATTAGATTATATAAATTGCTTCAGTCTATTGTTATCCTTATTAGAAAATCATATCTAGGTAGGCTCAGGATCAGAAATGCATTACTGGGAGTAACCGGCTGATTGTTTGATGCAGACAATTGCCTATTTTTATTGGTTCAACTCATGTGTTCAGATAACAGTAGTATATAGTTGCTCCTTTAAAAAAAGATTATAACACAATGAAGCAAAATAGACAAAAATAAGTCTATTTGAAATGTTTTTAAAATCACAGGCTTGATTTTGAAAAAAAAATTGACAATTACACATTTTGAGCTTCATGTCCCTTTAAGAGAGAAGGATAATTAAAGAATCTTGATGATATCCTTAAATTACATATTTGATTGTAATTGCATGCTCCATCCCATTCATTACATCAACATATGGACTCGACAATTCATTAACAGCGACATTGTCAAATCAAGATATTTTAATATTAAAGGGACAATGAACACAAATTATTTCTGTTGTCATTCAGATAGAGCATGCAATATTAATAAACTTTCTCATTTACTCCTATAATCTTATTTTCGTTATTTTCTTGGTATCTTTATTTGAAAAGGAAGAATGTAAGTTTAGATGCAGGTCCATTTTTTGGGAACAACCTGGGTTGTTCTTGCTGATTGGTGGATACATTCAACAACCAATATTTTCTGAACAAAAATATTGCTTAGCTGCCTTCTTTTTTTAAATAAATAAAGCAAGAGAACGCAGACAAATTTATAATAGGAGTAAATGTTAAATTTGCTTAAAATTGCATGTTCTATTTGAATCAATGAATTAAAAAATTGTGGTCAGTGTCCCTTTAATAATCAATATATTCATTCATCCTTACATTGTTTTGATGAAACAATATTGATATCTAAATCACATATTCACTCTTGGACTTACTTTAGATATAAGTATACTCTAATAGCACCATGATGACATATTTTTACTAACAACTTCTGTTTTGCATTGTGATCAATATGTGTTGTGTCCTAAAAAAGATTACTGTACATTGCACAAATGGATCTATGTGCCACATGGCTTCGGTTCGATTTGTCACCAGTTGTTATTCAAAGTGTTGTTTGTGTGTATTATCTTAAAAACATTGATCAATTAGATAGGCAATAGAATCATATGAGATGAATTGTCTGTCTAATATAGTAAGAAATTAAACACATGTTAAAGATATAATTTTCTTTAGAATCACCTTGATTAACTCATGCATTTATTGCTCCTATTAGTGCTCTATTCACATTTCTAAGTATATTATTTTGAAAATTCTATACTGATGGGATTTTGATGAAACAATATTGATATCTAAATCACATATTCACTCTTGGACTTACTTTAGATATAAGTATACTCTAATAGCACCATGATGACATATTTTTACTAACAACTTCTGTTTTGCATTGTGATCAATATGTGTTGTGTCCTAAAAAAGATTACTGTACATTGCACAAATGGATCTATGTGCCACATGGCTTCGGTTCGATTTGTCACCAGTTGTTATTCAAAGTGTTGTTTGTGTGTATTATCTTAAAAACATTGATCAATTAGATAGGCAATAGAATCATATGAGATGAATTGTCTGTCTAATATAGTAAGAAATTAAACACATGTTAAAGATATAATTTTCTTTAGAATCACCTTGATTAACTCATGCATTTATTGCTCCTATTAGTGCTCTATTCACATTTCTAAGTATATTATTTTGAAAATTCTATACTGATGGGATTTAGTGATGTCCAAACTGTGTTCACTAATATATATCTATATCATTAATAGATGTAGTTGTTGTGGGGAGCCCAGAGGGATCCAGCGCCAATGATGACCTGCCTTTGCAGGCTTTGGGTAAGTCCATATGTCATTGAAGGTGTATTTGTTATATATTATGATCATGATTATGATGAAGCATTACATTTGAAAAAAAAAAACCATATAATTTACTCCTCTGATTATATATCTATTTTTTTAATTTTTTTGAAAGATTAAGATCTCAAAGCTTCTTACTCTACACCTTTCTGCTTCAGAACATGGAGAGCATATGTTTCTTTTTAGTATAAATTTAGACAACAATCATCAAGTGATACACACATGAGAACTCTTAAATGTTCCTTGTACTCAGCTTTTGAGAAACTTGTAAAAATACAGAAACTAAAATGTAATTAGTATTCATCGAGAATAACAAATCTAATATCATTTGTATGCTCCATCAAAATGATGTAATTCCTAACTTTGGTTCAGTATATCTATAATGCAACATTGATGTGTGTCCTTGAGCAACAGTAGCATATGTTTGAATATTTGTTTTTAATGTGTACACAACATATTATGTTTTACAGAGATTGATGAAACATGTGGGATGGAGGAGGAAGTGGCTCCCTTGGAGTCTGATGGTATGTCAAATATATGTATTGAACATGTATTATTGTTTTAAAACATTCTCTGGAAGAAAAACAAAGTCTACAGCTTTGTCCCTTTAAAAATGATTATTCCATTATTTTTACAATACACTACTGCCCCCCTTTCTATACCATGCAGCATGAACATATGTTTTCATTTTTCTTTTATTTATGTATGATTTGTCATTAATTACATCATGATGTCACATGCATATTCCATACAAAACCACAATAATCATCTTCTGATTGTACAGACAGTCATTGCTATTCATCTGAGTGCCTATATGCAGACCATATCCTTATGTCATCATTGTTTATAAATTCCAAACCACTTCTAAGTATACATAAAACACAATCATGTTTAAATGCCTTGATTTGATTGCATGATGTATGAGATGTTTATATATTTTTATTATATATTTCAGATGGAACTTCCACTTCTGGGCATCAGCCTCCTGCCCCTCCCCAGGCCCTTCCCCAGACAGAAGCCCCTCCCCAGACCCCTTGCCAGGTAGAAGCCACTCCCGGCCCTTCCCATTCCTCCTGTCCCTCCCAAAAAACGCCCCTTTGCCCCCTCTCGCCGCTCTCCCCGTATTTTCACCCGTACAGCTCCCCCACCTGCCCAGCCCCCAACTCACCAGGCCCCTGATTCCCCAGCTGTATGGGCTACCCCAAAGTGGCAGCCCAATCCCATCCCTCCCCCTTCACTCCCCATACCACAGGCTAAATAAACTATTTCAAATGCCAATGTAAGGACAATGGAAATACTAATAAACAATACACTCAAGCAGGTAAAGTGGATCATTGTGAACCAATTAAAAGGGAGAACATTTTTGAGTAAACTGTCCCTTTAATGGTTTATGTCTGAAGAACATAGTTAATGTGTAAATCTTCAATATAGAACATTTAATTATAATACTGATTTGTCTTTATTATTACAATGTCTCTTTGCTCTCTTTTTATTATGTTCTGTAATTATCATTAATTTTCGTTATTTTCTTTATTTTACGTTGTGACTCAGTTAACACTAGAGGCTCTAGCACAGAAAGAGCAGACCATGCTGAGGAACAGTCTGTTCCTGGGAAGGATGCATGAAACCATGCATGCCCAGCTATGGATTCAACGTGCGACTCTACAACATATGATGCGTGTAGAGTCAGTGCTTGAATCTGTAGCTGGAAATGCACAGGACAATGAGGGTGATGCTGATGCCCCATAAGTGGAGGTTTCCGGAGATGCTCCGAGGATGCAAATACGAATCTTCCGTCCACATGTTACTTCTTTAGTATTTATTGTTGCCATTTGGCCTTTTTTGTTTTTTTGTTGTGCCTGTTGCACTCTTTCACCTTGTCAGATGGCTCAAATGGTGCTGTGTTCTATCTATCTATCTATCTATCTATCTATCTATCTATCTATCTATCTATTGGGTTCTTGTAAAGCACAGCTATTCACCCGTAAGGGTCTCAAGGTGCTGAGGGTTGCAGTGCAGTCGAAGAGCCAGGTCTTGAGGTCCTTTCTGAACTTAGTTAGGGCGGTAGCTTGTCTGAGGTGCAGCGGGAGGGTGTTCCAAGTCTTGGCTGCCAGGTGAGAGAAGGATATGCCTCCCACTGTGGTTTTCCTGATGCGGGGGATGACTGCGAGGGCTTGGTCAGCCGATTGAAGTTGTCTGGCAGGGGTGTAGTAGGTAACGTGGTGGTTCAAGTATTCGGGACCGATGTTGTAGAGGGCCTTGAATGCGTAGTTGAGAAGCTTGAAGGTTATTCTTTTGCTGATGGGGAGCCAGTGCAGGTCCCGCAGGTGTTTGGTTATGTGGCATTTACAAGGGATGTCAAGGATTAGTCTGGCCGAAGCGTTCTGGATGCGCTGTAGTCTCTTTTGGAGCTTGATGGTGGTGCCGGTGTAGAGTGCATAACCATAGTCCAGTTGGCTGCTGACGAGGGCATGAGTGACAGTCTTCCTGGTCTTGGTTGGGATCCATTTGAAGATCTTTCGCAGCAGGTGTAGTGTGTGGAAGCATGCAGAAGCGATGAGTCCAGGATGACGCCTAGATTTTGTGCATGGTCGGTGGTGGTTGGAGGGTGTCCGAGGGCTATGGGCCACCAGGAGTTATTCCAAGCGGATGTGGTGGGACTAAGGAGGAGGACTTCGGTCTTGTCTGCATTCAGCTTTAGGCAGTTGCAGCTCATCCAGGTGGTGACTGCTGTCAGCCCTTCGTGGATGTTTCTCTTGGCAGTGGTGGGGTCACTGGTGAGTGAGATGATTAGCTGGGTCGTCGGCGTAGGAGACAATGTAGAGGTTGTGTCGTCAGGCAATTGCGGCGAGAGGGGCCATGTAGATGTTGAATAGGGTGGGGCTCAGCAAAGAGCCTTGGGGTACACCGCAGCTGATTTCTGTGGGCTTGGAGGTGAAGGGTGGGAGTCTAACTTTCTGGGTTCTGCCGGTGAGGAAGGAGGTGATCCATTCCAGGGCTTTGTCACGTATGCCGGCATCGTGTAGTCAGTTTCGGAGGGTGAGGTGGGAGACAGTGTCTAATGCTGTTGAAAAGTCTAGGAGAATGAGGGCGACGGTCTCTCCTCGGTCGAGTAGGGTGAGGATGTCATCTGTGGGGGAGAGGAGGGCGGTCTCAGTGCTGTGGTTGCTCTTGAAACCAGATTGGGAGGGGTCCAGGGTGTGGTTGGCTTCGATGTAGTCAATGAGTTGCGCGTTGATGGACTTCTTGATGACTTTGGCCGCAAAGGGGAGCAAAGAGATTGGGGGGTAGTTCTTTGGATCATTGGGGTCATCCGTGGGTTTTTTCAGTAGGGGTTTTAATTCTATGTGCTTCTAGTCATCCGGGAAGGTGCCGGTTTTGATGGAGCAGTTGATGGGTTCTGCAGAGCTCGGAAGCAATGGTGTCACCCACTTTGTTGAAAATGCGATGCGGGCATAGGTCCGAGGGTGCTCCATAGTGAATCGATCTCATGATTCTGATGGTGTCCTCTGTGGTGAGGGGGCTCCAGATGGTCCGTGGGGGGTAGGCAGTGGTGTATTTGGGTGAGGTATTGGTGGGAGTTGGTGGGTAGGCGGTGTTGGTTGAGTTCTGGGGCGTGAAGCTGTCATAGATGACGACGATCTTGCGGTGGAAGTACATTGCGAGGTTATCGCAGAGGTCCTGGGAGGGTGGGATGTTGTTGGTGTCACTGTTGGGATTGGAGAATTCCTTGATGACTGTGAATAGCTCCTTGCTGTTGTGGACGTTGGCACTGATTCTATCTTGGATGGCTGTCTTCTTGGTGGTTTTGATGAGGTGGTGGTGGGTAGTGATGGCTTCTTTGTAGGCTGTTTTATTTGAGGGGGTCTTGCTGGATCTCCAGGTCCTTTCCAATCACATGCAGTGGCGTTTGGACTCCTGGAGGACAGGGGTGAACCAACTAGCCTTGTTGGTGGGTTGGCAGTTGGACGGTTTCTTGAGAGGGGCGAGTGTGATGGCGCAGTCTGTGAGCCAGTGGTGGAGGTTGCGGGCAGAGGAGTTGGCATCTGTGGAGGTAGCTGGGGGGGCACTTGTTCAGGGTGGAGTGCAGTTGGTCTTTGGTGATGTTGTTCCAGTTTCTGCGGGGTGGGTGGTGCTGCTGGAGGTGTGTGGTGGGTTTGTTGAAGGAAAAGTGTATGCAATGGTGGTCGGTCCAAAGGAGTTCGGTGATGTGGTTGACTGTGATGGTGAATAGGTGCTGGGAGGTGGGAGGGCAGGGAGGTGGGGGGCAGGGCAGTGGCTGTAGAAAGAAAGTTAACAAAGGGAGTTACCTGTGCTGTGCTGGTAGGCGGGGGCAGGGCAGTGGCTGTGGCATGGGAGAGACAAGCAGGAAGGAGAGCAGGCTAGAAGAAACTGTGTTGGCCCTTTTCAACTCCCTCCAAGAACTGTGATACACTATGGCACCTTATCAAATGGCTCCAATGGGGCTGTGTTGGCCCTTGTCAACTCCCTCCAAGGACTGTGATGCACTAGGGCACCTTGTCAAATGGCTCCAATGGGACTGTGTTGACCCTTGTCAACTCCCTCCAAGAACTGTGATGCACTATGGCACCTTGTCAAATGGCTCCAATGGGGCTGTGTTGACTCTTGTCAACTCCCTCCAGGGATTGTGATGCACTATGGCACCTTGTGAAATGGCTCCAATGGGGCTGTGTTGACCCTTGTCAACTCCCTCCAAGGACTGTGATACACTCTTTCACCATGTCAGATGGCTCCAATGGGGCTGTGTTGGCCCTTGCCAACTCCCTCCAAGAACTGTGATGCACTATGGCACCTTGTCAAATGGCTCCAATGGGGCTGTGTTGGCCCTTGTCAACTCCCTCCAAGGACTGTGATACACTCTTTTACCTTGTCAGATGGCTCAAATGGGGCTGTGTTGGCCATTGTCAACTCCCTCCTAGGGCTGTGATGCACTCTTTTACCTTGTCAAATGGCTCCAATGGGACTGTGTTGGCCCTTGTCAACTCCCGCCAAGGACTGTGATGCACTATGGCACCTTGTGAAATGGCTCCAATGGGGCTGTATTGGCCCTTGTCAACTCCCTCCAAGGACTGTGATGCACTATGGTACCTTGTGAAATGGCTCCAATGGGGCTGTGTTGGCCCTTGTCAACTCCCTCCAAGGACTGTGATGCACTATGGCACCTTGTCAAATGGCTCCAATGGGGCTATGTTGGCCCTTGTCAACTCCCTTCAAGGACTGTGATACACTCTTTCACCTTGTCAGATGGCTCCAATGAGGCTGTGTTGGCCCTTGTCAACTCCCTCCAAGAACTGTGATGCACTATGGCACCTTGTCAAATCGCTCCAATGGGGCTGTGTTGGCCCTTGCCAACTCCCTCAAAGGACTGTGATGCACTATGGCACCTTGTCAAATTACTCCAATGGGGCTGTGTTGGCCCTTGTCAACTCCCTCCAAGGTCTGTGATGCACTATGGCACCTTGTCAAATGGCTCCAATGGGGCTGTGTTGGCCCTTGTCAACTTTCTCCAAGGACTGTGATGCACTCTTTCACCTTGTCAATTGGCTCCACTGGGGCTGTGTTGGCCCTTGTCAACTCCCTCTAGGGACTGTGATGCACTATGGCACCTTGTCAAATGGCTCCAATGGGGCTGTGTTGGCCCTTGTCAACTCCCTCCAAGGACTGTAATGCACTCTTTCACCTTGTCAATTGGCTCCAATGGGGCTGTGTTGGCCCTTGTCAACTCCCTCTAAGGACTGTGATGCACTATGGCACCTTGTCAGATGGCTCCAATGGGGCTGATTTATCAATATGATTTTTTGTAACATTATTTTATTTCTTTATGTTTTATGACATAATAATAAAAGACATGTCATTACAATATTATTTGCCATCTTTATTCATGTCATTGATTAAAATCTATAGTTTATGTGGTTAATCCTTAAAGGGACAAAAAATGGTCTTTCATGATTCATAGATATAATACAATTGTCAATAAATTTAATATTTACATCTCAAATTTAATTTGATTCATTTTCTTGATATACTTTTCATAAAGATTTATCTTTGCAAGATTATGATTAGCAGAGAACTGAGGTTCTATATGTATATTGCTGGTTGTATATATATATATATATATATATATATATATATATATATATATATATATATATATATTCTTTTTTTGGCACATTCATGTGTTCATTTATAAACTATTCATGAATTGATGCCCCTTTAACAAATGATCCCAGTATTGATACAATGAGATAATATATGTAAATTTGTAATTTGATGTAAATAGTATCCTCTCTGTGAATCCTGAACTTAATTGTTTGTATTTCATGTCCCTTTAAGTGATGCTGACCACAATTCTTAAGGAAGGGATATGCATTTCTAATGTATTTGTGTCCTTTTTACATCAACATAGACATATAATATTTGTAAAAACAGACTATTATTTGAATGTTGACAGCACATGTATTCCAATTTGTAGTAGTGTAACAAAATCAATCACTGTGTGTAATGCAAATATTTTAGATGATTATTATGTTTCTCTTATTATTTTTTTATCTTTAATTATCCTACGATATATTACTATAGGTAGGCTGACCATATTTCAACTTGAATAAGTGACACGTTTGATCAACACATGTATCATTATTGTTATTCCAAATAAATCTTTTAACATATCTGAAAACATCCCTGACATATGTATTTCTCATGTGTCCCTTTATAAATGGTAAAGATGGACACCATAGCTATTTCTAACATATAATGTTTAACCAATCCAGATTTTCATAATGTATCTTGTAGCATTATATCTCATTTAAAGGGACATGAAACACAATAATCTAAAGATTAAAATTCAATGTGAAAATGTATTTCAAATTGCAATGTCGTACATAATCATGTAACACAAAATGTTTTTTTAAGGTCTATTTAAACCCTGCTGATTGGTAAATAGTTAATAATTCTCTGCTTCTAAAGAAATAAATCCTTATTACCAACAATGGATTCTATTCCATATATCACAGTATTACGTTATTTAGCGTGACATTCATAGATACCAATATAGCACATACTAGTTTTTAAAATATAAATAAGTTTCTTATTGACATGCAAAGCTGTAAAATGAGTCCTTGTATTGCCTGACATTTTTACGCGATCTTGGATGCGCCATGTTGCTTAAGATGTCACATGCCAAGCTGTAAAATTAGTTTTTGGATTGGCTGACGTTTTTATGCGATCTCGGATGAGCCTTTGATTGGATGACATTTTTACGCAATCTTGCATGCGCCATGTTGCTTAAGAGGTCACATGTCAAGCTGTAAAATTAGTTTTTGGATTGGCTGACGTTTTTATGCGATCTCGGATGAGCCTTTGATTGAATAACGTTTTTACGCGATCAAGGATGCGCCTTTGATTGGATGCCATTTTAACACGATCAACGATGCGCCATGTTGATTAAGACGTCATATGCCAAGGTGTGAAATCCGTCTGATTGCATTACGTAGTCCCGCAATATTTGATTTTGCACGTAACCCAGGTTTGTGAATGAGAAGTCAAGTTTTGGCGAGTATGGATTGTGTCAATCATGTATATTGTTGAACCATAGATGATAAAGAACACAAACATCTCTTTTGATGGCTGTCTCGTTGAATAAATGAATGAAAGCAATATGTTTTCCTGCATAAGATATTTTGAGGCAAGTGCAAATCCATGAATATACTCCATCTTGTTTAATATGTTTGTCAACAATATTTTCCTTTTTATAAATAATTACTGTGTTGTGTTTAATTTTCTACATATCTAATTCCTAAAGATGCGCTATTGTATTTGAATCAAGTAATCAATATGCATTGACCTTTATCATATGATAAATATAAGAGATGCCTACTTATTCTAGATGTTATGTTGTGGTATTTTTTTTATTAAAGGGACATTATACACTAATTTTTTCAAAGCATATATGTTTTTTAGATCTATTTATATAGTCCTTTTTTTAAATAAATGTCTAGTTTTGCTTATGTTTAAATAACATTGCTGTGATTTTCTGACTCCTACTCAAGCCTCAAAGTTTGATGTGAGTACCATCAGCTACCTTCTCCAGCTTGCTCCTGTTTGTGTAAATGGTTTTTTCAGATGCAAAGGAAGGGGGATTGTATTATTTACCACTTGAAATGGGCTTTCCAGCTAACTTTTCAACATAGCTAAACAGATTTTCTAAGTAAGCCTTTAAAACGTTTTATCATGGATTTTTATATCAGCATGTGGGTATCTTGTTTTTTATAGTAGTGTCTATTGCATGCAGTTCTCTGAAAATGAGTGTATACTGTCCCTTTAATGTAAATGCTCAGTATTGTATCATGTATGAGTTCCACATTGTTAATCTCCAAATATATTAATGTGAGCATATATTTCTAAAGTAACTCTTAAAAGGACCTGAAACCATATTCCTTCTAAATGAAATGTCTTTCTTAAATAATTCAAACACAATAATGTATCTTTAAGAAAATAGACTTTATTTAACACGTCGATATAAATATGGCATACAGGCTTAGTATCCTATTCCAATATTTTCTTGTTTGAACAAGTACATGTAGATATACCAACAATCCCTAAGGATTAGTATATGTTAGCACATGTTCTTGTTTAAAGGGTCAGTCAAGTCAAGCAAAACAGTAATGATTTTAATCTCCAAAAAAGAACAGAAATAAGTGGTCATTTTTCAGAGGTATAGATACAAGGTTAATCATAGAAGTAAAAGGTGTATTTCTCTAAGTCTTGTTTTTCCAAACTTGATAATGCATAATAAAGTTTTTTCTTTGTAACCAACAATAATGTTATGACTGTCCTTTTGAGCTGTGTTGTTGGCATTCAAACAGTGATATGCCATCATGTATAATTGTAATGGTAATTTTGTTTGAGATTAGGGAAACAGTTTGGACATCACATCACAGAAACCATTCAATGTAATCAACAAGGATAGGTATGTGATGATGTGGTCTCCACACACTTGTAAACAACACTCTGCAAACAATCTGCCTCCATGGACCCGGTCCCATAGAAGCAGATTATATACAGAGTGTGGTCCACAAGTGTAAGAAGATCACATCATCACATACTTATCCATTACACATTAAATAACTAAATATATATATATATATATCAAAAAAACTTACTTCCTCTTCCTTCCCCTCTTCCCATGAGACTGAGGCTCTGGGGAGGGGGGGCAACTGCCCCCTCTGACGAGTTCTCATTGGAGATGTTTGGGGAAGAGGGGAAGGAGGAGTACTAGGATCACCCGGCTGAGGATGAGATGGAGGAGTACAAGGAGCAGATGGCCCAGGATCAAATGGCCAAGGATCAGATGGTCCAGGAGCAGATGGCCCAGCAGCAGATGGCGCGTTATGCACCTCCCAGAGGACCTGCAATATATCTCTGAGAGTATGCAAGATCTCTCTTTGGTCTTGGTGAAGCTCTCTTTGTTCTTGTATAAGCTCTCTTTGGTCTTGGATAAGCTCTCTTTGGTCTTGTCGAATGGCATTTATTGCTTCTGTCAGCTGGATTCGGCTTTCCACATTTTCCCTCCGGGAGGCATGCATCTCTTCCAGAAATTCTCCTAATATCTGCACCTCTGCTATCTCCTCCTGGGGGGCTGCTGGTGCACGACAGGCAGCTGGTGCACGAGGGGCTGCTGGTGCAGGAGGGGCTGCTGCAGGGATCTCTTCTACAGTGGGGGCTTCTTCCGAGGATGAGTATAGAGGGATGTCTTCCATGTCTCCCTGAGGTGGCGAGTCATCTCCACCACTCTCATACCTGGGTGAAGGAGGAGCCTGTAGTTGCTGTGCTGCCACCTCCCCAGACTCTGTATATTGTAAAAAGAAAGAAATCGATATATTAGCATAGTTCCAAATAAAGATGTAAATGCTTTTGCTTTCAATAGAATTACAAATGCAGCCTCATTAATCAACTTTCAAATATAACAATCAATATGATTTCCGCATTTTCCAAACCGTGTTTCTGATATCTATATGGTCAATCTGAATGTGTTTTTGCATTTGTTTTCAGTCTGTTTAAATGCACACCTAATCTGTAGACTAGATACTAATGTATTCGCAAGGTAATTGTGAATGCGTTTACGTAAAAATAATTTGTAATAAGGCGTAATTGCGTTAATCATATCCTTAAATACATTCTTTATTTTTGATGTAAGGAGATTATTAAATGAGCTGACCGGCAGATGAGAGTGGCAGGTTCCCGGTATCGACTCCTCCGATCCCGACTATGGCCACCTCAGAGATGTGGGATGCAACCTCCCATTGGGAATACTGCACAGTCATTTCAGGACTGCCACCGGTCCCTGTAAGGTATTGGTACTCACTCGAGATCTTTCTTTTTAGTTCCATTTTGCAGTCCCGGTAGCGATGCTTTATAGACTCAACATCCCTGTTATGGACCCCCACTGCATTAACTGCATCCCTGATCTCCAGCCATAGTTTCCTCTTCTCCCTAGGGGTGGCCTTCTGAGCCTGCAGCCTCCTACCCATCTCCATATAAGCCTCTATGAGGGCCTCCTTCTCCTCCATGGTATCTCGCCTCCCTAGTCAGCTTGGCTTTCCCCTGTGATGGTGTCCTCTGTTTCCCGGACTGTGAAGCTCTACGCTGCATGCCACTGAGCCCAGCCACTTGTTCTTCTTGAACAAAGTGGCCGGGTCCACCCACCACTTCCTCCCCCCTTCCTCCCCCCTTTCCTGTCTCCCTTCCTATCCCCCTTCCTGCCCTGTCCCTCTCCCCCTCTCTCTCCCCCTCCCCCTCTCCTGACTAAGCTCCTGCCTGACCTCCTCTATAACCTCTTCCCTAAACTGATTCCTGAGGAACTCTAATAGTTCCGGGCTAATCTGCCCCCTATCCCCCCCTCCCGACATACTCAAACAAAAAGTGAATGTGCCCAAATGAAAGGGGGTCAAAATAAATAACAAAAATTAAAAAAAAAAAAGTGCGAAAAGTTTGAAAGGGATATAAATAAAAGAGGGTAAGGAGTATTTAACAAACAAAAATGTAGAAGAAGACTAAAATGAGGATATGTAAACAAAATCTAACTATGGGATGGGTATGGGCTTACAGGGAATGGGGTATGGCCTTAAAGGGAATGTGGTATGGGATGAAAGGGAATGGGATTACAGGGAATGGGGTATGGAGTGTAGTATGAGAGGGGATGGGGTATGGAGTGTATGTAGTGTTATTGATAAGTGTATGTATGTATTGAATGTGTTTGCGTGTAAATATGACCAGAAAAACTACTCGCACACTCACCCAAACCAACTCTCGCTCACTACTGCTCTCTCACTATCTCACACTATCACTAACTCACTATCTCACACTACCACTAACTAACTAACTCTCTCACACTACCACTAACTCACTATCTCACACTACCACTAACTAACTCTCACACTAACACTAACTCACACTACCACTAACTAACTCTCGCAATAACACTAACTCACTCTCTCACACTAACACTAACTCTCACAATAACGCACAAAATCTCTCTCTTCTCTAATCTCACAAAACCCTCCAGCAACACAGTCAAAGAATCCATGATTGTAGCCTGCTTATATACCCTGTGTAAATGTTTAATTATGTACCGGTTTGCCAAGTAAATTATGTTCATTATGAATTTGCGCATGCTAATATTGAGTTAGTATTTGTGGAATGTGTAGAATGCGATGATGTCATAGTGATCGTTTTGCATAACATTGTCCAAAGTATTATGTGTAAATATAAATGTTGATTTGTGATGGTGTAGTATTTGTGAAGTGTTGTAAATGTTTCTTTGTACTAATATTCTGTAATCTTGAATGCGAGTGTTTTGTTTGTGTATGAGTGTGCAAAAGTTTTTCCGTGTTGTTTTGTTCCGTGTTGCAGGATCGTAAGGTATTTCTGTATTCCTTGTTTAGTGTAAATGTTGTTTATTGTTTTTGTTTTCCAATTGTGAATGTGTAATGCGTATGTGCTATGTTGCGTGATTGTTGTTTGCACATTTGAGCTGTGTTTTTGTTGTGCATTATGTGGTATACGTAATATGACAGAGCAGTGCGTATTTCTCGCAAGATCGAGTGTTAGCTGAAAAATGCGTGCTTCTTTGATGTATCATTGATCTCTATGGGAGAATGTTTAACACTGCAGTGATTACGCGTATAAAATAAACGCGGTAGTCATGTTAACGCGACGCGTTACGAGGTTGTTTTGAGACTCGTAATACCGACAAAAAGAAAAGTGTGCAAAGGAAATAAAATAGACGTTACTAACGCACACCTCCTAACGCAAAACTCATAATCTAGCCGTATGAAAATAAAGAATTTCATTTGTATTTAGACTTAATACTTAGAAGTCCATTACAGGGAGTGCAGAATTATTAGGCAAATGAGTATTTTGACCACATCATCCTCTTTATGCATGTTGTCTTACTCCAAGCTGTATAGGCTCGAAAGCCTACTACCAATTAAGCATATTAGGTGATGTGCATCTCTGTAATGAGAAGGGGTGTGGTCTAATGACATCAACACCCTATATCAGGTGTGCGTAATTATTAGGCAACTTCCTTTCCTTTGGCAAAATGGGTCAAAAGAAGGACTTGACAGGCTCAGAAAAGTAAAAAATAGTGAGATATCTTGCAGAGGGGTGCAGCACTCTTAAAATTGCAAAGCTTCTGAAGCGTGATCATCAAACAATCAAGCGTTTCATTCAAAATAGTCAACAGGGTCGCAAGAAGCGTGTGGAAAAACCAAGGCGCAAAATAACTGCCCATGAACTGAGAAAAGTCAAGCGTGCAGCTGCCAAGATGCCACTTGCCACCAGTTTGGACATATTTCAGAGCTTAAACATCACTGGAGTGCCCAAAAGCACAAGGTGTGCAATTCTCAGAGACATGGCCAAGGTAAGAAAGGCTGAAAGACGACCACCACTGAACAAGACACACAAGCTGAAACGTCAAGACTGGGCAAAGAAATATCTCAAGACTGATTTTTCTAAGGTTTTATGGACTGATGAAATGAGAGTGAGTCTTGATGGGCCAGATGGATGGGCCCGTGGCTGGATTGGTAAAGGGCAGAGAGCTCCAGTCCGACTCAGACACCAGCAAGGTGGAGGTGGAGTACTGGTTAGGGCTGGTATCATCAAAGATGAGCTTGTGGGGCCTTTTCGGGTTGAGGATGGAGTCAAGCTCAACTCCCAGTCCTACTGCCAGTTTCTGGAAGACACCTTCTTCAAGCAGTGGTACAGGAAGAAGTCTGCATCCTTCAAGAAAAACATGATTTTCATGCAGGACAATGCTCCATCACACGCGTCCAAGTACTCCACAGCGTGGCTGGCAAGAAAGGGTATAAAAGAAGAAAATCTAATGACATGGCCTCCTTGTTCACCTGATCTGAACCCCATTGAGAACCTGTGGTCCATCATCAAATGTGAGATTTACAAGGAGGGAAAACAGTACACCTCTCTGAACAGTGTCTGGGAGGCTGTGGTTGCTGCTGCACGCAATGTTGATGGTGAACAGATCAAAACACTGACAGAATCCATGGATGGCAGGCTTTTGAGTGTCCTTGCAAAGAAAGGTGGCTATATTGGTCACTGATTTGTTTTTGTTTTGTTTTTGAATGTCAGAAATGTATATTTGTGAATGTTGAGATGTTATATTGGTTTCACTGGTAAAAATAAATAATTATGCACAGTAATAGTCACCTGCACACACAGATATCCCTCTAAAATAACTATAACTAAAAACAAACTAAAAACTACTTCCAAAACTATTCAGCTTTGATATTAATGAGTTTTTTGGGTTCATTGAGAACATGGTTGTTGTTCAATAATAAAATTAATCCTCAAAAATACAACTTGCCTAATAATTCTGCACTCCCTGTATGTGAAGAATTTAGTGCACCAGACTATTGCATCATAAAAAATAATTTTCATTTATATATGCAAAAATGCAAGTAGTATGGACTTTGCTCAAGAGATATTAAAGAATCATTGGACTAACATTCTTGCTCTACACTTATTATCTGTGCCAATATAAATTCATGGCCAGTATTTTTTGTTTTTAAAAACTTTGCATAAATGAACATTACAATGATTGCATATATATATATATATATATACATAGAGAGAGAGAGAGAGAGAGAGTTTCAAAGAATTAAGCACTCACTGGACTGCAAACATCATTGATAAATCCAAGCTTTATTGTGTGAAGTTTCGGGACAAACAGCGTACCTTCCTCTGACAAACAACAAGTGTGAAAGTGAAAAATTTATAGGCCTATAAGACACTCCCATTTCTGGCTACCAATCAAGGCAAGCCGTGTGCAAAAGCAAGAGCATTCATGTGCAAACTATCATGTACTGCTGATTTGATACTAATATGTGATACATACAAACAGTATATATACCTGTGTGAGGCAGTGATAAAAATTAAAATAGATAGATGTACATCCCCCTGAGTGCACGATCAATACTAACGATCGTAATAATAATAATAGGACTGTTCTTGCTACATAGTACTCGTATGGACATCATAACAAACGCTCTCATTGGTGCTAGCTGATTCCACCCATTGTCGGGATTGGCAGATGGACTGCAACACACCCTCCAACAGTGACTAGCAGCAAAGACGTCACTTGCCTGCATATCATCTCTAGCATACGAGAGGGCTAGAGATAAATACCATAACCTCATACTCCTTGTTCACCAAATAGTAGAGAGGCATATGTTGTTATCAAAATCCTCTGTCATAAACGATTAGAGCGACAAAATCATTATCATGATCAGGGATATTATACTAACTCATACTCGTCTATTCATCATAACAACAACACTCATTGGCGCTAGCTAATACCTCCCATTATCCAGATTGTCAGAGAGTTATGACATACACAAGAAAACAAACACACCCTTTTTGCCTGACAGATAACACAGCAGTCAGCTGTGTCTTACCGGAAAACAAACCACCAATATCAGAAACATAAGATATTCGCAATATCATTATTCACCTATCAATAAAGGGACATACATGGTTGTCACTGTACTTTGACATTCATGAATAGTTCAGGGCGATCGTGCTTTATCACAATGTCTAGGACCGGTACTGCTGTAGGGCACATCACCAGAGCAACCAATTTCGTGATCGTTCATTCCCATCTATTCATACAGAACCAAGTGAGACCACCGCATTCAGGATCCCCACATTAGTAGCCCTTAAGGACCTATCCAAAAAAAACACTGTGTTATAGAGACCGTGCATCCTCTCATTATAGTTTGATGATCACACCCCCTCCTGGGATCTGCAGATCAATTGCTCAACTATACTAAATATATCAAACTAAATATACCAGTCATAATTTGTGAAATTTAGCAAATTAACCAAATGCACTGCATTATAGAATCCAAAGATAAACAAAATATACATAATGTGTAGAATATCCTATGAGCATCACGCACCCTCGCTGGGGCACCAGCCCATAACAGCAACACTATCACACTAGGCAACCATAATGGCCCACAACAATTACATAATCTGTGCCAACTCTTAAAGAGTAACTATCTATATGCCGGAACCCACCCAAACCTAACCCATCAGGGTAACACAGTATTCGTACCAGAACCCCTCTAATATACCGTCTTGCACCTAGACACCTCAACCCTTACATGTCCTCTGTGTATCGTCTGAACCTAGAATAAACACAAAACGTCCAAGACAAAGAAGAGGTAATATATAATACCTAAGACCACTCACTTCATTTGGGTTTGTATGCATTCATAACCCATACAATGATCCAATGTCTCCTATATATCAAAAGTCGTAAGGCATAACAAAGGCCGCTCCTTGTAACCGTCATAAGTAGACAGAGCGTACTGCCATAGATCTTATTCACCATACCATGATTCACAGCAAACATCTCAAGTGCGGCTAGAGGTCATAGATAAAACACGAAAAATATGTACCAATATGTACGCAAGAACCTTCCATTCAGCAGAAATCATACAGCAAAGGGGAATGCCATCCTAACTACTATGTGTTGTGTTGATGTGCTTCTATAAGTGACCAAAACACATGTAGATGAAACATAATTAAAAACCTCACATCACCTATATCATCCAATACACTATAGAGTATGGATATCCTACCATTGGTATACTGAAAAGTGTAATATTATTTATGTGTGTAGCTCCACAAAGAACATATAAATAAAAAATACAACTAATGTGGAGATACTGCATATATCCAATACATAAATCGATGTACTCTCATTCTACCTGGGTATGCCTTATATATCCATAAGAGGATAAGATTGCATATTACATGATATGAAAAAGTGGACTCTCTGGCATAGATTTAAATAAACAGGTTCTATGCTCATAAAAAAAAAATATATATATATATATATATATATATATATATATATATATATAATTTAAAGCTGCAGCTTTAAAGGGATAGGAATGTCAAAATTATATTTGCAGGATTCAGATAGAGCATGCCTTTTTAAGATACTTTTAAATTCACTTCTATTTTCAAATGTGCTTAGTTCTCTTGGTATCCCTTGTTGAAAAAGAATATGCACGTATCCTACAATAGTAAGAGCTAGCTGTTTAATGCCTGCACACATTTGTCTCTTGTGATTGGCTAACTAGATGTGTTCAGCTAGCTGTCAGTAGTGCAATGCTGTCCCTTCAGCAATGGATAACAAGATAATTAAGCAAATTTACTAATAGAAGTAAATTGTAAAATTGTTTAAAATTGTATGTTCTATCCAAATCATAAAAGAAAATGTTGGGGTTTCCTGTCCCTTTAAAAAAATTTTTTATTACATTTTAACTTGTTTTTATTAAATCTGGAAACAATTGCTTTTAAAAGTATGAAGCTTATTTAATTTACAAGTAGAGACAACATTTAAACCTATATTTAACAATTTAACCTGGATATTCATTAACTAAAATATAAATAGACTAGTCCTAAAGCCCGTTCACACGGGCCATTTTTTGCAGGGTACAGCGGTCCCACCCCTTGCGCTCTCTTCCTCCCCCTCTCTTTTGCTCTCTCTCTCCCCCCTCTCTTTTGTGCTTTCTCTCCCCCTCTCTTTTGAGCTCTCTCTCTCCCCCCCTCTCTTTTGCGCTCTCTCTCCCCCCTCTTTTGCGCTCTCTCTCCCCCCCTCTTTTGTGCTCTCTCTCTCCGCCTCTCTTTTGCTCTCTCTCTCTCCCCCTCTCTTTTGCACTTTCTTTCCCCCTCTCTTTTGAACTCTCTCTCTCTCTCCACCTCTCTTTTGAGCTCTCTCTCTCCCCCTCTCTTTTGAGCTCTCTCTCTCCCCCTCTCTTTTGAGCTCTCTCTCTCCCCCCTCTCTTTTGTGCTCTCTCTCCCCCCTCTCTTTTGTGCTCTCTCTCCCCCCTCTTTTGCGCTCTCTCTCTCCCCCTCTTTTGCGCTCTCTCTCCCCCCCTCTTTTGAGCTCTCTCTCTCCCCCCCCTCTTTTGCACTCTCTCTATCCCCCCTCTTTTGCGCTCTCTCTCTCCCCCCTCTTTGCGCTCTCTCTCTCCCCCTCTCTTTTGCACTTTCTTTCCCCCTCTCTTTTGAACTCTCTCTCTCTCTCCACCTCTCTTTTGAGCTCTCTCTCTCCCCCTCTCTTTTGAGCTCTCTCTCTCCCCCCTCTCTTTTGCGCTCTCTCTCCCCCCTCTCTTTTGTGCTCTCTCTCCCCCCTCTTTTGCGCTCTCTCCCCCTCTTTTGCACTCTCTCTCCCCCCTCTTTTGAGCTCTCTCTCCCCCCTCTTTTGCTCTCTCTCCCCCCCCTCTTTTGCACTCTCTCTATCCCCCCTCTTTTGCGCTCTCTCTCTCCCCCCTCTTTGCGCTCTCTCTCTCCCCCTCTCTTTTGCACTCTCTCTCCCCCTCTCTTTTGTGCTCTCACCCCTCTCTTTTGCGCTCTCTCTCACCCCTCTCTTTTGCGCTCTCTCTCCCCCCTCTCTTTTGTGCTCTCTCTCTCCCCTGTCTCTCTCCTCCCCCCTCTCTCTCTCTCCCCTCTCTCTCTCCCCCTCTCTCTCCCCTCTATTTCTCTCTCTCTCCCCTCTATCTCTCTCTCTCCCTCTCTCTCCCCTCTCTCTCTCTCTCCCCTTTATCTCTGTCTCTCTCCCCTCTATATCTCTCTCTCTCCCCTCTTTCTCCCTCTCCCCTCTCTCTCTCTCTCCCC
This sequence comes from Bombina bombina, assembly GCF_027579735.1. Lineage (NCBI taxonomy): Eukaryota > Metazoa > Chordata > Amphibia > Anura > Bombinatoridae > Bombina > Bombina bombina. Next base: position 149,063,764 of record NC_069499.1, on the reverse strand, counting down.
TGCAAACTGTGAGTAATTTCATTTCCAACTAAAAGTCACATCTAAAGTCACATCAAAAGATACTTGCAATTCATCAGATGAACATTTATTTCCACCTCCTACGTTACATATAGAACCAAGTTTTATCAACAACTGAAACTCCTGCAAACCCAGTTTAGGTAAACAGTTTCAGCATCTTTACCATCCAGTAGTTGTTATCTTCATCTACAATTTCGATCTACAAGTTTTAACTACAGCGGAAAATTATTTTATTAACATAAAGGCTTGTCTGTTTCAACCAATCAGACACCTGGAAAAATTATTTCAAGCAAACTGTGAGTAATTTCATTTCCAACTAAAAGTCACATCTAAAGTCACATCAAAAGATACTTGCAATTCATCAGATGAACATTTATTTCCACCTCCTACATTAATTATTTTAACTTAATCTGTTTTTATCACATGCTTTGAACACTATAGCATGAATTTATTGTGAATTTATTGTCAATTTTAACTTGTGATTAAGGAATTTTAATATATAATATACGCAAGGTAATAGAGCTCTTTACCACTTATTATCCTATCAGAATATATTATCTAGTCCAATATTGTTTTGTATGGCAACAATTAAATATTTTGTTTTTTAACCTCTTGTAGTCATATTTTCACTATTTTTCACCCAATTTTCACCTATTTGTTTACCTTATCACAGCGCAATATACATTATGATTGAATTTTGAAACCAATACAAGAAGCTCATTTAAAGATCACGGTAACACATATTATTTATGTATTGAAATACACACAGCTCCCCTCACTTGTTTTTTACCCCATCGATCCCTCACAGTTGTTTGAAGGAACAGCTGTTTATCAGGGTTGAGCTGTCTCAATCCAATAGGTGCACTCACTCTTAACTGTTTTTCACTATTATTCTATTGGCTGTTGCAGTCAGCCAATAGAATGCAAGCTCAATCCTATTGGCTGATTGGATCAGCCAATAGGATTGAAGTTCAATCCTATTGGCTGATTGCATTAGCCAATAGGATTTTTTCTATCTTAATTCCAATTGGCTGATAGAATTCTATAAGCCAATTGGAATCTAAGGGACGCCATCTTGGATGACGTCACTTAAAGAGATATTCATTCAGCAATGTCTTGAAGATGGAGCCGCTCCGCGCCGGATGGATGAAGATAGAAGATGGCGTCTGGATGAAGACTTCTGCCCGTCTGGTGGACCACTTCTGCCCATCTGGAGGACCACTTCTGCCAGCTTCGTTGAGGACATCTTGCCGCTTGGATGAAGACTTCTCCCGATAAGTGAATCTCCGGGGGTTAGTGTTAGGATTTTTTAAGGGTGTATTGGGTGGGTTTATTTTTTAGGTTAGGTCTTTGGGCAGCAATAGAGCTAAATGCCATTTTAGGGCAATGCCCATCCAAATGCCCTTTTCAGGGCAATGGGGAGCTTAGTTTTTTTTTAGTTAGCCTTTTATTTGGGTGGTTGGTTGTGTGGGTGGTGGGTTTTACTGTTGGGGGGGTGTTTGTATTTTTTATTTACAGGTAAAAGAACTGATATCTTTGGGGGCAATGCCCTGCAAAAGGCCCTTTTAAGGGCTATTGGTAGTTTAGTTTAGGCTAGGGTTTTTTTTTATTTTGGGTGGGCTTTTTTTATTTTGATAGGGCTCTTAGATTTGGTGTAATTAGTTTAAATATCTTGTAATTTGTTTTTTATTTTCTGTAATTTAGTGTTTTTTTTTGGTAATTTAGCTAATTTTATTTAATTTATTTAATATAGGGAATTTATTTAATTGTAGTGTAGTGTTAGGTGTTATTGTAACTTAGGTTAGGTTTTATTTTACAGGTCAGTTTGTATTTATTTTAGCTAGGTAGTTATTAAATAGTTAATATCTATTTACTAGCTATTCTACCTAGTTAAAATAAATACAAACTTGCCTGTAAAATAAAAATAAACCCTAAGATAGATACAATGTAACTATCAGTTATATTGTAGCTAGCTTAGGGTTTATTTTATAGGTAAGTATTTAGTTTTAAATAGGAATAATTTGGGTAATGATAGGAATTTGTATTTAGATTTATTTAAATTATATTTAAGTTAGGGGGTGTTAGGGTTAGACTTAGGTTTAGGGGTTAATAACTTTAGAATAGTGGTGGCGACGTTGGGGACAGCAGATTAGGGGTTAATAAATGTAGGTAGGTGGCAGCGATGTCCGGAGCGGAAGATTAGGGGTTAATAAGTATAATGTAGGTGGCGGCGATGTTGGGGCAGCAGATTAGGGGTTAATTATATTTAACTAGTGTTTGCGAGGCGGGGTGTGGCGGTTTAGGGGCTAATATGTTTATGGAAGTCCCATAGAAAAAAGGTTTTAAAAAATTTACGTAAGTAGGTTTGCGGTAAGGCCAAAAAAGTGTCCGGTACACCTATACCTGCAAGACTCGTAATACCAGCGGGTGTAAAAAAGCAGCGCTAGGACCTGTTAACGCTGCTTTTTTACCTTAACGCACAACTCGTAATCTAGCCGATATATTTTAGCTTTATCTAATGACTCAGTTGTAGGCATAAAACAACATAAAACCTTTACTTCAGCCATCACAAACTACCCTGCAACACCACCTCTAAACCGCCACTACCCCCATCTGAAATTACCACTTTACACTATTAAAACATAAACCGCCACAACCCCTATCACAATTACCCCTAACATATTAACCCCCTAACCGCAACAAACCCCCATTGCAATAGCCCATAACCTATTAACCCCTAACAGCTAACCCCCCAAAACCCCTAACCTAAGACCCCTAAGTTACTCAAGATAAAAAAATACTACCATTACAAAAGAAATAAAAAATACCAAAAACAAAAACTATATTATAAAAAAAAACAACCAGTAAGACCACCTACTCTAAAAACTGCCCTGAAAAGGACATTTGACAGGCAGTGCCCTACTTGAAGTAATTATCTCTTTTGCATAAAAAGATCGCTCTACTAAAACCAAAGTAACCCCTCAAAAAAAAAAACTCTCTTTAAAAACACCTATCCTAGAAAAATGCCCTAAGAGGCCAGTTGTTAGGCAGTGCCCTAAAGTATTTATAGATCTTTTGCATTAAAACAAAATCTATCTTAACCTCTTAAGGACCGGGAATTTCTAACTAAGACCTCCCCATAAGACCAGAACATTTTTAGCAGTTTTGCCATCACTACATTTAAACAGAAATAGAGCCTTGTTTTTTTTATTTACCTATCAAAACTATATATATTTTTTTAGTAGATAACCCAAAGTATAGATCTATGCCCATTTTGGTATATTTCATACCACCATTTCACCGCCAAATGCGATCAAATAAAAAAAATCTTTGGTTTTCTCACGGAAATTATTTATATACCGCTTGTGCAATCATGGAACAAATGGTTATAAAAGCTTCTCTAGGATTCCCTTTGTTAAGAATTAGCAGACATATATGGTTTTTGTTAATTAGTAGGCTGCTAATTGTAGCTGTGCGCCACACTTCTATTATTCCCGTCAGTGAAGAGGTTAGTTAGGTATCCTAAAAGGTTAATTTTAGCTTTAGTGTAGAGATTAGCCTCCCACCTGATACTTCCCACCCCCTGATCCCTAACTGACCCCCCCTCAAACAGCTCTCTTCCCTCCTCCATCCCCCACTGGTCACCCTCATCTTAAGAACTGACAGACAGTTTGCCAAAATAAAACAACTTTTTTTTTTAAATTTGTTTTAACTTTTTTTTTTATTTTTCTGCAGTGTCAGATCCCCCTAACCCTTCAACATCCCTGACCCCCCAAATAGCTCTCTAACCTTCCATCTTCTACCTATTGCCGCCATCTTGTTTTTATTTCATTTTTTCTGTAGTGTAGCTGCCCCCTCATTACCCTACCCCCTCCCAGTTCGATATCCCCCCTTCTAGATCGATAGTCACCTTCCACTATAGGAGCCCCCTCTCCCTCCCTCCTTCCCCTTCCTTGCTGCTATCCGGTGATTTTCTGTAGAGAGTAGTGGTCCAACCCGCTCCCGCCCCCCTGCAGAAATGGGCCACCCACCCTTCTCCCTCCTAACTCTCCCATGCCACCAACGACTTGGCAACTCTATTTCTGCAGTGCCCCACTCATGCGGCATGCAGAAATAGCGTGATCTTGCTACTTTTAGCGAGATTGTGGCAGAGAGAAGCCCAGGACCGTAGCGTCGTACAGAGTATGAAGCTGGTCCTTAAGGGCTTAAAGACCTGCGTCGTACAGGGTACAGCATTGATCGTTAATGGGGATTAAAAAAGCCTATGTGGCTCTTTTGCCCGTCTAAACAAACCTATTCTAAAATAAAAACCTGCATTAAAAAAGAACCTATTTGGCAAAAGAAGTATGTCCTGAAAAGGGCATAAGTGACCATAGTTCTTTTGCCAGTCTAAAAAACCCTACATTAAAAAAAATCTATCTGACAAAAAAGTATGCCCTGAAAAGAGCATAAGTGATCATCGCTCTATTGCCAGTCTAAAAAAAAAAAATACACTAAAAAAACTATCTGGCAAAAAAGTATTCCCTGAAAGGGACATAACTATAAGGGTACTTACCATTACCGAGTTGGGAGTCCCAGTCTCAATGAACCCTGAGAGTACTGCTCTCCCTCCACATTGGATGCCGAGACCTCTGCCTGTCTTCAGCTGCAGGTCTCTAGGTATGCGCGGCCGAGGACTCAGGTGCAGGAGTTCCTATAAAAACTCGCCCAGCCCTCTTACCTTGCTCACCTTGCTCATGAGACAAAAGCTTACTTACCTGGATCCTGTGCATGCTCACCTTGCTCCTGAGACCAAAGCATACTTACCTACCTGTGTATCCTCACCTTGCTCTTGAGGCCAAAGCATACTTACCTGATACCTGTGTATGCTCACCTAGCTCCTGAAACCAAAGTATACTTACCTGATACCTGTGTATGCTCACCTTGCTCCTGAGACCGAAGCATACTTACCTACCTGTGTATGCTCACCTTGCTCCTGAGACCAAAGCATACTTACCTACCTGTGTATCCTCACCTTGCTCTTGAGGCCAAAGCATACTTACCTGATACCTGTGTATGCTCACCTAGCTCCTGAAACCAAAGTATACTTACCTGATACCTGTGTATGCTCACCTTGCTCCTGAGACCGAAGCATACTTACCTGATACCTGTATATGCTCACCTTGCTCCTGAGACCAAGCATACTTACCTTGCACCTATATATGCTCACCTGGTTCCTGAAAGTCAAGCATAATAACCTGATACCAGTGTATGTTTACCTTGTTCCTGAAGCTGTGCCTGCTGTACCTATCTGGTATCCTGTGACAGTCTCAACAGTACCCATTGGGTATCATGTGCCTGTTGAGAATCCTGTGTCTACCATACCAGTGACAGCCTTTGTTAAAACTTGAATCTGGCAACTTAATGGAGCAGCTATGGCTCCTCTTCATTCTTCCTCTATGATAGAACTCCTCTGGGCCTGTCCTCTTCAATCTGATGCATCTTCTTTTCTTCTGATCTTCTATCCAACGTCTTCTGCATGCTGTCACCACAGCACAAAGAAGCTTGAATGTGAGGTTCCCTCTTATATAGAGGTGACTTGCATTTCTAAAAATAAATTGTTTAAAACGTTTTAATAGTAAATGTTGTCAAACTTCTTATAAAAAACTGACCTGTAGACAGTTAAGTATATATATTAAATTCTAAAAGATATATAAGAAGCGCTCACAAGGGCTAAAGACAATTTAAATTTATTAATTACAAATTCAACTTTGATTAAAATAAAATAAAACTTCAGAGTGCGCACTCTTACAAGACAATTTAAACTAAACCTTACAACAATTCTTTAATTAATTCAAAAAACTTTATCTTAAGCCAACTTTTCTTTTCTTATGTGCAAAAGGTGCTGTTAGCAGATATTGGTGATAAAACAAACTTTCCCAAGTCTCTTGTTTATTTCTAAGCAAGATTTATATAACAAAGGTGGGGAGATCGATTTAGCTCCTTAAGTTCAATTAGATTCAAATCCAATAGCCAATCAGGTCTCTCTGTTTACGTTATTTGGTATTTTCAAATCTTAACCGTTTTACCGGTGATTGTATCCAGGCTATTTTAAAACCAAAGTTCTTTAGTCTCTTTAAGATACTTGTTACTTTTAATGTTGCAGTTCTTTGTGTAAAAAAGTATCTATTTTGGCTTCACACAGTTATTTTTAGCGGTGTAACAGATACGGCTTACCGTGATTTTTCTACCGCTGATCTTCACTTGTAAGAACAAGAAGAAATCCCCGCCCTCCGATGACAACGGACAGTCAGCCTCTATTGCCTCCAGGCTAAAGGGAATCCTCTCATTTGCTTATAGATGCGGGTTCTTGATTTTCACACCCGATATTTACTTGCGGTCTCCTTAGCAAGTTTGCACAGCTTTTGTGGAAGCTGTCAGATCCTTGGAAATCACTCCTTTATGTCCAAATCAGACTTCTAAGGCTGTGTGTCTGATTCTGTGTATCCTTTGTGTCCTATCATCAACGCGTTTCCGCTCACAATGAGCCTTTTTCAAGATGATATCCTCAGGTGTAATCCACCTTCTTATAGCCTTCTTAATTATCTGCTTGACCATTTCTTAAAGGGATTTTTTGTATCCTCTTACTTAAACTAATATATGAAAATGTCTACAATCAAATGTATAAAAATTATATAAAATTGTCCTTCTTATATTAAATTTTTTTTTCATTTTGTTAATGGATATATATATATATAAACACACAATTGATTTATAAAATGATTAATAAACACTTTTCAAAGATTTGGTTTTTCTAATTATTTCTCAACCTCATAGAGAAGATATTGTGAACGACTAACAAATGACTCTTAAACTAACACTTCAAATTTTTAGTATTATACCACTTCTTACATTTTTGGTAAAATCTATATCATTATGGATAAATAATATAAAAATATTATTAAAAGGAGATTGATTTAATAGATAGTTTCAAAAGATAAAATTAGGGTACCTATCCTAACTTTTAAAATATATAAATCTATAATTTAACTATAATATTATAAAAAAGTTAAAAATCAAAAATATATTTATTAAAACATATTAAAACTTATTAAAAATGTTTTAAAGAACTATTTAAAAAATTAAAAAATAATAATTTATTCATTATCTTCTATGTATAAAGGGATTTAAATCTAGTTCTGCATTTAATCCTAGGGGGTAGAGAGTTTTAAAATTATATATAAGTTCTGCTTCATAATATAAAAGATCTTCCTCATTATTTCCTCCCCTCCAATTTTTCTTTATACTTTTTATACCCCAGAATGTAAAACCTGATGTGCTTTGGTTATGTTTTTCTTTAAAATGCTTTGATAAAAGATGTCCTTCAAACCCATTCTTTATGTTATTAAGGTGTTCCCCTATCCTATCTCTTAAAGGCCTGCTCGTTTGACCTAAGTACTGTTTTAAACATGAGCATTGGATTAGATAGATTATATTTTTATCTCTACATCTGATCATATCTCTAATTTTATATTCTTTATTAGTTACAGTGGATTTTACTTGTTTTGTTTTAAAACTATGTTTGCAGGCAGTACATAAATGACATGGGTAAAAACCTGATAAGCTTTTATTATATAGATCTACTTGTTTTTTCCCACTTTTTTGTTTAAATTCACTAGGGCATAGTATATTTTTAAAATTTTTTGTTTTCTTAAAAATCATTTGGGGTTTTTCATTTAATTCTTTCCCAATAAGGGGGTCCATTTTTAAAATATTCCAATGTTTATTTAAAATTTTATTTAATGTATTATGTTGATTATTGTAAGTGGTTATAAATGGTACTGAAATTTTTGATCCTTCTTTTTGTGGCAAAACTTTTTTCTTCTTAGTTAAAATGTCATTTTGGGATATTTGACCAATATCTTCTTTCACCTTATTTATATCTTCTCTCTTATAACCTCTGTCCAGAAATTTTTCTTCAAGTATATTTGCTTGCTCTATATAGTCTTCATTTTTCGTACAGTTTTTCTTTAATCTTAAAAATTGCCCTTTTGGAATATTTCTCTTCCAATTCATGTGATGGCAACTATCTGCATGTATATAGTTATTAGTATTAACTTTTTTAAAAAAGTTTTTTGTGACAATTTCTTGATTTTGAATATTTATTTCAATATCTAAAAAAGACAGATTAGTGCAACTAATTTCATGGGTGAACTTAAGTCCATATCTGTTATTGTTGATATCTTCCAAAAAAAGGTGTAATAATTCCACTTCTCCTCGCCATATAATTATCATATCATCTATATATCTGCGATATAGCACAAGGTTTGCCTCCCAGTTATGTGTCAGAATAAATTTTTCTTCAAACAATCCCATATATAAATTGGCATAACTGGGGGCACACCTTGTGCCCATCGCAGTCCCTTTTTGCTGTAAATAAATTTTACCATTAAAAGAAAAAGAATTATTTTTTAAAATGAATTCTATACAATTAAGCAGAAAACTGATTTGTACTTGTGATATATCTTTATCGTTGTTCATATAGTATTTTACAGCTGTTAAACCTAGATCATGGTCAATGACCGTATATAATGAGCTAACATCACAACTAACTAAAATATAATTATTTTCCCATTTAATTTCCTTTAATATTTTTAAAAGTTCTGTAGAATCTTTTAAATATGCTGGTAGATCTTTCACATATCCTTGAAGAAATGTGTCTACATATAGGGACAAATTTGATGTAACAGAGTCAACGCCAGATATTATAGGACGGCCTGAGGGGTGTATTGGATTTTTATGCAATTTCGGCAAATAATAAAAGACTGGTGTTTTTGGATATTCTATAATAAGAAATTGATACTCTGTTTGTGTTATAAGATTTATCTTTTTTGCTTCTCTCATCATTTCTACAATTTTCTCTTTCTGTTTGTTTTTGGGGTTATTTTTTAAAATTAAATATGTTTCTTTATCTTCCAAAATTCTTTCTGCCTCTTTAATATAGTCTTCAGTATTTAAAACTACAATCCCTCCCCCCTTATCCGCTGATTTTATGGTTAGATTTTTATTATTACTAAGTTCTTTTAAAATAATATTTTCTTGTTTTGTTAGATTTTGTCCCATATTGTCTTTAAAGCACAGGTTTACTTTCTCTAAGTCTTTTTTTAACTAGACTTTCAAACAGTTCCAAGTGAGCTCCTTTTTCTTGGGATGGGAAAAATTTTGATTTGGATTTTAAATCAGTGTGTTGATATATATCTGAATTTTTATTATCAAAATAAGTCCTCTTTGACTTCTCTTGTATTGGATTTTTAATAAAATACCGTTTCAAAGTCATTTTTCTTATAAATTGATTTAGATTTACAAAAGTTTTGAATTTATTCATATGATTTGTGGGTGCATAACTTAAACCTTTATTTAATACTCTTTTTTGTTCTTCACTAAGTTCTATATCACTAAGATTAAATACTCCTAAATTTTTTGTTGTTGCTGTTTTTTGTGAATCTTTTGTTTTCCCCTGTCCTCTATTTCCTCTAAATTTCTTTTTTTGTTGTTCCTTGTTTGTATCCCTTCTTTTGTTGTTATTAGGGCTTCCTCTAAAAAAACTTCTGAGGTTTGTTGGTCTTCTAGTATTTGAAACCTATTTTCTGAATGTGGCATATTTTTATGTTCAATACGTTTTTCTTTTGGTTGCTCACCTTTTTGATTAATTTTATCTTTTGTTTTTGAATTAAAGATATGTCACAAGTACAAATCAGTTTTCTGCTTAATTGTATAGAATTCATTTTAAAAAATAATTCTTTTTCTTTTAATGGTAAAATTTATTTACAGCAAAAAGGGACTGCGATGGGCACAAGGTTTGCCCCCAGTTATGCCAATTTATATATGGGATTGTTTGAAGAAAAATTTATTCTGACACATAACTGGGAGGCAAACCTTGTGCTATATCGCAGATATATAGATGATATGATAATTATATGGCGAGGAGAAGTGGAATTATTACACCTTTTTTTGGAAGATATCAACAATAACAGATATGGACTTAAGTTCACCCATGAAATTAGTTGCACTAATCTGTCTTTTTTAGATATTGAAATAAATATTCAAAATCAAGAAATTGTCACAAAAAACTTTTTTAAAAAAGTTAATACTAATAACTATATACATGCAGATAGTTGCCATCACATGAATTGGAAGAGAAATATTCCAAAAGGGCAATTTTTAAGATTAAAGAAAAACTGTACGAAAAATGAAGACTATATAGAGCAAGCAAATATACTTGAAGAAAAATTTCTGGACAGAGGTTATAAGAGAGAAGATATAAATAAGGTGAAAGAAGATATTGGTCAAATATCCCAAAATGACATTTTAACTAAGAAGAAAAAAGTTTTGCCACAAAAAGAAGGATCAAAAATTTCAGTACCATTTATAACCACTTACAATAATCAACATAATACATTAAATAAAATTTTAAATAAACATTGGAATATTTTAAAAATGGACCCCCTTATTGGGAAAGAATTAAATGAAAAACCCCAAATGATTTTTAAGAAAGCAAAAAAAATTTAAAAATATACTATGCCCTAGTGAATTTAAACAAAAAAGTGGGAAAAAAACAAGTAGATCTATATAATAAAAGCTTATCAGGTTTTTACCCATGTCATTTATGTACTGCCTGCAAACATAGTTTTAAAACAAAACAAGTAAAATCCACTGTAACTAATAAAGAATATAAAATTAGAGATATGATCAGATGTAGAGATAAAAATATAATCTATCTAATCCAATGCTCATGTTTAAAACAGTACTTAGGTCAAATGAGCAGGCCTTTAAGAGATAGGATAGGGGAACACCTTAATAACATAAAGAATGGGTTTGAAGGACATCTTTTATCAAAGCATTTTAAAGAAAAACATAACCAAAGCACATCAGGTTTTACATTCTGGGGTATAAAAAGTACCTTACCTGATAAATTCTTACCTGATAAATTCCTTTCCTGATTACCTGATAAATTCCTTTCTCCTGTAGTGTAGTCAGTCCACGGGTCATCCATTACTTATGGAATATATCTCTTCCTAACAGGAAACTGCAAGAGAATTACCCAGCAGAGCTGCTATATAGCTCCTCCCCTCACATATCATATTCAGTCATTCGACCAAAGCAGACGAGAAAGGAGGAACCATAGGGTACAGTGGTGACTGGAGTTTAATTAAAATTTAGACCTGCCGTAAAAACAGGGCGGGCCGTGGACTGACTACACTACAGGAGAAAGGAATTTATCAGGTAAGCATAAATTATGTTTTTTCCTGTTAAGTGTAGTCAGTCCACGGGTCATCCATTACTTATGGAATACCAATACCAAAGCTAAAGTACACGGATGAAGGGAGGGACAAGGCAGGAACATTAAACAGAAGGAACCACTGCCTGAAGTACCTTTCTCCCAAAAATAGCCTCAGACGAAGCAAAAGTGTCAAATTTGTAAAATTTTGAAAAAGTGTGAAGCGAAGACCAAGTCGCAGCCTTGCAAATCTGTTCAACAGAGGCCTCATTTTTAAAGGCCCAGGTGGAAGCCACAGCTCTAGTAGAATGAGCTGTAATCCTTTCAGGAGGCTGCTGTCCAGCAGTCTCATAGGCTAAGCGTATTATGCTACGAAGCCAAAAAGAGAGAGAGGTAGCCGAAGCCTTTTGACCTCTCCTCTGTCCAGAGTAAACGACAAACAGGGAATAAGTTTAACGAAAATCCTTAGTTGCCTGCAAATAGAATTTCAGGGCACGGACTACGTCCAGATTATGCAAAAGTCTTCCTTCTTTGAAGAAGGGTTAGGACACAGAGATGGAACAACAATCTCTTGATTGATATTCCTGTTAGTAACTACCTTAGGTAAGAACCCAGGTTTAGTACGCAGGACTACCTTGTCTGAATGAAAAATCAGATAAGGAGAATCACAATGTAAGGCAGATAACTCAGAGACTCTTCGAGCCGAGGAAATAGCCATCAAAAACAGAACTTTCCAAGATAACAGCTTGATATCAATGGAATGAAGGGGTTCAAATGGAACGCCTTGAAGAACATTAAGAACTAAGTTTAAGCTCCACGGCGGAGCAACAGACTTAAACACAGGCTTAATCCTAGTTAAAGCCTGACAGAAAGCCTGAACGTCTGGAACTTCAGCCAGACGTTTGTGTAGAAGAATAGACAGAGCAGAAATCTGTCCCTTTAACGAACTAGTAGATAAGCCCTTTTCTAAACCCTCTTGTAGAAAGGACAATATCCTAGGAATCCTAACCTTACTCCATGAGTAACTCTTGGATTCGCACCAATGTAAATATTTACGCCATATCTTATGGTAAATTTTTCTGTTAACAGGCTTCCTAGCCTGTATTAAGGTATCAATAACCGACTCCGAGAAGCCACGCTTTGATAGAATCAAGCGTTCAATCTCCATGCAGTCAGCCTCAGAGAAATTAGATTTGGATGTTTGAAAAGACCCTGAATTAGAAGGTCCTGTCTCAGAGGCAGAGACCACGGTGGACAGGATGACATGTCCACTAGGTCTGCATACCAGGTCCTGCGTGGCCATGCAGGCGCTATCAGAATCACTGAAGCTCTCTCCTGTTTGATCTTGGCAATCAAACGAGGAAGCATCGGGAATGGTGGAAACACATAAGCCATGTTGAAGACCCAAGGGGCTGTCAGAGCATCTATCAGCACCGCTCCCGGGTCCCTGGACCTGGATCCGTAACAAGGAAGCTTGGCGTTCTGACGAGACGCCATGAGATCCAGATCTGGTTTGCCCCAACGAAGAATCAGTTGAGAAAAGACCTCCGGATGAAGCTCCCACTCCCCCGGATGAAAAGTCTGGCGACTTAGAAAATCCGCCTCCCAGTTCTCCACGCCTGGGATGTAGATCGCTGACAGGTGGCAAGAGTGAGACTCTGCCCAGCGAATTATCTTTGAGACTTCCAACATCGCTAGGGAACTTCTGGTTCCCCCTTGATGGTTGATGTAAGCCACAGTCGTGATGTTGTCCGACTGAAATCTGATGAACCTCAGAGTTGCTAACTGAGGCCAAGCTAGGAGAGCATTGAATATTGCTCTTAACTCCAGAATATTTATTGGGAGGAGTTTCTCCTCCTGAGTCCATAATCCCTGAGCTTTCAGGGAATTCCAGACTGCTCCCCAGCCTTGAAGGCTGGCGTCTGTTGTTACAATCGTCCAATCTGGCCTGCGAAAGGTCATCCCCTTGGACAGATGTGGCCGAGAAAGCCACCATAGAAGAGAATCTCTGGTCTCTTGATCCAGATTTAATAGGGGGGACAAATCTGAGTAATCCCCGTTCCACTGACTTAGCATGCACAATTGCAGCGGTCTGAGATGCAGGCGCGCAAATGGTACTATGTCCATTGCCGCTACCATTAAGCCGATTACTTCCATGCACTGAGCTACTGACGGGTGTGGAATGGAGTGAAGGACACGGCAAGCATTTAGAAGTTTTAATAACCTGGCCTCTGTCAGGTAAATTTTCATCTCTACAGAATCTATAAGAGTCCCTAGAAAGGGAACTCTTGTAAGTGGTAATAGAGAACTCTTTTCCACGTTCACCTTCCACCCATGCGACCTCAGAAATGCCAGAACTACCTCTGTATGAGACTTGGCAGTTTGAAAACTTGACGCTTGTATCAGAATGTCGTCTAGGTACGGAGTCACCGCTATGCCTCGCGGTCTTAGTACCGCCAGAAGTGATCCTAGAATTTTTGTATAGATTCTTGGAGCCGTAGCTAATCCGAAGGGAAGAGCTACAAACTGGTAATGCCTGTCTAGAAAGGCAAATCTCAGATACCGGTAATGGTCCTTGTGAATCGGTATGTGAAGGTAGGCATCCTTTAGATCCACTGTGGTCATGTACTGACCCTCTTGGATCATGGGAAGGATGGTTCGAATAGTTTCCATTTTGAATGATGGAACTCTTAGAAATTTGTTTAGTATTTTTAAGTCCAAGATTGGCCTGAAGGTTCCCTCTTTCTTGGGAACCACAAATAGGTTTGAATAGAATCCCTGCCCGTGTTCCGTCCGCGGAACTGGGTGGATTACCCCCATTAGTAAGAGGTCTTGTACACAGCATAGAAACGCCTCTTTCTTTATTTGGTTTGCTGATAACCTTGAAAGATGAAATCTCCCCCGTGGAGGAGAAGTTTTGAAGTCCAGGAGATATCCCTGAGATATGATCTCCAACGCCCAGGGATCCTGGACATCTCTTGCCCAAGCCTGGGCGAAGAGAGAAAGTCTGCCCCCCACTAGATCCGTTTCCGGATAGGGGGCCCTCTCTTCATGCTGTTTTGGGGGCATCAGCAGGTTTCTTGGCCTGCTTGCCCCTGTTCCAGGACTGGTTAACTTTCCAGCCCTGTCTGTAACGAGCAACAGCTCCTTCCTGTTTTCGAGCGGAGTAAGTTGATGCTGCTCCTGCCTTGAAGTTACGAAAGGCACGAAAATTAGACTGCTTGGCCTTTGATTTGGCCCTGTCCTGAGGTAGAGCATGGCCCTTACCTCCCGTAATGTCAGCAATAATTTCTTTCAAGCCGGGCCCGAATAAGGTCTGCCCTTTGAAAGGAATATTAAGCAATTTAGATTTAGAAGTCACGTCAGTTGACCAGGATTTAAGCCATAGCGCTCTGCGCGCTTGGATGGCGAATCCGGAGTTCTTAGCCGTAAGTTTGGTTAAATGCACAACGGCATCAGAAACAAATGTGTTAGCTAGCTTAAGTGTCTTAAGCTTGTTGATTATTTCATCCAATGGAGCTGAGCGAATGGCCTCTTCCAGAGACTCAAACCAGAATGCTGCCGCAGCAGTGACAGGCGCAATGCATGCGAGGGGCTGTAAAATAAAACCTTGTTGAACAAACATTTTCTTAAGGTAACCCTCAGCCTTTTTGGTATAGGAAATACGTCAGTACACACCGGTACCGCATAGTATCTATCCAACCTACATAATTTCTCTGGAATTGCAACCGTGTTACAATCATTCAGAGCCGCTAATACCTCCCCTAGCAATGTGCGGAGGTTCTCTAGCTTAAATTTAAAATTGGAAATCTCTGAATCCAGTCTCCCTGGATCAGATCCGTCACCCACAGAATGAAGCTCTCCGTCCTCACGTTCTGCAAACTGTGATGCAGTATCTGACATGGCTCTCATCTCATCCGCGTGCTCTATCCTTAACCCAGAGCTATCGCGCTTGCCTCTTAATTCTGGCAACTTAGATAATACTTCTGTCATAACAGTAGCCATGTCTTGCAAAGTGATTTGTAAGGGCCTCCCTGATGTACTTGGCGCCACAAAATCACGCACCTCCTGAGCGGGAGGCGAAGGTACTGACACGTGAGGAGAGTTAGTCGGCATAACTTCCCCATCGTCGTCTGGTGATAATTTCTTTACATGTAAAGATTGACTTTTATTTAAAGTAGCATCAATGCAATTAGTACACAAATTTCTATTGGGCTCCACATTGGCCTTTAAACATAGTGAACAAAGAGATTCATCTGAGTCAGACATGTTTAAACAAACTAGGAATGAGACTAGCAAACTTGGAAATACTTTTCAAAATTAATTTACAAGCAATATAAAAAACGTTACTGTGCCTTTAAGAAGCACAGAAAAACTGAGAAAAACTGACACAGTTGAAATAACAATGACCAAAATAGTTATAGCAACCAAATTTTCACAGTAAATGTATTAAGTTAGCAAAGGATTGCACCCACCAGCAAATGGATGATTAACCCCTTAGTACCCAAAAACGGATAACAATTATATAATTAACGTTTTTCTCACAGTCAAATACACTGTCACAGGACTGCTGTGCCTGATTACCTCCCTCAAAATGGATTTTGAAGACCCCTGAGCTCTCTAGAGACAATCTGGATCATGGAGGATGAAGTAGACAGATTGTGACTGAATTTTTACTGCGCAAAAAAGCGCTAAAATAGGCCCCTCCCACTCATATTACAACAGTGGGGAAGCTCAGAAACTGTTTCTATGCAGAAAACAAAAATGGCCATGTGGTAAAAATCATGCCCTAATAAGTTTTATCACCAAATACCTCACAAAAACGATTAACAAGCCAGTAAACGTTTTAAACATACATTTGAAAGTTATGTATTATTATTAATAAGCCTGCTACCAGTCATTTTTACTGCAGTTAAGGCTCATACATTATTTCAGTATTAACAGTATTTTCAGAGTCAATTCCATTCCTTAGAAAAATACATTCAGTGTACACACACACACACACATCAGCCTGATACCAGTCGCTATCACTGCATTTAAGGCTGAACTTACTTTACAATGGTATCAGCAGTATTTTCTCAGTCAATTCCATTCCTCAGAAAATAAATTACTGCACATACCTCATTTGTTGCAGGGGAGCCCTGCATGCTATTCCCCTTCTCTGAAGTTACCTCACTCCTCAGATGAGAAACAGCCAGTGGATCTTAGTTACGTCTGCTAAGACAATAGAAAAAAACCCAGGCAGATTCTTCTTCTAATGCTGCCTGAGAATAAACAGCACACTCCGGTGCCATTTAAAAATAACAAACTTTTGATTGTAGAAATAAACTAAGTTAAAAAAAACACCACAGATCTCTCACAGCTTCCTTTTTAGTTAGGCTGCAAGAGAATGACTGAGTATGATATGTGAGGGGAGGAGCTATATAGCAGCTCTTCTGGGTAATTCTCTTGCAGTTTCCTGTTAGGAAGAGATATATTCCATAAGTAATGGATGACCCGTGGACTGACTACACTTAACAGGAGAAAATGGACCCCCTTATTGGGAAATAATTAAATGAAAAACCCCAAATGATTTTTAAGAAAGCAAAAAATTTTAAAAATATACTATGCCCTAGTGAATTTAAACAAAAAAGTGGGAAAAAACAAGTAGATCTATATAATAAAAGCTTATCAGGTTTTTACCCATGTCATTTATGTACTGCCTGCAAACATAGTTTTAAAACAAAACAAGTAAAATCCACTGTAACTAATAAAGAATATAAAATTAGAGATATGATCAGATGTAGAGATAAAAATATAATCTATCTAATCCAATGCTCATGTTTAAAACAGTACTTAGGTCAAACGAGCAGGCCTTTAAGAGATAGGATAGGGGAACACCTTAATAACATAAAGAATGGGTTTGAAGGACATCTTTTATCAAAGCATTTTAAAGAAAAACATAACCAAAGCACATCAGGTTTTACATTCTGGGGTATAAAAAGTATAAAGAAAAATTGGAGGGGAGGAAATAATGAGGAAGATCTTTTATATTATGAAGCAGAACTTATATATAATTTTAAAACTCTCCCCTAGGATTAAATGCAGAACTAGATTTAAATCCCTTTATACATAGAAGATAATTAATACATTATTATTTTTTAATTTTTTAAATAGTTCTTTAAAACATTTTAATAAGTTTTAATAAGTTTTAATAAATATATTATTGATTTTTAACTTTTTTATAGTATTATAGTTAAATTATAGATTTATATCTTTTAAAAGTTAGGATAGGTACCCTCATTTTATCTTTTGAAACTATCTATTAAATCAATCTCCTTTTAATAATATTTTTATATTATTTATCCATAATGATATAGATTTTACCAAAAATGTAAGAAGTGGTATAATACTAAAAATTTGAAGTGTTAGTTTAAGAGTCATTTGTTAGTCGTTCACAATATCTTCTCTATGAGGTTGAGAAATAATTAGAAAAACCAAATCTTTGAAAAGTGTTTATTAATCATTTTATAAATCAATTGTGTGTTTATATATATATATCCATTAACAAAATGAAAAAAAAATTAATATAAGAAGGACAATTTTATATAATTTTTATACATTTGATTGTAGACATTTTCATATATTAGTTTAAGTAAGAGGATACAAAAAATCCCTTTAAGAAATGGTCAAGCAGATAATTAAGAAGGCTATAAGAAGGTGGATTACACCTGAGGATATCATCTTGAAAAAGGCTCATTGTGAGCGGAAACGCGTTGATGATAGGACACAAAGGATACACAGAATCAGACACACAGCCTTAGAAGTCTGATTTGGACATAAAGGAGTGATTTCCAAGGATCTGACAGCTTCCACAAAAGCTGTGCAAACTTGCTAAGGAGACCGCAAGTAAATATCGGGTGTGAAAATCAAGAACCCGCATCTATAAGCAAATGAGAGGATTCCCTTTAGCCTGGAGGCAATAGAGGCTGACTGTCCGTTGTCATCGGAGGGCGGGGATTTCTTCTTGTTCTTACAAGTGAAGATCAGCGGTAGAAAAATCACGGTAAGCCGTATCTGTTACACCGCTAAAAATAACTGTGTGAAGCCAAAATAGATACTTTTTTACACAAAGAACTGCAACATTAAAAGTAACAAGTATCTTAAAGAGACTAAAGAACTTTGGTTTTAAAATAGCCTGGATACAATCACCGGTAAAACAGTTACGATTTGAAAATACCAAATAACGTAAACAGAGAGACCTGATTGGCTATTGGATTTGAATCTAATTGAACTTAAGGAGCTAAATCGATCTCCCCACCTTTGTTATATAAA
The DNA here is from genome assembly GCF_027579735.1 of Bombina bombina. Lineage (NCBI taxonomy): Eukaryota > Metazoa > Chordata > Amphibia > Anura > Bombinatoridae > Bombina > Bombina bombina. The sequence goes on along the minus strand of NC_069499.1, from coordinate 149,045,175 downwards.
TCTTGCTTAGAAATAAACAAGAGACTTGGGAAAGTTTGTTTTATCACCAATATCTGCTAACAGCACCTTTTGCACATAAGAAAAGAAAAGTTGGCTTAAGATAAAGTTTTTTTAATTAATTAAAGAATTGTTGTAAGGTTTAGTTTAAATTGTCTTGTAAGAGTGCGCACTCTGAAGTTTTATTTTATTTTATTTTAATCAAAGTTGAATTTGTAATTAATAAATTTAAATTGTCTTTAGCCCTTGTGAGCGCTTCTTATATATCTTTTAGTGACTTGCATTTCTATTGGCTGATTTTCCTAATCAAATCAGTCAATGGGTAAAGCTTGCATTTTATTGGCTGATTTGAAACTTATTATCAAGCTCAAAAAAACACCCGTAATCTAGCCCTTAGTACTAGCACTCAATAGCACTGATAATATTGTACTTTACTTATAATATAGGACATTATCAGCTAGATTACAAGTTATGGCGTTATGGCTGCTCTCTAATTTTGTGTAAGTTATTTTCATCGCTTACCTCCCTATAGCGCTGCTATTACAGGTTTGCAAAAAGAAGGCTTGCACAGACGATATGGTGGCGTTGAGCTCCATGCTTCACCCAAATACAAGCGCTGCTTTTGACGTGCTCGTGCACAATTTCCCCATAGACTTGTATGGGGAGAGCCAGCAAAAAAAAAAGCCTAAAACCTTCGATCGCAGAAACAAAAGCTCTGTAACGCAGCCCCATAGATGTCTATGGGGAAAGAAATAGTTATGTTTAAACCTAACATAAAAACCACATCTAAACACCCCTAATCTGCCGCCCCTGACATCGCCACAACCTACAAACCTACATTACAGTTATTAACCCCTAATCTGCCGCCCTTAACATCCCCGCCACCTACATTACAGTTATTAACCCCTAATCTGCCGCCCCCAATGTCGCTGCCACTATACTAAAGTTATTAACCCCTAAACCTCTGGCCTCCAACATCACTAACCTTAAATAAATATATTAACCCCTAAACCTAACCCTAAAGTAACCCTAACCCTAAGCATAACCCTAACGTAACCCTAAGCATAACCCTAACACCCCCTAATTGAAATATAATTAAAATAAATCTAAAAAAAAACTTACAATTATTACCTAAATAATTCCTATTTAAAACTAAATACAAACTTACCTGTAAAATAAAACCTAAGCTAGCTACAAAATAACTAACAGTTATATTGTAGCTATCTTAGGTTTTATTTTTATTTCACAGGTAAGTTTGTATTTATTTTAACTATGCAGACTAGTTAGTAAATAGTTATTAACTATTTACTAACTATCTAGTTAAAATAAATACAAAGTTGCGTGTAAAATAAAACCTTACCTTCCTCACACTAAAACCTAACATTACAATAAAATAAAATAAATTAAATTAATCAAATACAATTATCTAAATTACAAAAAAAAAATAAACACTAAATTACACAAAAGAAAAAATGAAATTATTAAAAATAAAAACAAATTAATCCTAATCTAATAACCCTATCAAAATAAAAAGACCCCCAAAATAAAAAAAAAACCTAGCCTACACTAAAAAGGGCCTTTTGCGGGGCATTGCCCCAAAGAAATCAGCTCTTTTACCTGTAAGAAAAGTACAAACAACCCCCCAACAGTAAAACCCACCACCCACACAACCAAACCCCCCAAATAAAAACCTATCTAGATAAACCTAAGCTAACCATTGCCCTGAAAAGGGCATTTAGCTCTTTTACTGCTTAAACCCTAAGCTAAAAATAAAACCCACCCAATAAACCCTTACGAAAAACCTAACACTAACCCCCAACGATCCACTTACAGTTTTCGAAGATCGGACATCCATCCTCATCCAGGCGGCAGAAGTCTTCATCCAAGCGGGCAGAATACCTCATCATCGGGGGTTAGTGTTAGGTTTTTTTAAGGGTTTATTGGGTGGGTTTTATTTTTATCTTAGGGTTTGGGCAGTAAAAAAACTAAATGACCTTTTAAGGGCAATACCCATCCAAATGCCCTTTTCAGGGCAATGGTTAGCTTAGGTTTATTTACATAGGTTTTTATTTGGGGGGTTTGGTTGTATGGGTGGTGGGTTTTACTGTTGGGGGGTTGTTTATATTTATTTATTTTTACAGGTAAAAGAGCTGATTTCTTTGGGGCAAACTTAGCTGTGAAATAAAAATAAAACCCAAGATAGCTGCAATGTAACTATTAGTTATTTTGTAGCTAGCTTAGGTTTTTTTACAGGTAAGTTTGTATTTAGTTTTAAATAGGAATCATTTAGGTAATAAGTGTAAGTTTTTTTAGATTTATTTTAATTATATTTAAGTTAGGGGTGTTAGGGTTAGGGCTATGCTTAGGGTTTAATATATTTATGTAGTGATGTGGGAGGCCAGAGGTTTAGGGGTTAATTGTTTAATTTAGTGTATTTCATAGTGGGGGGCTTGCGGTTTAGTGGTTAATTAGGTTTATTATAGCGGCAATGTGGGCGGACGGCAGATTAGGGGTTAATAATATTTAAATAGTGTTTGCGATGCAAACAAATGTAAATGTTCTCTACTCCTGTCACCTTTCATACTTACCTTTAGCGCACTGGGGAGCCGCGCCAATCCTTTTCTTCTACATAGACTCCCGGAGCATTAGCATGGCTCTCCAGTGCACTACAGGTGAATTAGCACGACGGATCCCTTCTCCTTTAGGAAGAAGAAGAGGAAAAGCACAGCTTCACAGCACACTACAGGTAAGTAATGCACCTCATTTAAAGAACAATAAATATACTTATTAATTATATTCCTTATTCTTTAAATTAGTTAAAATATCCACATTTTCTTTACTAATTGGCCTTTGTAACAAAGCAAATGCACATACCTAGTGGCAAGCTTAGTGATATTAATAGTAAGAGTTTAAAGGTTAGGTTTTTAAACTTTCATTTTTACTTTAATGTAGATATCATGTGAAAGCTGAAAGTTTTTAAATATATATTCTGTGTATATGTTATCTGCTAGCACGAGCGTGCAATAATAGCTAATTACAGTGTGCAGTTTAAAACTGAGTTGCTTTTTGCAGTGGAATGATGTGTTGCATTCTATTACAACAATATCTACCTAATTATATAATGTCACTGAATTTTCCTACCAGTAAATGGATACGCCAGTATCAGGATCAAAACAAGTGGCGCACCTCATGCTTCCTATTGGATGCAGAATCATGCTGTTCTATAAAGAACTAGCCCTAGAGGAGGAGCAAAAACATTAGTAGCAGAATAAAGCTGCACATTCATTGAGTACTACCAATACCGTTATCAAGGCCTAGAAGCACTAAGCATATGTTTATTTTTAACCAAATTATAACATAATGATAAATCAGTCTTTTCATAATTGTAGTGAAACAATAATAATTGCATGTCAGTATCTACAGTATGATAAAGCTTCTTGACAAAAGTCTAAAGGGACCTGTAGGTTTAGGGATGCACATGGACCACACATGCGTCCCCCTAGGGACCACACTCCCTCCTTTGAAGCAGAAATTAATGTTTAATTTGTTCATCCAGACAAAAACAACATAATTTTTATTTTACCCAAATAAATATCTACAGTACCCTTTAAATTATTTTGTCCTTTTAAATTGTCTCACACAACTAGCTCTAACACTTCAATATTGGGAGTATAAAAATAACAGTGATTTTTTTTTTGTTTTAATAATTTGCATAATAAAAATAATTTGATTATATTTTTTGTATTTAAACTAGCAAGAGGTACAGGTTTCCCTAATTGAGTGTCGGTTGTTTTAAGAATTAGAACATTTTGTAGTTTGGCATTTGCATTGTGTGCTCCAGTACTATACATTCTTTCTTCTTAATATTTCTATGGATTGAATAGCAAATGTAACATGCAAATATCAAATGAAACATTCAAAAGTTTAAGGAACATGAAACCCCAATATGTTCTTACATAATTTAGGGCCTAATATTCAAAACCTTGCTGCTGAGGTGAGTTGATCTAAAAAGTCTTGTCGGAACGTTGAGGCCCTTAAAAAAATGGTCAAATGTTATCTCATTTTGAGAAATGTTTATGTTGCTATGTAGTGATCTTTATGTGAAACAGAGACTCCTACATTACAATAAAAGGTCTAAACAAATCCCAAAGATTTTGCTTGATTTCTCTCCATGCCAGCGACATTTTGAATATAAGACTCACCCTTTGAAAGAATGTACAATTAAAAAAAACAACTTTCCAGTTTACTTCTTTTATGAAATGTATTTTGTTATCTTTGCTGAACAGTATAGAATCTGGAGCGTGCACATATCTGTAGAGCACTATATGGTAACTGCCATCTAGTCCTCAAAATTGATAACATTGTTAAATGCTTTCCTGCAAAACTGGAGCACTTGTGCTTGGTCCTGGAGGCTACCTACATGCTTGTTGACAGAGGATACAAAGAAACCAAAGTAAGTTTGTAAATAGAAGTAATTTTAAAAAAAATGTATGCTATGAGGCCGATTTATCAAGCTCTGTATGGCGCTTGATGCCCCTGTTTCCGCGTGAGCCTTCAGGCTCGCCAGAAACAGAAGTTATGAAGCAGCAATCTAAAGACCACTGCTCCATAACTTGCCCGTCTGCTCTGAGGCTGCGGACAGAAATCAACCCGATCGAATGCGATCAGGTTGATTGACACCCCCTGCTAGTGGCCGATTGGTCGCGAATCTGCAGTGGGCGGCATTGCACCAGCAGTTCACAATGTATGCTGTCGGCATTTATCGATGTGCGGCGGACATGATACGCTACATTGTATCATGTCCACTCGCACTATGATTAATCTACCCCTATATCTGAATCAAAAAAACAAGTTTAATTTAGTTTAATTTCCCTTTATTTTAAATCTATAGCAATCATCATGGGGAGAATCTCAAGAAAGCTCTTTTATCGTTCCGGACGAATATGGATGTGAGTTTCTCGAGCAATCCGAATGCTTTATCATATCTTTAGTCAAAAACCTGCCACTGTAAACGAGTTTTTAACCAAAAAGCTCCTGCAAAGGACGTTTTGAGTGTTAATTGTCTGTTTTCAAAACTGGGATGTTTCCTGAAATTTACACATACAGTAGCCCAGTCACACCTCTTACGGTTACAGCTCAATTATTGGCCCCCTTGTTCATTGGGCAAGAATAAATATCTAATTTACATGCGTGACCTCCACCTATTGTCATCACAAGACACCCTCAACCCTCATATGAATGCCATATGTATCTTGGCAGGATGTACATACTTCTATAGGCTCTTCAGGACAACAACATCTGCAAATGGCATGATTTAATGTTTCATAAATGATTATATTTCTCACTCCTACTGGTATGATTGTCAATAACGGTACAGGCATTATTAAAATCATTTTTACAGGAAATTGAATAATGATAACTACTGCAATCTGATTCCATCCACACCACTGCTGACCCATCTAAACACATCTTTAATGTTACTAATATGGGCAGACTGTGCACTGTTTTTTTATTGCTGTATGGTCGCTTGCTAACTTTCACAAGAATTGTTTTCAAACAAGATTTATTTCTAGTGTTTGTTAAAGGCCCGGTATCATTTTGGCATGAATTGTACACAAAATGGTGACTGCAAGTTTCTATGTAAAACACTTAATATATATATATTATTTTCACTTCGGGGAGTGTAGAGTAGCAAAGTTTACAAGGTAGTGAAAATCTCTGGTTCAGTGTGTTAGCAAAGTAATGGGAGGTCTTAGACTTACCAGTTATAAGGGTAGTTCTAGAAGAATCCTGCCTCTTCTTCCTGGGATTTTCAACGAAGAAAGTTTGTTGTATCATCCTTTCTAATGATGTCTTGTTCCAATGATGTCTTTACCTTCTCGATTCAGGGAGACGGCTGGAGTGTCTGCACACAGGGCTGCACCTAGAAGGCAGAAAGAGGAGATTGTGAATGTCGTTCCACCAACACCTACAAAGGACAGGCCTGTATCTTCTGTCCTTCCCCCTAGGCATAACCCACTCCCTGATCCACAAACTATGGCTGAATCTGTCGGGCCTGGTACTGGTTGCAGGCCAGGCGGATGCAGCAGGAGGAGGGGTTGCCCCTAGTCTGGAGAGGGCATTGGAGGCTGGTGTTGGGGCCCTCACGGCCTCCGGTCTGTCCCAGAAGGCTGCAGCTGCTGTGGTGGGCCTGTTCAAGGCCCTCACCGCTGCAGTGCTGCCGGTCGCCATTCCGCCGTCGGTGGTGGTTAATCAATCTTACCCGGCACCTGGGCCAGGTGGGCCGGATCCCAGGGACTCAATGGTGGCTCATTCGGTTCCTGCAACTTCTAATGCAGGCTCCAATTGCGGCCTAGCAACAGCCGATCCCCCTTCCGGTCTCACGTCTCTGACGTCTGCAGCGCGTGACGTCACTTCCGGAGAGCGTTGGGACTGGCGAGGGGATCGGCACTGGCAAGGAAGAGGACAAGCCGGGTACTAGCCACAGGTGAGTGGGGAGTACCCGCACAGGCCAGCTCTGCTGCGCAACACTCTGCAAAGTCTGTGCGGGGTGCGAGAGCGGCACTGCTGCAAATGGGGCGTGGCTTACAGACCGGGAGGCTCAGAGGGGCAAAGTCCATCAGAGCAAGTGGTGTGAGTATGCGTAGTACTCACAGGGGGCAACTGGGAGCAGGCCAATACAGAATAAATGAGGGCCATGTGGGCCCTAAAGGGGCTCATGTTTCTGAGTCAGGAATGAGTGCAGGGGCAATACCGGGCATGACCGCAGTGCCAATTTGTGGTTCTGGGGGCTTGAGAAGCAATGTTGTGGCAGTGAATGAGTTGGATATGGCAGGTAATGCTGTAAACATGAGTGGGGTTGTTGATTGTGGTGGGCCAAGAATGTCTACCCCCTTCCGAAGGTGCGACAGGGGTTCCAATGTGGTCGGCCTGGATACTCCCCTCTCTTTTATCTCTACTTCTCAGGGTCCCATGAACTCCTCGGTGGTAGCAGAGATGTCCAGCGAGTCAGAACCATCAGCAACCGTACAGGCAGGAGAAGGACCGTCAGGAGCAGCGTCGGTGACTGTGGAACCCTTCCACCTCTGCAGCTGGGGAGATACCTTTGTTACTAATATCACACACACTTAGCACAGATTCTAGTACTTACTCAGATTCTGATGGGGGTAGGAAGCTAGGGTTAAACAGCAAAGGACAAAGGCGTATGTTTAGAATGCTGAAGTTACTGGTCGCTGAACGCACCCAGAGTAGGAGTGTAGGGCGTGCAGAGCAATCGCTGTTGGCAGTAGAGCAGGGTGTTTTTCCTGCCGGCGGGAGCAAGACTCCAGGGGCAGCGAGTAGCATGCAGACACAGGATAGTGCAGTTAGCGTGAGGAGAGAGGCTCTACAGGGGGACTCTTACCCTTGCAAGATCCATTGCCTTCACGCGCATTTGAAGGCTAAGACAGTTCAGAAGATCAGGGATCACAAACACGTGAACATATTTGAGCTGTCACTAGAGGCTCAGTGAGATAAAGAATGTAGCGAGGACGGTACGGGGCCCAAAAAGTTCCAGCGTTCGGACACTTTTGAGGAATGGAGGCGTTGCTTCTGAGTTTTCTCCTCCTGCTATATAGAGCAGAGGCCAGAGGCCGCAGTGGATGTCATTAAGTATGCAAAGATTATCGAGTATATTTATAATAGGTTCGGCGAGGGAATGTGGAGAGCCTATGATAGTGAGTTTAGGAGGAAGATGGTAGGCAACACCACTCTGAATTTCAGGGTCAAGGACTTGGACTTATGGTCCCAACTTGTCCCCGAAAAGGGTGGGGGATTGCCAGTACCTTCGGGCCCTTCTAAACCGCAGGGCCTGTTCAAGCGCCGTGGTAGGGAGTGCTGGCGTTTCAATGAGAAACAGTGCGATAAAGGAGCCTCTTGCTCCTTTTGTCATGCCTGTATGTATTGCGGTGGGCAGCACCCAGGCTCCAACTGCCTGAAAAGGAAGGAGGGGGGAGCCAACCGTGGAGCTTACAAAGGGGGTGCTGGGCAGAAGAGCTCAAACACTGCTGAGGCTGGGTGCAATTAGGCCCTGGTTGGTGGCCTACAGGAATTTGAAGTCGGTTTATGAGATGCCGTGGGAAGTTCGAGCAAAATTAGAAAAATAAATTTCCCTGGGGCGGTTTGCAGGCCCATTCGACAGGTTGCCCATTCCTGCAATGATGATTTCACTGCTGGGGGTGGTCCCCAAGAATGACCCATGAAAGTTCCGCCTTATCCAACATTTGTCCTATCCGAAAGGTGGATCGGTGAATGACCCGATTGACCCGACGATCAGTTCGGTGACTTATCAGTCATTTGATCAGGCATTGGAATTGGTTAGGGCTGCTGGGCCGGATGCGTGACTTGCTAAAAGGCACATTGAGTATGCCTTTCGGTTGCTTCCCATACACCCCACATCGTTCAGACTGATGGGGTGCACATTTGAAGGCTGTTATTACGTGGACGAATGCCTCCCTATGGGCTGCTCGGTACCCTGTGCGTATTTTGAGGCGTTTAGCACTTTTTTGCATTGGGCGATCATGACAGCAGCAGGCGGGGGTGCGGTGGTCCACTACCTCAATGACTTCCTGCTGGTGGGCAGCGCCGATACTCGGGAATGTGCTTGGCTGATGGCAGTGATGAGGGGGTTGATGACCGAATTTGGGGTACCGCTCGCAGAGAACAAGACTCAGGGGCCTTGTACGAGGCTCACGTTCCTGGGCATTGAGATAGACACTGCTGCAAGGCTATGTCGTCTTCCCACTGATAAGGTGGGAGCCATGCTTACGGCGGTCCATACAGCAACGGCGGCCTCCAGCATGCCCATAAAGGAGCTGCAGCCGGTATTGGGTCTCCTCAATTTCATATGTAAGGTGATACCCATGGGTTGTGTGTTTAATAGGAGGATGGAAGCTAAGCTGACCGCTCCTCAGCGCTCGCGAGCAGTCACGGTTTCAGAGGACATGCGGGAGGACCTTCTAGTATTGGAGCGATTTCTTATAGATTTTAATGGGACACTGCTAGGGGTTCCCCTCAGGCTTTTAGTCAGGCTTCCCACCTCTTCACGATGCAGCCGGAGCATTCGGCTACGAGGCATACCTCGACAGTCAATGGAGTGCCGAACCATGGAAATAGTCATGGGTCCAGGCAGGCTGACTAGGAATCTAACGCTGTTAGAGCTCTTTCCCATAATTGTGGCAATGGAGCTGTGGGGGCCAGTCCTAAGGAACCTGTTCATTGTATTTTGGACAGACAACGCTAGCGTCATGTTCACCATTAATAGATTATCTGCTTCCTAGCCAGTGGTTGTTAGGTACATACGTCAATTGGTGCTTAGATGTTTACAGTTCAACATCCAATTTACGGCAAGACATGTCCCGGGGTGAATAACACCTTGGCGGATGCGTTATCTAGGTTTCAGTGGGAATAGTTCTGTAGACTGGTGCCCAAGGCAGCAGCACGTGGCTTACCCTGTCACCCCCCTGTTTGGCAGTTGGTGGGGCATAGAATTCCATTCGGCACCTAGTGCAGGCATTGCTGGCTCTGAACATCTGGAAGGCCTACTCACAGCACTGGGGTGAGTGGGCGGGGTATTGCTTGGCGCACGGCGCAGGATTAGAGGGTGGAACCTCTGGAATTGTTTCTCAAATGGCTCGCCAGCTTGAATAGGCAAGGGACCTCAAAGGGAGCAATATCTAATAAGATTGCGGCAATATCCTTCTTCAGCAACCTGTTAGAATACCCCAATGTCACGAAAGGGTTTATGGTGAGGCAGGTAATCAAAGGTTGGAGCAGGTTGGAAGGGAGGTTAGGAGATACCCGGAACCGGAGACATAGCACAGGCTGTTCAAGCTGCTTAGTGCTCTGGGTGATGTTTGCACTGATCCCTATGAGAAGACCTTATTTGAATGCGCCTTTTCATTGGCATTTTTTGATGCCCTGAGGCCAGGGAGTTGTTCGCTGCCTCTAAGCAGGCAGTTAGGTCTGGAATACAGATGGCTCATGTCATCCCACATTCCAAGACAGACCAGGATAGGGAGAGGGGCCTGAGTGACCCTGACCCCTTCAGCTTTGGGAGCTTGCCCAGTGCGCTTGACTAGGGCAGACATGCGTCTGCATGGCCAACTGCAGTTCTTAGTGCACGCCAATGGAGCTAACTTGTCTAGATAACAGTTTGCAGTGGTTCTAAAGAGGGCGGTGACCTCGGCGGGCATGGGAGACTGCAGAATTACTCCTCACTCGTTCCGTATAGGGGCTACCACCAGCGCTGCGGCATTAGGCTGGGGGGCTGAGCACATTCAAAGGTTAGGCAGATGGAAGTCCCAGTGTTACAAGCTGCATGTGTGGCCTCCAGCGGAGGCATAGATGAGGAGGGGGTAGACTAATTGTCAATTAATGCGTTGGTCCTGGTTCGGTTGTTTTTTTAAGTTCATTACTATTGTAATCCATTTTAGGTGTGGCTAGGGGTCCTACACGCGTTTGGATCATAGGGCACTATTACGTGCACTGGGCGGCCCTGCTGGCCCTCTCCCATCCTGACGGGCAGCAGCTAGGGCTATCGGTGGCAAGGGCCTCTGTGAGATGGTTGGGTCGTAGAGGCTTACAATGGAATGGTTTGCCTGCCCTCCTTCAAGATGCCAGACGTAGATGGGGACAGCCTCAGATTATTCTTTTACACATGGGGGCAACAACTTAGGTGGCACATCAGCGTTAGAACTCATCAATATTATGAGGTCTGACGTATGATGAATCTGTGCAACGTTTCTGGGGGTGAGGTTGGGTTGGTCCAACATAATCCCCCGGTTGCGTTGGAGGTTCTTCCCCAAGCCCAAGACAGGAAACAGAGTTAGGAAGAAGGTGAACAGGGAGCTGGGTAGAGCAGTCATGGGTGTAGGCGGTTTTGTGGCCTGTCATGAACAGATTTCAGCCAACAGGAAGCAGCTATACCGTCCAGATGGGGTGCACCTTTCCAATGAGGGGCTGTTGATCTTCCTGGCGGACCTCAAATGGGACTTAGTTACCCATATTTAGCTGGTGGCGGCAATAGTCTAGCCTCGTTTTGCGGCCCCCCTTTGCAGTTTGCAATTCCATAACATCTGGCTGCAACCTCTAGTCATATGGAGCTATGATTACTGATTTACTAGGCCTCGAATGCCGCCACAAGTTAAATATTTTAGTTATGACTTCAGGTTTATTTAAATGTTAAATAAACATGACCATGATATGGTCTTATACCCAGCTTTCTGTGTCCGAGTGTTTATTGTTATTAGAGTGCAAGTTAAATAAGTTATGGCTTAAAGGGTTGTAGCTAACAGATAGAGCATCAGCCCTTAGGGGAGTGTAGGGTAGCAAAGTCTCCTGTAACGAAGTTAAGGGCCTATGCATTACAAGGTAGTGAAAATCCCTGGTTCAGTGTGTTAGCAACAATGTTGCAAAGTAAAGGGAGGTCTTAGACTTACCAGTTATAAGGGTAGTTCTAGAAGAATCCTGCCTCTTCTTCCAGGGATTTTCAACGAAGAAAGTTTCCCTCCCTCCCAACCCCCTTTGCTCGTTGGCTGTAGAGCTAACAGTTCAATGGCGTCATTCAGGCAAATGGCTTCCTAGTGGTTGCTGGTTTAGTAGGCTAAAGGCGGGGATAGGGTTAGATGGCCTTATCGATGTAAGACCATGGCGGTAATTTTTTGAGCTTCCTGGGGATAATTGCTGCAAGGCTTTTCCTCTCAGTGCCTTATAGGTAGAAGCAAAAGCAAATTTTTATCTCCTATTGGCGGGAGGTCGTGGCCATAAACACCTGAGGGCAGAGTCTGTAGGGGTGACAGTCGGGCTAATGGGTGGGGGAGATGTCCTCAGGTCGTGACCTGGGGGGCCCCCACCCCGCGGGTCTGCTGGCTGAAGATCCTTTTGCGCCTCCTAGACGGAATGGGATGGAGCCTCGTTTTTTGCGGCCCCCCTTTGCATAACATCTGGCTGCGACCTCTAGTCATATGGAGCTATGATTACTGATTTACTAGGCCTTGAATGTCGCCACAAGTTAAATGTTTTAGTTATGACTTCAGTTGAAGTCAGGTTTACTTAAATGTTAAATAAACATGACCATGATATGGCCTTATACCCAGCTCTCTGTGTCCATGTGTTTATTGTTATTAGAGTGTTGTAGCTACCAGATAGAGCATCAGCCCTTATTTACAACTGTACAATGTTCAGAACAAGGCTCCCATAGGAGCCTATGGAGACACGCTTTCATGAGAGCAATGCTTCCTAGCAATGCGAATACGAGGTCGCGTTCGCATTGCTGAAAACTTGTAATAGCAGTGCACATTAGCGTGTGCTGGTATTATATAGTGGATTGCTAATATTGCTTTCATGAAAGCAATATATTGCACTATACTTGTAATCTGGCCCTTTTTGTGTTTTGAACCTATGGAAGTGCGCTTTAATGAGTGCAATGCTTCAGTGCAATGCAAACATGAGGTCGTGTTCGCATTGCACCTAACTCATAATACCAGTGCACATTAGCGTGCGCTGGTATTACTCAGTTGATCTCAAATATCACTTTAGTGTAAGCAATATTTTGCACTCAACTCATAATCTGACCCTTAATTTGCAGTACTATTACATGATTTATTTTATTACTTTCCATCACATTTTAAATCTAATTAAATAGTTAAATTGCCCTTTCTACTTCAATCTCTGTTTTTTTAGCATTTATACTAACAAATATCTGATTACAGTAAATATTATGCACTGCAGTATAGCATCCATTTTTTTAACATGCTAAATTATGCTTGTCTGAAGTTATTTTGCCTACATACATTTTTGATTCTGTGTGCAATTTGATATATCCCAGGGGATGGGGGAGTTCTTTACATCAATTCTAACTTCACTTATTGGCAATCAACTAGAAGAAGATTACAATTAATGCAATAATTGCAGTATCTGAATCCATTTCAGAATGAGTCACCAATTAAAAGCAAGGTGCACAATATGAATAAACATAGGGCTTGAATTTAAATTATACATGATGCAACCTTTCAAATATTTGTTTGCTTGACTTATTTCACATATACAACTTGAATACTGAATGTCCAAATGAACACAGGGATGTATAAATAAGTAAATATAGTCTTAGGAGAGCATATTAATATACTAACCATGTATTTGTGCTTTGAAAATAATTATTGATTTTTCTTCATTCGGCAATGCACATGTTTTAGGAATATCTAAAAAAAAAATTTTTAAAACTGCAAAGATTAGATTTTTTAAAGGTAAGAAATGTTAGAAAACATAAGGTGGTAATATAAGATTCTGATTAACTGAAATATGAAGATTGATTTTGATGCCCTTTAACCCTTTAAATGTAAATATATTTACAGTGTATATATATATATATATATATATATATATATATATATATATATTTATCGATCTAAATATAGTTAGAAAACCCTTTATCCAAACTGCTTGGGACTAGAAAAGGTTTAGAATTTTGAATATTTGCATTGTTAAAATGGGACAGTTTAGAAAAGGGATGGAATCAAGTGCAAACAAACAGCTAGATTACGCGTTTTGAGCGCTATAGAGAAATTAATGAGCGCAACAAAAGTTACGCTATTTCATTTTCAATAGCGCTGCTATTACAAGTTCTCAAACATACGCATTTTGCGTGCGATATGGTTGCATTGAGCTCCATACCGCACACAATCAGAACGCTGCTGAGACGTTCTCGTGCACGATTTCCCCATAGACATCAATGGGGAGAGCCGGCAAAAAAAAAAAAACTAACACCTGTGATTGTGGAAACAAAAGTTCTGTAACGCAGCCCCAATGATGTCTATGGGGAAATTAAAATACCGTTTAAACCTGACAACCTAACATAAACCCTATGTCTAAACACCCCTAATCTGCTGCCCCTGACATCATTGACACCTGCCTACAGTTATTAACCCTATAATCTGCCACTCCCAATATCGCAGCTACCTAAATAAAATTATTAACCCCTAATATGCCGCTCCCGATATTGCCTCCACTATACTACATTTATTAACCCCTAAACCGCCAGCCCCCCACATCGCAAAAAGCTAAATTAAACTATATTAATCCCGAAACTTAACCCTAACCCTAATGTAATCCTAATGTAACCCTAACCCTAACACCCCCTAACTTTAACATAATACAAATATAGCTAAATTTACACTTATAAACTAAATAAACCTATTATCCCCTAAACCGCCAGCCCTCCCACATCACAACAAGCTAAATTAAACTATATTAACCCCTAAACCTAACCCTAACATAAACCTAACTCTAACGTAACCCTAACCCTAACACCCTTTAACTTTAACATAAAATAAATATAGCTAAATTAAATTTACAATTTTAAACTAAATAAACCTATTAACCCCTAAACCGCCAGCCCCCCACATCGCAAAAATCCAATTGGCTAGTTAAATCAGCCAATATGATTTAAGCAGCTCTCATTCTATTGGCTAATTTGAATTAGCCAATAGAATGAGAGCTGCTTAAATCCTATTGGCTGATTTGAATAGCCAATAGGATTTTAGCAGCCCCAATTCCTATTGGCTGATTCAAATCTTTCAGCCAATAGGAATGCAAGGGATGCCATCTTAGATGTTTTGACCAACAATAAAGATGCCTGTTTGACTTTTCCACTTGTGACCCGCTTTTTGTTTGTAACACAGGTGATCTATAACCTATATATAGGGCATCTATTAATGATTGTATGATTTAGTGTTTGCGCCTCTGGAAAGATCTTCCTTACCCCCCTCCCCTTTTATTTTCTAATAACTAGTTCTAGCAAGTGATTAGTTTATAGGGTTACTAATCACATTTGATAGGTTCCCTAGGTTCCCTATAATTATGCTTATATACATATATATTTCTTTGTTGACATATGTACACATATAAACACATTAATATATATGAATTTATTCATATACTCTTTATTATTATTATTATTATTATTATTATTATTATTATTATGATTATTTGCTGCCCCAAGTTGAAGTTGGGTGGCCACTAGCATTTGTCAAGGGTGTCCTTTATATTTTTACCTATACCATTCTAGAGACATGCATTCATTTTCATACGACTGCACATTCATCACAAAAATGGGATTTTCGTTCCATTTTAACAAAACAAATATCTGAAGAATGAACCAAAGAAAATTAAAGAAAATAAAAAAATACTGATGAATAGTTGAGCCGCCAAATATTCTGGGAAACAAATTTCCCTGAATATTCGGAACAAAATTTGTGTCCAAAACAACATTTTCTGGCCTGCACATGTCTAACCATTCTTTATATGGAGGTTATAGTATATTATGAAAATTTGAGGTTTGTACTGTAAGTTTACATTTGACATTATTTGTAACTGATGAAGAACAAATATGTTTTTTCATTATGTATTTTTTTATTTTACTATGTATACATAGAGAATTGTCTCTGTATTTCTGGATATGCTTATTTTGTATTTTTACCTCAACAAAAATAAAGATTAAAAAAAAAAACTCAAACAATCAGCTGAAACTACGCTGGCACACATTTAATGTAGAGACCAGACTTATTCCTTATCTTATTGAATTAATCTAATTTCCCCAGCCTATCTGCTGCTTTATAGACAGAATCCTGAACCTGTTATACAAACCATTTGCTATCCAATACTTTTTTGGGTATATCTACCTCAGTTAATCCTAATATGTTATCTTGTGATGTGACTAAAATATTTAGGGCTTAAAGACAGAAAACTTGTCATAATATCGTAATGCTGCATAGCTGTCCCCTTCGCAATTCGAAAGTGCATATAATGTCCTTAAGTGTTTGAGATCATGTGTAACGATTACTTTACAAATAAGAGTGTAACTTTTGCCCTGTGATGTGAGGATTCTCTTCTAATCGTGGAATGTTCTATAAAATTCCCCTAATGTAAGAAATGCAATTCACTAACACAATGGTCCTTTAGCAGGTCTACCTGTTACATTACAGTTGTTTAGACAGATGCCTTTGTACAGTGTGTAGTGACAATAACAATTTACATGTGAGAAATGTTCCTTTTCATTTTAAAAAACAATAGAAAATTGTATAAATAAATAATGTATCCATTTAAGCTAGGGCATTATATGTATACTGTGCATGTGTGTAAAATGTGATAGCAATAATTATAATAATTTTAAATAACTTATTACATCATTTTTTAATTGTAAATTTCTTAGCAATATTTACATCTTGCATAAGAAAGTGACCACGGCATTAGTGGGCTTTACACAGGTATCAAACTGTGTATTCTGTTTTTACAAAATAACAAGATTATCACCATTGAAAGTAATTCATATTTTTAAGTTTGCCAAAAGTGTACAATATACAGAATTGACTGAGATGGCCAGCATTAAAACGAATGAGCCACCCCTTACTGTTCTCACTGTATAGAATGGGATCCTAATGACCCCGTTGTGTACAATAAGATCTTACGGTTAGGTGTGGCTCCTTTGTTTCAATGGTTGCTATATCATTTTTTTTTATAAAATAACAATTTAAAAACTGTTTAGAACCACTATTGTAAATGTGAATGTTTATGGCCACTTTGTAAATCAAAATTTGACAAAATGAAAACACTCTAACTATGCAATCAGTAAATGTGAAACAATATCTAATAAACATATTTACAGTATTATCAATACTATCATATCATTAACCATGCATGCCCAATGTGGCCATTATGCCTGGTATATATGACTTTATTATTTTTTTAAATATATTACTTTGGATTAAAAACATATTTTGAATTTAAATGTGTCAGTATTTATTTTGCTTACAGAGGGCTAGATAACAAGTGGCGCATAAAGGGTAGTGCGTTTAAAAAAGTTGCACTAAACACATCATAAAGACATTAACATTTACAGTTACACTAATATAAACAATAACTGATGAAAAAATTAAATAAATATAAAAAAAAGTTATGAGGTGTTAAAAGGTATTTGATATATGACAAGGTATTTGACTACAAACAGATATATTTTATATATACATATTCAAATCCTATACTATAAAAGGCCAAGTGTGTTTGTCCGAAGCTGTCATACGCAGTAGAGACAGCACGAGGACAAACAAACCTGGCCTTACATTCCCTAAGTCTCTGCAGTGCGAGCAGAATTGGGCTGGGCCGAGCGTGGACAGGGGGCTTGACCGAACGTGAATGGGGCGGGGCCGAGCATGGAGGGTCGTGAAGGGGCATGGCTGAGCGTGAAGGGGGCAGGGCCAGACGGGCCCTGAAAGGCCATGCAGACTGAGACTCTGAAAGCTCAAAGCAGCTCAAAAGAGGGGAGAGAGGGTGTAGGGAAAAGATAAGAAAGGTGAGAGAGAGATCAAGAGGGGAGAGAGAGATCAAGAGGGGAGATAAAGAGAGCACAAGAGAGGGAGCAAAAGAGAGGGAGAGAGACAGCAAAAGAGAGGGGGAGGAAGAGCAAAAGAAAGGGGAAAGAGAGATCAAAAGAGAGGGGAGGAAGAGAGAGAGGGGGGAGAGAGAGATCAAAAGATAGGGGAGGAAGAGAGAGAGGGGGGAGAGAGAGGAAGGAGGGGGGGGAGAGAGAGGGGGAGGGGGGAGAGAGAGAGAGGGGGAGGGGGGAGAGAAAGAGGGGGGAGCGAGATAAAGAGGGGGGAGGGAGATAAAGAGGGGGAGGGAGATAAAGAGGGGGGGAAGGAGAGAAAGAGGGGGAGGAAGAGAAAGAGGGGGGGAGGGAGAGAAAGAGGGGGAGGGAGAGAAAGAGGGGGGAGGGAGAGAAAGAGGGGGGGAGGGAGAGTAAGAGGGGAGGGGAGAGAAAGAGGGGGGAGGGAGAGAAAGAGGGGGGAGGGAGAGAAAGAGGGGGGGGGGAGAGAAAGAGGGGGGGAGGGAGAGAAAGAGGGGGAGAGAGAGAGGGGAGGGGGAGAGAGAGAGGGGAGGGGGAGAGAGAGGAGGGGGAGAGAGATGCGAGAGAGACAGGGGGAGAGAAAGAGGAGGGGGAGAGAGAGAGGAGGGGGAGAGAGAGGGGAGGGGGAGAGAGAGGAGGGGGAGAGAGAGGGGAGAGAGATGGGGGAGAGAGTCGGGGGGAGAGAGAGAGGAGGGGGAGAGAGAGAGGGGGGGAAAGAGAGAGGGGGGGAGAGAGAGAGGGGGGAGATAAAGGGGGGAGAGAGAGAGAGGTGGAGAGAGAGAGAGAGAGAGAGAGAGGGGAGAGAGAAAGGGGGGAGAGAGGGGAGGGAGAGAGAGAGGGAGAGAGAGGGGGGGGAGAGTGAGAAGGGAGGGGGAAAGAGAGAGAGGAGGGGGAGAGAGAGAGAGAGGAGGGGGAGAGAGAGAGAGGAGGGGGAGAGAGACGGGGGAGAGAGAGAGGAGGGGGAGAGAGAGGGGAGAGAGACGGGGGGAGAGAGAGAGGGGAGAGAGTGAGAGAGAGAGAAAGAGAGGGGAGAGAGGGGGAGAGAAAGAGAGGTGGGAGAGAAAGAGAGGGGGGAGAGAGAGAGAGGGGGAAGAGAGAGAGGGGGAGAGAGAGGGGAGAGAGAGAGAGAGAGAGAGAGAGAGAGGGGAGAGAGAGATAGATGGGAGAAAGAGATAGAGTGGGAGAGGGGGGAGAGAGAGGGGGGAGAGAGGGGGGGAGGGGGAGAGAGAGGTGGGGAGAGAGGGGAGAGAGAGAGCGCAAAAGAGATGGGAGAGAGAGAGTGCAAAAGAGAGGGGTGAGAGAGAGCGCAAAAGAAAGGGGGAGAGAGAGCGCAAAAGAGGGGGGAGAGAGAGCAAAAGAGGGGGGAGAGAGAGAGCGCAAAAGAGGAGGGGAGAGAGAGCACGCAAAAGAGGGAGGAGAGAGAGAGCACAAAGTAGGGGGGAGAGAGAGAGCGCAAAAGAGGGGGGAGAGAGAGCGCAAAAGAGGGGGGTGAGAGAGAGAGCAAAAAAGAGAGGGGTGAGAGAGAAAGCTCAAAAGAGAGGGGGAGAGTGAGCATAAAAGAGAGGGGTGAGAGAGAGCGCAAAAGAGAGGGGGAGAGAGAGAGCACAAGAGAGAGCGCAAAAGAGGGGGAGAGAGCGCAAAAGATGGGGGAGAGAGAGAGCACAAAAGAGGGGGAGAGTGAGAGTGCCAAAGAGGGGGGGAGAGAGAGCACAAAAGAGGGGGGGAGAGAGAGAGCGCAAAAGAGGGGGGAGAGAGAGCGCAAAAGAGGGGGAGAGAGAGAGAGCGCAAAAGGGGGGGGGGAGAGCTCAAAAGAGAGGGGGAGAGAGAGCACAAAAGAGAGGGGTGAGAGAGAGAGCGTAAAAGAGAGGGGTGAGAGAGAGAGCGCAAAAGAGAGGGGGAGAGAGAGTGCAAAAGAGAGGGGGAGAGAGAGAGCGCAAAAGAGGGGGGGAGAGAGAGAGCGCAAAATAGGGGGGAGAGAGAGAGAGCGCAAAAGAGGGGGGGAGAGAGAGAGCGCAAAAGAGGGGGGGGAGAGATAGAGCTCAAAAGAGAGGGGGAGAGAGAGCACAAAAGAGAGGGGTGAGAGAGAGAGCGTAAAAGAGAGGGGTGAGAGAGAGCGCAAAAGAGAGGGGGAGAGAGAGCTCAAAAGAGAGGGGAAAGAGAGAGCGCAAAAGAGAGGGGGAGAGAGAGAGCGCAAAAGAGGGGGGGAGAGAGAGAGCGCAAAAGAGGGGGGGGAGAGAGAGCACAAAAGAGGGGGGGAGGGAGAGAGCACAAAAGAGGGGGGGAGAGAGTGCAAAAGAGGGGGGGAGAGAGCGCAAAAGAGAGGAGGGAGAGAGCTCAAAAGAGAGGGGGAGAGAGAGAGCTCAAAAGAGAGGTGGAGAGAGAGAGCTCAAAAGAGAGGGGGAAAGAAAGCGCAAAAGAGAGGGGGAGAGAGAGCAAAAGAGAGGGGGAAAGAGAGAGCGCAAAAGAGGGGGAGAGAGAGAACGCAAAAAAGGGGGGAGAGAGAGCGCAAAAGAGAGGGGAGAGAGAGAGCTCAAAAGAGAGAGGGATAGAATGTGCAAAAGAGAGGGAGGAAAGAGAGAGAGCAAAAGAGAGGGGGAGGGAGAGAGCGCAAGGGGTGGGACCGCTGTATCCTGCAAAAAATGGCCTGTGTGAACGGGCTTTAGGACTAGTATATATATATATATATATATATATATATATATATATATATATATATATATATATATATATATATATATATGCATATATATATGTATTTATGTGGTTTAGTATATATTTACTATACATATGTCATGTTCCAATGTTCTTCACACACAGGAAAATATATTTTGTATTGTGTTTTGCACTTTAGGTCTAACACAGTGTTGGGTTATGCACATGAAGAATTACTTATCTTAAAGTGATGGTAAACTCAGTATAATGACAATGTTATTTCCTAAAGCTTTTATTACACATTTACCTTGTATACTTATTTCTTTACTAATCAATGTTTAAGACAGAGTAAATTACTTTTTTTATTTGCAGGATTGCCTGTCCCTGGCTGCCTCCGTGTAAAAAATACTGATTGTGAAATTTGATTGACATATGGTGCATCCAATAGCAGATGCACCATACGCCCTATGTATTTGATCTTCAGCACGCTCCCGTGCCGCTGCTTTGAGGGCTCTAAATTAGCAATGCACACTGCGCAAGTGCAGTTATCAGATGAGCCGACAGCGGCCTCATGTAAACAGACTGTTTACACGAGGCCGCAGTCGGCTCGTCTGATAACAGACGCAGCTCTCCCGCTCAGGGAGGTAGAACTAACGGTGAGTGTGACTTGTTTAGCTTGGTGCAGGTTATGCATTGTCCGGGCATGCCTTGTGGTAGGAACAAAGCTAAGCTCATAGCGAGAATAACTGCATATCCCTCACATATAGATGTCACACCCCTTGATGAGCTGTCGGCTCATCTGATAACTGCACTTGCACAGTGTGCGTTGCTAATTCAGAGCCCTCAAAGCAGCGGCACGGGAGCGTGCTGAAGATCAAATACATAGGGCGTATGGTGCATCTGCTATTGGATGCGACCATATGTCAATCAAATTTCACAATCAGTATTTTTTACACGGAGGTGGCCAGGGACAGGCAATCCTGCAAATAAAAAAGTAATTTACTCTGTATTAAACATTGATTAGTAAAGAAATAAGAGTATACAAGGTATATTTGTAATATAAGCTTTAGGAAATAGCATTGTCATTATAGTGAGTTTACCATCACTTTAACGCGCATTATTTAAATATCAAATATAACATATTAAAAAATAATAATTATTAAAATTATTATACAAACTATAAATAATCTACAATATAAATAAATATATATATATATATATATATATATATATATATATATATATATAGTTAGACTGGCACCAGAAATATATTTATTATCCTGATTCTTGTTCACCTGTATTATTAAATATTAACAGGTAAACAGTGCTTGGGGATATAAATTAAATACAGAACTCAAAAGAGGACGAACTACTAGCTACAGGGTAGGGGGAGTAACCCAGAGTTCCCACCTCTATCCTGTGTTCAGTATATCCTTGTCCAGCACAAACCTTGTCAGATTCTATATTTATAAATCAAAACAATAACGGTGATAAATCAACTTAACTAACAGATATTTATTAATAAAGACATTGCCACAAGCAGAAAAGATTACGAAAATACCATGTCCACTAGACAAAGTTAGTAATGGGTACCCATAACATTTAATACAGAGCTCCCTGTTAGTTGTATATCCAGAGTTGAATGACCCATTTAAATGTAACCTCTGTTTCCCACATCCACTGTGTATAATTATTCCCACTTGTTGTGGCCTGCTAGTAAATGTATTCAATGTG